>NC_081410.1:410344010-410944010 GCF_030272615.1 Cryptomeria japonica
AGACAATGAGCGCTTACATGTTAACCAATAGAAATGTGTAATTTGACAATATTACCACAAACAAGCTTATCCACCTATATAACCTTGCACACCCAGGCATTGGCATTGACTACCTTTGAAAATAAAAAATGGACATAGCAAACAAACCCTCCATAAAAAAGTTTTTTTTTTCTTCAACAAAAAGAATACACAATTTATGTAATCAAATGAGACCTTATTGTAAAGTGGAAAATCGAACCCCAGGTGATCCCCCCACTCCAAGGAGAAAGGAGGTCACTAGGATTGATGGTTTTCACTTGGGAGAGACTTTACATTCAAAAGAGGGGTTGAAACCCACAAGATCCAATCCCACACAATGCAAGATTGGATGCTGAATGAGTTTCAAGGGTTAAGACAGCAAGGCTACCATCTTTTGTAAAGAATGTAGATAGAAGGATTGAGCTAGGAATACATGTAAAGTGAGAAAGATTCACTTATAAACAGAGATAGGAATATGGGATGAAGCTGCGGACCTGGAATTAGCAGTAAAATGTCAAGACGATGCTGTCCTGCAAATTTGAGCGAAAGTTGACGGGACAATGGCGCCCGGCGTGCACACGGTCCTCCGAAAAATCCGTGAAACGAATGGGGATCTATTCGTCTCTGCACAAGGATTCCAGATCTTCAATTTCAGCCGCGTACCTGCAACCTACACATAGAAAAGAGAGGACGATTGGGGGGTTAGGGATTAGGGGTTTGCCTTTAGGTCAAACCCCAGTTTTGGAATTAACCAAGAAATGAGAATGCTGTAAATGTAAATGTTTGTAATGTAAACAAGTACTGATACCTTGTTGTAAGAATGTTTGTATTCTTACATGAGAAGGTGTAATGTTGTTGTATGTTGTATGTTGTAAGTGATCTCCTCTTCAATGGTTGAATCCTTGTCTTGAATGCAACACTTAGCCTTGAATGGAGACTTAGAATGCTCAATTGCTTGAAGGAATGCTTGAATGCTTGAATGTTTGAATGTTTGCCTAGCACTTCCACCTCTTGTACACATATGTCCTTTTTCCTCAAAATGGGAGAGGAAATGTAGTTTATATACTTGTCAACTAGGGTTGAAAGACTGATTTTTTTGACCTTGGGCTGACTTAGCAACCTTATTTTCCAATTTGCAAACTTAAAGACCCAAAGCCCCATAAGAGACCGGGGCCCAAAATAGGGCCAGGGACCAGGGCACTGGGCGCCATGGTCCCACCTCCCGGGACAGCAGGGTGCAAGGAAGGATCAGGCCATGGTGCTGAAAAATGCAGTTTTTGATGTCATAAACAAGTTTTGAGGTCTCCATTCAGGTTCAGTGTTGCGTTGCCATCGTGAAGACCCAAATGCAGTTGAAATTGCAAGTGTCGCAATTTTAGGATGCTACATTTAGTCCCCACTTTAGCGGGAGTATAAGCGTATGCCCATACTTCCGGTAAAGTACAAGGAAACAACATTGAAAGACTTTCACCATGTCAAGGAGGCAAGATACACCAAGCCCCCAATGGACTAAGGATCTTACGACTTCGATTAACAAAGTAAAAGGGAAGATCATGAGGGAGAACCATGACTGTCAGTAGTAAGGTTCCCTCACTATGAGTCATGTAAGAAAGATAGCAAAAATTTTCAAGGCAAAGCTAAGTTTGCCAAGAAGTTTTCAAGTATCTTGAAGAGATATGGATGGAGTGTATGCCCCCCTACGTTAAAGCGATCGCACACGCCTCATCGGGGGTGATTGCTTTAAGGTAGTGATACACATAAGAAATGAGAAGGGAAAGGAGCACGTTATCACAAAGATTTAGCCCCCAAGTGTGAGATAAACCCAAGGATAATAAACACAAAACACAAATCACGAGGTGACTTTGCTTTCCTTGGGGTTAGTATGCTATATGATAAGTCATGTATATCATATGTATGTATGCATAGTTGTTCTTCATTCCCCAATCAAGGAAGGTCACCTAGAAGAAGGGAACACATGTGTCTTTTGAGTCAACATGAGAGAGACCAAAAGAGATCTCAATGCTTTGCATCGTCCTCAAGTAGACAACACTAAGGACAACAAATAGAAGAATGAGAATAACACATAGAAGAAGTAACAAAAGAGAGGAGGAGAGAATCTGCTATGCTAATGAACTAGTCTAGCACGTCATCCACCCCCCGATCTTGCTGATCAATATTTTGGGAAGGCAGGAAACATGCTAGAGGAGAAACATCCAACACAGCAGATGGAGCTATCACAAGATCCAAACAAGGGCTATGTTCATGTTCCAAGCCACATTGTTCTTGTCTAGGAGCTAGGATAAGTGCTTTAGAAAATTCATTAGATAAATGGTTATCAATATCAACAAATTCATATTCACTATCAGAAGCAAGAGAAGTAACATTTTCATCATGAATAACATTTTCATCTATATCATCATCAAGATTTATAAAAATAGGATCTTTAACTCGCACAGGATCAAGACCATCATGCATCTTATGTTTAGGAGATTTTGGCTCAATTTTCGACTGAGGAGAAAATGGAATAATGCTACCTGAAGGTGTTTTTGGAGATTGCAAAGTTTGAGAAGCAGCTGCACAAGCTCTAAGACGACGCTTTCGTCGACGTTCACGCGCAGAATGATTTCGTCTAGTCTTAGTAGGAAGTTGAGGAGATTGAGGAGGAGGAATGTTCTCATCCTTATCACTTGGGTGTTTAGGTTGTGGTTTCTTAGGCTGGATAATAGGAGAAGAGGAAGGTCTCTTCTCTCTATAAAAGGAAGGAGGAGGAACTGCTCCATATAAAGGAGGAAAATTTGGTTTAGGAAGGAGATCAAGTCCATCATGACGAGGAGGTATAGGTCTACTTTTAGAAAGTTTATTAGACATAGACATAGTCACATCCATAGGAATGGGTTGGGAATCTTCTTGAGGAAAGACATTAGTTTTATCTTTCAAAGGAAGAACTTCCTTTTCAAGAACGATAGGAATGTCAAGTTTGGGTGTTCGAGGTTCACTTAGAGATAGGATCATATCTTTTTTCCACTTTTGATAAGATTTGAAAAGATGATCACTTCACGGTGGAAGAGATTGGAACTGTTTAGGCCAAAAATAATCAATAGGAACGCTAGAAGTTCTTTCAGCTGGTTTAAAGAGACTATGATTGACAATAACAACTTCACCATTATGGGGAAATTTCAAACACTTGTGAATAGGAGAAGCAATAGCTTTCATGGAAGATAGCCAAGGATAGCCTAGCTTCACACGAAATTGTTCAGACGATGGAATAATAGCAAAGCTCACATCAATGGATTTGTTATGGACCTCAATAGGTAATGTAATAGAACCAATTGCAGGAGAAGAAAATGCATCAAATAATTTCACAACCACATTTGTTTTGTCATAGATCACTTGATTCAATTGCAAAGTAAAAAGAAATTCCTCAGTAATGACATTAACCATGCAAGAAGGGTCAATAAGCACTCCACGACAAGGTGTATTCTTGACTTTTGCAACTATATATAAAGGACCATCAGGTGCCCTGATAGTTTCACTGGAATCAAATGTGATGTAAGGTTCTTTAGGGATTTTCTGCTAGTCTACAAAGTTAATCACATTCGGAGTCATAGACACAAGACCATCAGGTGAGAAAGAGGAATCATTAGTCTCAATCACATTAGAGGTATGAGAAGGTAATGGATCAGTAAAAATCTTAAGATTTTGGTTAGGAGGAGCTACAGATGTATTGCCTTTATCATTCACTCCTGAAATAGAGATAGTATTATTATCAATCAAATCTTGAATTTTACCCTTTAAAGCAAAACATTTTTCAGTATCATGCCCAGGTTGACGATGAAATTGACAAAAAGATTTGTTATCAAAATAGGGTGAATTCACCTTTGCAGGATCTATTTGCTTTATAGGAGGGAGAGTAAGCACATTTTGTTCCAATAACTTACTCATAATACTATGCAATGATTCATTCAAAGGAGTAAACTTTCTTTCTTTCTTGAAAAACTTAGAAATAGGAGGCACACCTGATGCTACATTCACATTGTTGTTGATGATGTTTTCATTAACGAACCCTCTGTTCAGTTTAAACTTCCCGAATGGTTGTTGACTACTATCACCCTTATCACTCGAAGCCATTGGATTTGCTTGTTCCATTTGACTCACAGTCAGTTGATAATTGTGAAGAGTTGCACACAACTGTTGGAAAGAAGTAAACTCAGAAAATAGAAGTTTTTTTCTAATATCTTTTTGTAAATTAGAAATAAAAATTCTTTGAATATCATTGTTAGGTACAGGAAAAGAAATTTGAGCACACAAATGCTTATATCTACCAATGAAATTAGTCACTTTTTCTTTAACACCTTGTTTACAATGCATTAAATCAATCAAAGTAACTTTAGGACTTATATTGTTTTGAAATTGTTGAATAAAAGCATTTGCAAGTTGTTGGAAAGAAGTAATAGAATAGGAAGGCAACGAGCAATACCATTGTAGAGCCTTATCTCTTAATGTTCTAGTAAACAATTTTGCAAGCAACCTTTGGTCATGAGCAAAATCGGTACATACTGTTTGAAAGGTCTTAACATGTGCTAGGGGATCACCTTTACCATTATAAAGCTCCAACTGTGGGATTTCAACATATTTAGGGGGGATAGCTCGCACAATGTCAAGAGAAAGTGGGCTCGCGACATCAAATGTGGGCACACTAAACTTAGATTGATTCATAGAGGCAATTTGTTGCTGTAAAGAAGAGACAGTTTGCGCAAGATTGTTAATGGTCGCTTCAATTGAAGAATTCATATTAGACATGTTAGATTGTGATGGAGGTATTATGTTATTGAAAGAAGGTATTGATTGAGAGTAAGGTGGCAGGACACTATGGTGGTTAGTCATAGGAGATGATTGGAAACAAGGAACACTACCAAGAGGAATGGAATGGTTAAATGAATTGCCCCTTGCATCATGTTCATTTGTGGAGATGTAATAGGGACACTCATTGAAGGAATGAATGAAGAAGTCAGATTGAATGAAGGAAGAGGGTTGATTGAAGAGGAAGGATTGCCCCCATGACTGGTGATCATAGGTGGAATGTTTTGTATTGAAGTAGTCATTATGTTTGATGTAAAAGTAGGTATACTAGCAATAGAAGTTGTTAAAGGAATAGAATGATTGACTTGAATAGGAGGTTGTGTATAACCCAAAGTTTCAGCACAACTCTTCATAGGCATCACATTCGAATCCACAATGTGTGCAATACCATGCAAGATATTAATTCCATTCTTATCACTTTGAACCATACGTTTTAGACCCTCAATTAATGAAAGAGCTTGACTATCGGGATACTCATGAGACATCCATTGCTGAAAATCATCAAATTGGTTATCTAATTTCAAAAGTTGTTCTACAGAAACCTCATGGAGAGCTTCTTCATCATTAAGAGGATTAGAGGAATTACCCATGTCCTCGTTAAAAAGGCCATTCAAATTAGGTTCCATCTCCTCGGTAATTAAACCTTGGAAAGACTTAATTCTAAGGCTTCGTCTAACGGGAATAGTGTAAGTAGGGCTTATTGTTGTAAAACTCATGCACTAGAGAGAGAGAGAAAATTTTGAATTTAGAGGTAGAAAATTTCAATAAAATCAGCCAATCTCCTAGATTTAAGCTGTTAAATGCAATCACGACAATCTCCCGAAATTTCGGAAAAAATGTCAGGGACCGTGGCGAACGGAATGCACACGGTCCTCGCAACTTTTTTCAAAATTTTTAGAGATGAAAGTTATGATGATTTTAAAGCTAATCTGAAAAAATTGAGTGATTTTACGAGCTGTAGATAGGCCAAATTAAAGTTGCAATCTCAAAATTGAACCCTACCAAGATTGTTGAAAAATGCAAAATTTGAATTTTGAAAAAGAGAGGGAAACTGAAATTTTGAATTTTATGATTTTAGAGGGAATACCAAAAGCAATGCAAGCTTTAAAATTTAAAAGTTGACTCAATTTCATGTAAAATTCAATTTTGAAAGCGGAAATGAAAGTTGTTGCAATTAAACACTTAATTTCAAAAGCCACAAATTGCAAAAATTTGAATAAAGCACTGAAACTTCGAATGAATGTCAACACACTTTTCAGATTTAGGACAGTAAGAAACACAATTTTGACACAAAATTTCAATTTCAACAATTTTTGAATGATTAGAATCCTTAATCCAAGCAATCACTAGACCAACTTTGACTTTAATTTTGAAAGTGTTAGAATTGATGAAATCAGCTAAGATTCTGGATTTTAGCAGAAAAATACAGTAAGATCTAACTCCCGAAATTTTGGAAAAAATGTCGGGGACGGTGGCCCTCGGGGTGCACACGGTCCTCGCAACTTTTTTCAAAAATTTCAGGGATGAAAGATATTATGATTTTGTTGCGGAATCCAAAGTTACAGCCGATTTGGAGATGTTTTGATCAGTGAAATTATCAGTCAAAGGTTGAATCAAGAGGGTTTTAAAAATTAGGGTTTTGACACTTAACCACTTAATTTTTAGAATTAAAGCACAAATATGAATTGACAATTTGCAATAGAAGGATAGATCTGAAATTAGCATTAATAATTAAACATTTCACAAGCTCAATTACCAAAAAGAAAATTTAGGGTTTTTATGCAATTAACCTCTAAAATTTTGCAAAAGATCAAACATGGAAATGTAATTGAGGAAGCAAATTTTTCAGATCTAACCATGAATAATCAGAATTAGGATGTTCACGTCGGGTTCACCAAAATGTAAAGCAGAAAATTGAACCCCAGGTGTTCCCCCCGCTCCAAGGAGAAAGGAGGTCACTAGGATTGACGGTTTTCAATTGGGAGAGACTTTACATTCAAAAGAGGGGTTGAAACCCACAAGATCCAATCCCACACAATGCAAGATTGGATGCTGAATGAGTTTCAAGGGTTAAGACAGCAAGGCTACCCTCTTTTGTAAAGAATGTAGATAGAAGGATTGAGCTAGGAATGCATGTAAAGTGAGAAAGATTCGCTTATAAATAGAGATAGGAATATGGGATGAAGCTGCGGACCTGGAATTAGTAGTAAAATGTCGAGACGATGTTGTCCTGCAAATTTGAGCGAAAGTTGACGGGACGATGGCGCCCGGCGTGCACACGGTCCTCCGAAAAATCCGTGAAACGAAGGGGGATCTGTTTGTCTTTGTACAAGGATTCCAGATCTTCAATTTTAGCTGCGTACCTGCAACCTACACACAGAAAAGAGAGGACAATTGGGGGGTTAGGGATTAGGGGTTTGCCTTTAGGTCAAACCCCAGTTTTGGAATTAACCAAGAAATGAGAATGCTGTAAATGTAAATGTTTGTAATGTAAACAAGTACTGATACCTTGTTGTAAGAATGTTTGTATTCTTACATGCGAAGGTGTAATGTTGTTGTATGTTGTATGTTGTAAGTGATCTCCTCTTCAATGGTTGAATCCTTGTCTTGAATGCAACACTTAGCCTTGAATGGAGACTTAGAATGCTCAATTGCTTGAAGGAATGCTTGAATGCTTGAATGTTTGAATGTTTGCCTAGCACTTCCACCTCTTGTACACATATGTCCTTTTTCCTCAAAATGGGAGAGGAAATGTAGTTTATATACTTGTCAACTAAGGTTGTAAGACTGATTTTTCTGACCTTGGGCTGACTTAGCAACCTTATTTTCCAATTTGCAAACTTAAAGACCCAAAGCCCCATAAGAGACCGGGGCCCAAAATAGGGCCAGGGACCAGGGCGCTGGGCGCCATGGTCCCACCTCCCGGGATAGCAGGGTGCAAGGAAGGATTAGGCCATGGTGCTGAAAAATGCAGTTTTTGATGTCATAAACAAGTTTCGGGGTCTCCATTTAGGTTCAGTGTTGCGTCGCCATCGTGAAGACCCAAATGCAGTTGAAATTGCAAGTGTCGCAATTTTAGGATGCTACACTTATATAGTATTTTGATGAGGGGAGTTTCCCAAACCCTAGCATTTCATGAGATAACAATCATTTCTAATGGAGATGAAAGTGAAAATTTGAAGTATGAATTACTCCAAATTTAATTAATGTTTCTTTTGTTAGAATCTCACTATTTTGAACTTTAACTTCTTTCTAAGATTCTTTTGTTAAGGAACCAATAGTGTATGATTATTTTTTAATACTAGCACAAGCTTTAAATCCAATGTCATGAATATATATAGCCATAATGCAATTTATAGATTCTTCTACTATGTTGACATTCAAGACAAGAACCATAATATTCAAATCAATACAAACCAAATTAGCCTTATGTTTTTCTCTAGACCCTTCTTGAAATAACACTTCAGCATTATGTAGATGTTGAACTTTTAGTAGAGGGAGTTGGGATGAAAAAACCAAGTCTTGATTAAGTAAAGTATTCTTAAAAAATGTAGAATCAAAATTCTCAAAACTCTTTAGAATATGAAATCTACTATTTGAATTTTACTTGGATTTTAATCCATTTTTATGACACATATTAGTCACTCTTTTGTTTCAAGAGCTTATGGGAAAAAAAATATTTGAATTAGGACTTTTACTATTAATTAAGACTGTTAGTTTTTCATTTGCATTTAGTTTTTCCATAGAAGCACCTTGTTGGGAAGAGAATGTCTCAATAATTCATTTTGAGACATCCGGAAGGAGGAGCCTCATAATCCACTTCTTGAATCCAATTCATATTCACCAATCTAATTTCTATGAATTGGGTAAATAAATATTGAGATCACCCTCTACACAATTACAAAGTATATGTATTTACCTTTCACTCAAGTGTCTAATAAGATGGAGCAAAAGGTTCTCCTAAAACTATTGATGTTTAATTACAAATATCAGATCTCTAGAGTTTCATGAGTAGTTTAAAAACCCAAAACTAGACTACAATTTGAGATGGAAACTCCTCCATAGAATAAAATCCAACATACCAGGGTATAATGAGCAACCCTACTACTTGATGAAGAATCCTACTCACTAAGACAATGTATTATCATTGAAAAAAATAAAAAATATATTTTATTTTTCCATTCTAGCAATTTGTGATCTAGCCATAAGTGATCCTGCATGCACCTGCTTTGGATTCTGCAATAAAAACTTGAATAGGAGAAAACACAAATTAACCATTCCAACTATTAAAAATATCTTGGATTGAATTATATTGAATTGCAGGATTGAAAGGCGTGGGTGCTACAGTGGCATTCTGTAGCTTGTTTATCTACGCCCGCTAAAATGTAGGAGACAGATCTTCCGTTACTTTTGGACCTCAACTTAAGAACAACCACGTGTCCTACTGCAAAGAATATATGGCCTCAACTTCAATTGTGAATGGTTAGAAAATTCGCAGATTCAATTGTTCCGGATTTGTTCTTTGGCAATCAAAAGTTTGTGTGACAAATCATTATTTCACTATGTCTGAGTCACTTGATAGTTTTTAATTTCCTCCTTATAGAAAGTCCAAGATCTTTCGCGTTTTCTGTTTACCGCTTCAATTTTTTACGTTTTGTACTTCTGAGTGGATTTTAAGGATGGGCTACTTTATTTCTCACACGGTATGCTCTGTACATCTACTAAAGCCCACAGCAGCATTCGTTGAAGATCTTAAAAATATTGTTACATGAAAGTCCAAGTCTAGCAACTGCCTTTTCTTTTTAAAATGAAAGTGGAAACCCATTAAAATAAATAAAAAGTGAGAAGAATAGGAAAGTGGAAATAATAAGAGCAGTTTTTAGATTTTAATTGTATTTAGATTTGATATTTTATACTTTATAATCAAATTTTAAATTGATGAAACATTTTATGTCTATTTTATTTATATATTTCATTTTACTTTTAATAATCAATCTTCAAATGTAATCCAAAGTAATGATATCAAAGATCTCTACATAATTATATCAAATAAAAAATTTATATTTTATTTTTTAAACATTGAAAGTCTACCAATTAAATCAATAAAATATATTTATTTTTAAACATTGAAAGTCTACCAATTAAATCAATAAAATATATTTGACTTTGAATGAAAACAAATAAATGATTGACTAAATATTTATTTCTCTTTTCCTAAACATAAATAGAGACCACATAAATCTTTTTTATTCAAATATCATAAGTCAAATAGCCAATCACTTTATGTACACTAAACTATTTAATATTACAGATCAAATATTCAACAAATAGAACAAACGTCTAGTTAATTGTTTATTATTTCTTAATTTAATAGTCAACTGTGCACTTGTGGTGGAAAATATTTTTCTTCAAGCTATTAATATGGGCAACAGGTATGTTGCCAAACACCTTCATGCCATGGGAAATGTTATTCCTTCCCATTCTTCACCTCCGCTATCTCATTCCAATCCTTGCTGCCATTCCCCTCTTCTTCCCCCAGCTGCATACGATGTTTTCATCAATCACCGCGGGAAGGATACAAAACAATCTCTAGCTAGTTTAGTATATGATAATCTTCAGAATAAAGGATACAAAATGTTTTTGGACAAAAGATCTCTTCGAGTCGGACAATACATACCAGAAGCTATAACTTGTGCAATACGCAGAGCCTCCGTTCATGTTGTAATCCTGTCTCCCCACTACGCAGAATCTGAATGGTGTTTGGATGAACTCTACTTGCTCTTCCAAACTGGGGCTCCAATCATCCCGGTGTTTTGGAAAGTTCGGCCTTCAGAGGTTCGAATGGAGGAGAAGAATGGTGTGTACACAAAAGCTTTCAGAAAGCATAAGGAGGCTGGAAAATTCAGTACTTCAACGCTTGAGAAATGGAAAAACTCTCTGCGCAGGGTTTCACTCATGCAAGGCTTTATAAGTGAAGGGTAAAACACATTTTCAACTATATTTTATTTTTATCTGAATTGGGCTCGTCTGTCTAATACATTATTCTCTTCAAATTTTTCAGTGAGCGAGGGGAGATTGTGGCGGGGAAAATCTCAGCGTGTGTGGTTGAATATATTGAAATGGCAAAATGCCAAGGCGAATCATTTGGAAGGGCTGCTAGCCTCGATATCTTATAAGACACCAAGAGCTGATCGAATAATCTGTATTAGGCTATACGTTATTTTATTTTAGCCGATTGTTTCTCGATGATAAGTTTGTACTAAACAGCTGACAATTCATTTTGCTGGCTTCTAGTAATCCATAAGATTCGACCTGTCCACCTTGTCTAAAATAGCCATTCGACTTAATAATTTACAGTCAAACACATTTCGAAAATTACACGTTCGGATTTTCTCTATTGTTTGCTTCGGAACAATTTTCATCATGAAATTTATTAAATGTCTTCTTGAACACAAGTTTAACTAAACTTTTTATAAGAAGTGGCAGGTGGGTACTTGTTTACTCTTACGCCAGTTCTCAAAGTAAAACTGAAATATATTTTTACTCCAAAGCATTAGAAAACAGTAATAATAGTACATTGTATATCTTAAATCATATACGCTTCATTTTTATTTTAAAAATCATAAAAACGTATTCTTGACAGATAATAATAAAATAGATTGCAAACCTGCATATTAAATATGGCAGGTGATTAGTAAGATAATTGGCTCTTAACCAGATTTAATAGGTGCTGCAATCCTGCATAATTTATACAGCCGACGATTGAACAGATAACTGAGTCTGAAGCAGATTTGAAAGATCAACATATCCGTTATATAAATACATACACAGTATCATTCGCAAGGTGATATACATAGTAAGCCAACACATGCCTTTCTTCTGCCGAAATGATATGGAGTGTTACCTTGTCGTGTGTGAGAGAGAATGAAGTTGTGGTAATGAGAGTTTCACAATTATTTTAATTATTTGTGCTAGTTTGCTTAGCAAACAAAGATATCACGTAATTACAATTCATGAAATTGGACAGTAAGTTTCTTTTTGATTAAGATAAATAGGTTTTACAGACATCTGAAATCCAAATCCGAAAATAAAATATTAAATCAGTAGCGAACTAGAGTATAAACAACAATCAAGCGGCAACAAAAATAGGGGAAACACCGCACAACATTTAACAAAAACAGCAAAACCAGAGCAAAGCATCAATCAGAACAAACAAAAAGCTAGCCAAGAGCTTTCATGACCTCACTTTTTTTTTGGATCATATTCTTGTTTATATCTTCAACCTCCTCCATGATGAATCTCGTGTTGCTCCTCTTTCAGTTCTTGTTTCTAGTCTTGGTAGAGGGTCCAGTAGAAACCTGCATATCTACATCTTGCGAGTTTGTCTCCAAACTCTTCTTACTTGACTTGGCAACTGAAGGCAGAACACTGCTGAGTGGCTAGGCTCTCTGGATAACAATTTTCTCATTAACCTTTTTGAGACCTTCAACACTCTCATTCATAGCCTATTTGCTAATATGCACCAAACCCCTGAGGTTGCCCTTTATTTCCTCCATACTTATTTCCAGATAAGCAACTCTTTACTCATGCTCAGTTTTCATAACCCTCACATCTTTGGTTAATTTTTTAGTCATTCTTAGGAGCTTGTCAATTTTGTTCAACATAGGGTTCTCTGAGAATGTGTTGATTATGTCATTAATGCCCTGTTTTAAGAGGGCAATTTCACTATTCACCCAATGAAAACACTTCTCCTAGTTGTTGAAAGAATTAGCCAAGTGCACTTCAAAATCTATTTCTTCCTTTTTG
The DNA here is from genome assembly GCF_030272615.1 of Cryptomeria japonica. Classification (NCBI taxonomy): domain Eukaryota; kingdom Viridiplantae; phylum Streptophyta; class Pinopsida; order Cupressales; family Cupressaceae; genus Cryptomeria; species Cryptomeria japonica. The sequence goes on from NC_081410.1 coordinate 410,356,695, forward strand.
TTTTCTCTCGGTTCCACATTGAGGGAGATATCCACTTTGATTTTGTCATCCCCTTTACCCTTTGACTCCACCCCTTTCCCCAATTTCTGCTAGGTTTGAGGGCCCTAATCTCGGGGTGTGGAAGAAGGGGTTTTCAACTTTTTAGCTACATGTCCCGAAGAGGGTTTTCTTTATCTACTACTATTAGTACCGGGAGTAGCTTTTTGTGGGGGCCCTCATCCTCCAAAGGCCAATAATCAGAGTCATCAGACACATGGAGGTCATGCTAGTCCATGACCATTTCAGCCCCTTCCTTCTCATCAAACTTGGTGTCGAAAACCACATGCACATCGTGGCTAGCCAATGATTTAGGGTTGTTCACAATAGGGGAAGGCTTAACCTCATGCACTTTGGCGTATTCCATTATAAGTAGGATCAACCCTCATGTAAAACAAGTTTCTCATTGTTTTTGGCATGATTTAAAAGGCTATGCTCAAGCGAAGAATAGTAAGTAATAAGGTAGAGAAATTTTCCTATCATGCCTAAGATGATTTAAAATGGTGAAGTGATAGGAAAAAATGCTAGCATAACGACCATCCATGTTGATGTACACCTCATAATGATCTCTACCATATCCACCCAAAGCTTCATGAGATCCTTTCAATTGTACCCCTCATTGGCCATTTTACTCACTCTATCTCTTTAAGTTTGTTTGTCGAATAAGAATGACAAAGCTTCTTTTGAAGCCTTCCTCTCTTTGTAGAACTTTTTTCCTTCCATTTTTAAGCCTGTAATCTCCATTATGAAAGGCTCATCAATCCTAAATTTAGCACTCTAAACACTAAGAATGCCTTTATGCTAGCCCTTCACAAACTCTTCTATCAACCTAGAATCCTAGCCATGCAAATTTTTGAGGTAAGGCTCAAGACCACCATCCATAATTTTAGTCCATAGCTCTATCTTCTGTTTCCATTTCTAACATGATGACAACTCCATTTTGTTCTTATCTCCCCCCATAAAATGAGTATCTTTGAAACTTTTAATGTTCACAAAATAGCTCCAAACCCGAACCAGTAGACACAAATCCAGATGGTCCAAAACAATCTGGGAGGTCGATTCCACTTATTACTAGAAATGACTTTATTCATGTGAGCTGATGACATCATTAATATTTGACCATTGGGAAAGATTTTTGGCATCCCTTCGTGTCAACTCACACAAGTGAATTCAGAAGGAATCTATAGCTGTCTACCATTTGATTTCATCATAGACCACACCAAGATTTTCCTCGTAATCTATCGACATATTGCCTTCCATAAAGACATAAGTTATTTGAATTTTGTCTAGATTGGCTATCATACCGAGGCATTCTTGGATTAAATATTTAATTGTCTTGCTAGGAGGCATCTTTTTAACTAGGCAATTAATAATATTTAGAAAATCACTTTCTAACCATACCTTTTTTATGCCGTCCACGAATAGAAAGTTGAAGCCCAATGTAAGTTGCATTTGCCTCAGCAAAGTGGTTTGTCTGGGTACCCAATGGGAGTGACACTGTTGAGACAAGCCTACCATTGTGATCATGAGCAATTCCCCCACAAGCTACCAGCCTAGGGTTCCCCTTGACTGCCCCATCAACATTAATTTTGATCCACCCTCTGGGGGTGTAACACAAGCAATGTTAGTTTTGGTATGCTTTATCTTTACAATAGGTCTAGAGATATCCCAATTGGTGTGCCATCTATTTATAATGTCCCAATCCAGATCAAAAGTAGGAATACCATGATCAATCCTACAAGAAGGACAAAATGACACAAAATTCTACTTGATATGGTTCTAGATGCGATAAGCCATCGAGAATGCTGATGACTCTTTTTCCCTAAAATACAATTGTTTCTTTCCTTCCAGATGCCCCAAGCAATATGAGGGAGAATGAAGAACCATAAACCTTAAGAGAAGGATTGTCAGAAGGGCATATTCATTGGGACCAATAATCAAATAAGTTAAGGGGAAAACACCATCTAATCCCCCAAATATCAAGGAAGTAGGCCCAAATATCCTAAGCAAAAGAACAATGAATCATCAAATGAGTAACATCTTCGGTGTGATCCTTACATAGAAAGCATCGATTAGGCATTGACATCCCTCTCTTACAAATATTCTCAATAGATAACAACTTATTTTTCATAAAGAGCCAGAAAAAAATATTTATCTTTCGAACCAACATTTTGTTCAAGAGGTAAGATCAGAAAGGGGCAAGGGAAAAGGTTCTAGTAAAAAGAGCAAAATCTTGAGAAAAAGAAAAACCTCCAAAGGATGAGCCATTCCAAACCAGGGAATCCTCAGTAGGGAAGGAAGGAATATGAATACCCAAAAGCCACTTTTGGAGAGGTTTGAGCATAGGATCAATTCGCTGACCATCCCGAATATAATCAGCAACCTAGGTGCCAATCTGCTCCACACACAAAGCTCTGAACTGAAAATCATAGTAAATGTTAATCAGAGGACCATCACCCACCCACCAATCTTCCCAGAAGTGAATTTTCTTGCCATTTCCAACACTCCATCTAGCACCTTTTAATATTAAGGACAACAAGTTTGTTATGTATTTAGGGATATGGTATTATAATGTATATTGGAATGAAAATGTTGATTCATTGCATACATTTATTATGTTTGTTACACTAGGAAAATTGCACAACTAGTTATATCATATAATGAACAAGTAAAAAAAATAAAACCCTAATTTCAATTTTCTTTACAAGTTTTGATGAAAATGGAGATGCATTAGAATGGTGGAAACAATATAAAATATCTTAATATTGAAATATGAAAGAATATTTTTCAAGATAATTAGAAGGTGAAGCTAAACATTAGTATGTGCCATTGTGTAATTGCATTTATTCATTCAATGAATTAGAAAAAGATTTCAAAAATAGATGGGTGCCAAATCAAATAATTTGAGGGGGTTGAAGAGTAGGAGAAGAAGAAAAAGTAATGGATCAATAAAGGATGATAAAGAGAGGATAATAGACCAAATTAATTTCAAAGATGAAAGAATCAATCCCAATTTCATGGAGCTACGAACAAAATGAAAATGATATTATTTTCATTAACTACAACAATAGGTATAACTTCATGAACATATAACTATATAAGCAACTAAAATTACAAGAAAATAAAATCAAGAACAATAGAATAGATGCTAAGAATGTTCAAATTTTTAAAGATTCAATGCTCTTGAAGGATAAATATGTTTTTCATACAAAATTTTGTGCATTGGGTATGGATGGACTGGATATTGTTCTTAGTTATTCTAGGATAAAATATTTGGAGACAATAGATACTAGTTTGCAGAAAATAATAATGAATATTTGGTACTTATTACATTGTAATTGGCTACCTCTCACTATAAGAACCACTTAGTTTAGTTTAGTGGTTATAGTTAGCAGTTCGTTACAATTATTTCAATTGTTTGTACCTTTTTTTTACTTGTATAAAGTCTATTGGATTTTATCAAATAAATAATTCAAGTATTCACCCCTCTTTTTTGGTATTGGATCTTTGATAAAAAAAATAGTGATGTAAATGTTTGAACTATGGTGGTGACTCCTATCATTGTTGGTTTTCTTCAACAATGAAGATTTGAAAATGGTGTTTAAACAATCAATGACAAATGCACAATTTTTTTTCCAGAATAATCCACATAAACTCTACAATAGTATGTAGAAGATAAAAGAAGGCATCTAAATATTATGATCATAATGATACTTTTCCTAGTTGGAAGGATATCTTGTTAAAATGGTATAGAAATAAAAAGCAATTTTAGATTACACCATAGTTTGCATAGTAATAAGAGAAATAAAAAATATAATATTTAGGCATTTTTGATAACTTTATATTCATACCAAGATGACTTTTACAAAGCCTTATTAATGAGCAACTATCCAAACTAGCTCAATGGGACTAATTTGGGCAACAAAAACTAACTATTTTTCATTACTAAATATTTATTATGTTATTCTATAAAATAAAGTAGCCTATATAGAAACTATCCAATTAATATAAAAGTCCAAAATTCCCCCTTTTTACATTAATATAAACAAAGGTGGAACATTGTAAAACTTGAATGCAACCCTACTAGAGTCTTTAATGAAGTGCCTTCACCATTCCTCCTAGCTCAATTAGGGAAAACTAGACTAAATACTTTAATAGATCTCTAAACTATACAACTTAAAATTCTACACAAAATGAGAGAACATAAATTATCCCCAACCCCTTTCACAATGATAGAACAACTTTCATTAAAAATTTCACATTTGTTTTGAGTGTGTCAAATCCATCATCAGTGGTTTATATGAGAGAAAAAAATTCCTGTATAGTTCCACATTCTCTTTGAGACTCCACATATCCTCCAAGTGTCTTAAATTTCTCCTCTAGTATTATGGAAACATCATTGTATAGTAGAACCCTAACCAATCATGAATTCTATAAATGCAGTCACAAAAAGTCTCAAGATGACATGGCCATCGTTTATAAGGAACATAGATAAAAAGGGTACTTTTCATGCAATGAATCATCCCTAAGTGAGAAGCTAGTTTGGGGTGATAGATGTTCCCATAATTATATTTACTCTAGCATCTAATTTGATTTTATTTAGAGCTTAATCACCATAGCTAACATGAACATACCTTTGGATTTATACATATTTTCGGAGAATGGAGCGGAAGAAGGGAGAAGTGCTACATTTGAATTCAGGGTAGGGCGAGAAACCCTGCAATGGATAGGCAAACTAGGGGGAGAATGGAAAGGACGATTCCCAGGACTATCCAGATTCTTCTAAGCCGAGTGGAAAGGACCCAGTGGATGGGGAACCACAAGAAGGTGACAAGCCTATCAATCCTGATGGAGAAAATGGTGAATCACGTGCTTTAGAAACTCCTAGGCATGAATCTGTTCGAAGGGAAAATGGTTGGTCTTGGACTTCTCTATTCGGTGTCAAACCAAGTGGAAAGTCCTCTCTCCCTCGAGTTCATAATATCTCAAACCCAAAAAAGGGAAGGTTCGCTATTGATATTCTAGACCCTGTTATTGATCATAACATTAACCTTATGGCAATGACACTGGTTGGAAATGTTTTGGGCCCGAGGCCAAATATTGATATTGTCAGGGCATTTACTAAACACAAATGGGCACTTAAAGGTCAAGTTGAGATCACCGCTATGTCCAAAGGGGTGTTGTCTTTGGCTTTCTCTTGCAAGGAAGACATGTCAAGAGTGCTCTGTGATGGCCCTTGGCTGATCAGTAAATCAATGTTAGCTTTGCAAAAATGGCCACCTAAGATGGACCTAAATGAATCCTTCTTTGTTCACGCTCTAGTCTAGGTTAGACTTCCAGGCCTTCCATTAGAGTTCTAGGTGGAAGATGTGTTTAAAGGAATTGCTAGCTCTTTCGATGAACTCCTCTCAATGGACCCTATAACAACGACCAGATGAAGACTTACCTTTTCCAGGATTTGCATGGGAGTTATGCAAGGCACAGATATGCCCTTATCCATTGAGATTAATTCTAGATTGGGAAAATGGAACCAACCTTTGGAATATGCAAGTGTTCCTTTTGCTTGCTTTTACTGCAAAAAAGTGGGACATACAACAAGGAAATGCCCTATTCAGGCTGTCAAAGAAAAAGAAAAGAAAGAAAAGGCAATGCAATGGAAAGAAAAAAACCCTATTAAGCAACCTGGGGGCTCTGAAAAAGAGAAAAGAATCAAAGAGGCCCAGAGTGTCATCATCCTTGACATGCTAGAGCAACAAATGGATGTTAATGTGGAAAACCTAGAAATACCTTTCCTTGATGAAGGTTAAAAGGATCAAATAGGCACAGACAATAGAGAACAACAAGATACCAATTAGGAGGAAAAAAGAAGTGATAACCTAGAAGAAGGAGAAATACAGGTGGTGTTATAGGACAATGAGGAAGCAAATTCGAATCACATTATAGAAAACACCAGCAAAGACGACCTTAGTAGAGATTATGAAGAAGCCAAAAAGTGTTTGATCCTTGGAGGAATCTCATTGTCGTGATCACAACAATCTGTAGAGATGGTGAAATCCACCATCCAACAATCACCAACAACTTCACTGCTTAATGCTAAGTGGGCTGAGGTTGAAGATGTTGACCAAAAGATAATGACCCAAAATACTTAAAAGGAATATTGCAATACAAATGAAGTTGCAGAGCGAAAGAGAGGGGGTAAAAAAGGGCCTAAATCTACCCCTCAGGATAATTCAGTCAAGACAAGAAACCGGACCAAAGCTGACATGGATTTCAACCCATCTCCTCTTGGAAGGAAAAATGTAAGCCAAATCAGAGATCAAGAGGCAAGGAAGAATATAGCAGATGGTACTCAAATGACCATCCATGAGGTATGTTCCCTAGTTAGAAAATGAAAATAATTTCATGGAATATACGCGGACTGAATAGTCCACATAAACAAGATGTTTTTAGAAATTTAGTTAGAGAACATAAACCAGACATTGTTATTATCCAAGAAACTAAAATAAATAAAGACAAAGTAGAAAAGATTAAGCTTTTTAAGGATGGGGGACTTTTCGGTGAAGCTCTAATGGTGCTTCTAGGGGCATTTCTATTTTCCGGAACCTAAGGCATTTTCTGGGGAGTCGGCCAAGCAGGATAGCAATCTGACTTTTATCAAGTTTCATCACATTGGGGATGACATCTCTTTACTACTTACCAATATTTATGCCCCTAATAATGGATTTGGTAGAAGAAAATTTTGGAAAAAGATGGAAGCTATTAGGGTTCTTTACAAGGAGGATATGTGGATTGTTATGGGGGATTTCAACACCCCCCTCTGAGACAATGAGAAATTTGGAGGTGTCCCTTCACAACTAGAAAGTAGAATGGATCTTTTGAACTTTATCAACAACTAGGGTCTGCATGATATTGGGCTCCAAGGAGCCAAGTTTACCTAGACGAATAAGAGGATGGGAGATGATCTTATTCAAGTCATACTTGATAGAGCCCTCATATCTAACAAGTGGTTTAACCACTATAAGTGTTCCCTCTCTTCTATCTCTAGGATCAGTTCTAATCATTTCCCTGTGATTTTTGTTGCTGATAACACCATTGTTAAAAGAAATTTCCCATTCAGATTTAAAAGGATGTTGCTAGACCACCCTAACCTTGTGGAGGTCATTAAGAAGTGGTGGTCTATTGATGTCAAAGGTACTGCTATGTATAGAGTTGTGAAAAAATTAAGAAATGTGAAGGATAATATCAAAAAATGGAATAAGGAGGTGTTCAGAGATTTGTTTGCTGCCAAGACCAAAACCTAGCTGGAACTCAAGCAAATGCAAGATAAAATCCAAATGACTGGATACAATGAAGTATCAATCAGAGAAGAAAATGAAGTGCTAGTGAAGTACCACAAGATTATCAGAAGAGAGGAAGAATTCTGGAAACAAAGGTCTAGATCCTTATGGCTTAAAGCTGGGGACAAAAATACTAGATTATTCCATATGACCACGATGAAACACAAGGTTGCTAATAGAATCTCAAAGCTAAAAATTGGGGGAACTAAAACGAAGAAGGATGATGAGATCGGGAAGGAAGCCAAGAACTTCTTTACATCACTTCTTTCGATGGACTCTGGTCTAGATGGTCATTCTCAGAGTGCCATCCTTGAGAATATCCCTTCAACTATTAATGAGGATTAGAACAAGGCCTTGGTGGCCATCCCTTCTGAGGAGGAAGTTCAAAAAATAGGTTTTTCTTTTGATGGGAATAAAGGATGGATTTCCGTTGTTCTTCTTTCAAACCTTATGGGACATCCTCAAAGTTGATGTAGTTAAAGGTGTGTAGGAGTTTTTTGGGGATAGAATGATCTTAAAGGAACTTAATGAAACTTTCTTGGTTCTGATACCCAAATGCCTGGGGGAAGAGTCTATGGATAAGTTTTGGCTGATAAGCTTATGCAACTCATTCTATAAAATTATTTCTAAGGTGGTAACAAGCAAGCTACTAAGGATTCTTCCTTTGATCATTTCACCCCAACAGAGTGGATTTGTTCCCAACAGATTAATCCTTAACTCTATCATTTCTATCCATGAAGACATTCATTCGCTGGTGGATTTGTCTAAAGCCTATGATTGTGTGGACTGGAGTTTCTTGGGTAAGGTGCTTGTAGATTTTGGTTTTGGAGTGAGGTTTATTAAGATGATTGATCAACTCATCTCGACCCTTTCTTTTTATGTCATTTTCAATGGGATGCCTTCCCAATTCTTTAAAACTTCTAGGGGTATCAGGCAGAGGGATCCCATATCCCTTATACCCTTCATCATTTTCGCTGAATGTCTAGGTAGATTTATCAACAACTCTATTTCTTTGGGGCTCCTTTATGGTATATCACCCTCTTCTGGCTTTAGAGCATGTACTCATCGACAATTTATTGATGATACCATTTTAATGGGATCATCCACTATCAAAGAAGCATCCAATCTTAAGAACCTTCTCAACATTTATAGTATGGCCTCGGGTCAAACCATCAATTTGGAGAAAAATTGTGTTTTCTTTTTCAACACCCCAAAGGACAGACAAATCAAAATGGCCCAAATCCTTGGATGCCAAATTGGTAAGCCTCCTACTATCTACCTTGGCCTCCCCTTGGGATTGAAACCCTCGAAGCTATTTTGGAATAGTCTTGTTGATAGATTTAGTAGAAATATGGATGGTTGGAAAGGGACCCTTCTTAGTCAAGTTGGAAAAGTACAGCTCTTAAAATCTTCCCTCCAGTGTCTTCTGGTGTATGCTTTAAGCCTTCTTAAAATCCCTGGAAAATTTGCAAATGCCCTTGAGAAAATCTAGAAAGCCTTCTTTTGGTCTGGGGTTGAGGAGAGGAAGAGAATGGCTCTCATAGCCTAGGAAAATGTGAGCAAACCCAAAAAGAAGGGGGGTCTAGGCTTAAGGAATATCAGAACTTTGAACAAAACTCTTCTTGCCAAACAAATTTGTAGAACTTATCAGGGAAAAGTAGAATGGAATGATATCTGGAAGGCCAAGTACCTAAGGAAAGTTCCCACCATTGATGATTTCCTGGTCTCAGATCAGATACCAAGCAGTTCTTTCATTTGGAATAGTGTTATTCAGGCTAAAGGTATTGCTAGTCTTGACAATGTCTAGGCCATAGGTGATGGCAAGAAGGTGGACTTTTGGGACGATGCTTGGATTGGTGGAGCCCCTCTTAATAATCAGGCCTCTTAGATGCTTATCTAGAATTGTAAGGAGAAGATAGGTGCCAAAGTGGCTGATTATTGGAAAGATCAAAAGTGGGTGAACCTCAGATCTATTGATCCCAAACTCAAGTAGGTAAATTTAATGATCAACCATGTTGTCTTAAATACTAGAAGGGAAGACCACATGGTGTCATGTTGGACTTCCTTGGGGACTAGTATGGGCTCTTCTACTATCCTTTTACTGGCTCAATCCCAAGATCCTACTCCTTGCTGGGCTAAGGCTTGGTATCTAGGTTTGATTCCTAAAATCAATATTTTTTTGTGGATCCTTTTGTAAAATAAGATTCTAACTTCTGATAATTTGAGAAAGAGGGGCTTTTTTTCCCCAAACATATTCTATCTCTATCATAATAATGAGGAATATGTGAACCACATCTTTTTACACTATCCTTTTACCACTCTTATTTGGGGGATGTTTTTTCAAATGTGGGGGTTGAATTGGGTTTTCCCGTAGGAGATGCAAGATTGTTTCAGAAGCTAGCATTATTCTACCAATAACATCACCATAAGAAAGTTGTGGAAGTTCTCTTTTGCACATATCCTCTAGAGGATATGGAAAGAGAGAAATAATTGAATATTCTGGAATGATATTAACACCTTTGAAGTGGTGTAGATCAAGATAAAAAATAACTGTGTTGAGAATGTGATGGCCAGGGGGGTGCATTGTTGTAGCAATAAGGAGGAATTTGATGTTCTCAAAAGATGGAATATCCTAGCCTTTCTGGGCTCCAATTGCAACCAAATCAATAGAATATTGTGTTGTTGGTCCTTTCCCCCCAATGGTTGGTTTAAGGCCAACTTTGATGGCATGGCGAAAGGAAACCTGCGACCTGCTGGTTGTGGTGGTGTAATCCAAAACGGGGTTGATTTTTGTACTGGTGCGGTTGCCTATCCCTTAGGAATTCAGACCAATCATATGGTGGAAGCTATGGGTACCCTTCAATCAATTAAATTAGCCTATAATTTAGGGGTCAAAATGCCATGGTTGGAAGCGACTCTAAAAGCATTATTAATTTCCTGCTAGGTAAACATCAACCTTCGTGGACTATCAAAAACATCATTGAGGCCACCAGGGAGTTGCTTCAGGAGTTTAAAAAATGCCACATTTCCCATGTTTATAGAGAGGCTAATAGGAGCGCTGACTGGGCTACCAATGCGGGAGTATGAAGCGAGCTAATTATTACTTGGAAAGGTGAAGGGGAGCTATCGTGTGTGGCACATGATATCTTAACTTATGAAAGATTGCATGGTAATAAGGGTCAGATTTGAAATCATTTCTCGAGGTGTAAGGAGAAGTCGTGGTAGTCAGAGCTGGTTTTGTAGGCAACCGAGAAGGAGGTACAATAATCATTACAGGTTCACTTCGCATGCTTTATGAGAATTTTTATCCCCCTTGAACACTAGCATCAGAAACTCCTACAAATTTTGAGCTGGTTCTCATAGAAAGTTTGTTGCGAAGAAAGGAATCAGGTGGGAATTATAGACAATTGACATCAATAGCAATATGGGTGGAAAATGAAAGAGAATGGAGGCTACGACCATTGATAAATTGAAGAGTTGTCTGCAGGTCTGGGTGGTTCTTCAAGCTGCCAAGATGATGGATTTCATGGAATGCATGTAGGAGAAATGACTCAAAATTATGAGAATCTTCAAGAAGGGTTGGAACAAAGGCACTTTAACCATAGGAAACAGGAAGGTCAAGGTAACTAAATCCGATGGAGGGCATCAAGTTTTACAGGGACAGAAAGATTTCAGACGCTTCTGTGAAGAAATTTCTGAAGGATGAGGAGGAGAAAGCTAGACTGGTGAAGGGAAACCATACCTACTTCTCACCAAAGGTAATTAAATTAATTTGGCAAAGGGTTTTGCTTGCTATAATGGAATTTTTCACACTTGATGGTAGATACACTAGAGTTTATAGCTACCATTTCATCTTACTTAATCACTTTAGGTATAAAGATAAAATTTCTATTTCATATTATCTTTTTTGTGCCCTTAATGCTGGGATCAGGGATGCCATATCCAACCCTAGTATCAACCCTACAATGCATGAAGGTTTGATGGTGATTTTGTATAATCACATCAAGAACACAATCGTCCAGTTGAATATAGTTGAGGTCTCCAAGTCGGAAGAGGATTTTGATGACTTTGATGATGAGGAAGGCGAAGGCTATGAAATGAAAGCCGAGATAGAGGATGACCCCCAAATTGTTGGGTCGAGCAGAAAAAATAGAAAAATAGAGCAGGGGAAACATAACAAAGGGTCAGCCAAAAAGAAGTAGAGAGGGGAGAATGAGGATAGTTGGTATGAGGAGGATTATGACATTGACAACGAAATGAATACTGGAAGTGAGGAGGTCCAAAACCTTGTGAGCTAGAAGCTAAAAAAAAAGACTCCTAAAAATAAGGAGGTGGGTACCAAGGACCGGTCGCCTCTCATGACTGAGTCTAAGGATAAGGGCCTGATGGGAGAGGATATGGCCATGAAAGAAGCTCAAAGCTCTAATGTTAGGGAGGTAGGACTTGAAGTGAATCTTGAAACCATTGGTGACAAGACCTAGGAAGAGCATCACCTTGATATTGACCTCTGCATCAATAATGGCATGGATAGCTTCAAACAGGTGCTCCTTTGGATGCATAAGGAAATTGTTGGCATTAAAACCAAGCAAGCCCAGGACAAAAGGTCCTTGAGAATTAATGATGTAACCGACCTAAATGTGAGATTCATTAGCATGATTTTAGGGTACAAAGCGACTCATGCAAATAGATTTAACTTAGTTTCAAGTTTATGAATAAAGAGTGCACATGATATGGTTAAGGACAATGTGAAAATTGATGTATGTGAGTGGTTAAAAGATGAGTTGATTGATAATTTAGGTAAAATCAAGAAGTATAAGAAAGGGACTTTTAGATTTGGTAATCTACTTGTATGCTTAATGCTACACATAACCAAACAGGTGCCCGGTATAGGAAACAAAAACCTTGGATTTGATATACCGGTAGGGAAACAATTATCAGACCTACTCAACAACATGGGTGAAAAAAAGGAAAAGAACATCATTGAGTATTTTCAATCACTAAAGACTAGAATGAACAAAAGAATCAGACTGTCATAGAAAATTGTTAACAAATACAAGGATGATATATGTTTTGTGATTAAAAAGGATGAGATCTGGGTGGAAGCAGTTATCCCAAGAACAGTTTGGGTTACTGAGAAGGGTTATGAGACCGATGATCACATCATTGAGACTTATGCAAAAGCTCTTCTTGAAGCACCCAGGGAACCAAAGGAAGAAGTATTTGGTAGTGCTGAGACCATAGAAAGCCAAATTCAATCTAAGAAGAGAGTGAAAAAGGTTGAAGCAACTGTGAGAAGAGGATCTAGGTAGGCAAAGGCTATCAAAGAAAATGTACTCAAGAAAACCAACATCATTGAGGATGAGTTAGCAACATTACAACCTGAAACTCACCTATCACCGGTAGAAACTTCTTCAGAGAATGACATGCCAACAATATTCAAAAGAGTTGTAAGAAAAAGGGATCCTTCACTGGCATCCACACCCTCACCTAGAAGAACTAGACAAAAATAATAGGCAGTGAGGTCTCCGATCAAGAAAACAACACCAAAGAAAAAGCTAACACCAAAGAAGAAGAGGACTAAACAAAACATTGCCCCTCTTGACAAGTTACTGAATGAAATCACAAAAGAAGGAAAACTCAAGAACATAGAGAAATTATATGATACACTGTTAGCAGATGAGAAAGAGCAAGTTGAAAACAGTGTCATCTTACACCTGGATATCTATGAGAAGTTCTTAATGGAAGTGGTAGATGAAATACCAGATGAACTATTCAAGAGATTGGAAGCAAGAAGACAAGTTGTGGTAGAGCTTGATAAGAAAATTAAAATTGAAAATTACTTGTTGTTTACCCAGTAAACTCACCAAAGGAGATAGATGACCTAATTGCAAAAGCCAACCGATCAGTATTCTCTACTACACACAGACATATCGGACTAATGGTTGGAAGAGTAAATGAGATAACAGAGGAAACAAAAAATGCATGGGATATATTCCTTGTTGAAAAATAAAAATAGGAAGAGTATAGGAACCCCAAGCCTATAAAGGTATATCAGAAGGACAGGGAGAAAGGAAAAGGAAAGTTTGGTGGACCTCCTAGCATCAAAGTAAAAGATAACTTAACCCCACCACCTTTGACTACTCCACTGGTAAAAATCACTGAAGATCAACCGACAAATGAGAGTATGGATATAGAGGATACAAATCCTAATCCTGAAGTTTTATACATAGTTGATGTTGGTACTCAAAATGTCAACATTATGATAGACAAGGATACAATCGGTAAGACAGATATAGCTAGTGAGCCACCAGCAACTGACACATTGTTAACACATAAAGGAAAGTTGAAGATGATAGTACAAGGCAATAGGAAGAGACACCAATAGATCAACAAACAGAGAGACAAGCAAAGCAACAAGCTCCAAAACAGGAATAGGTTCATATGGAAACAGTCCCACCGGCAATAGGAGAGGAACAAAAACCCTTGCATAAGGAAATGGAAACACAGACTGACCTACCAGAGGTCACTACAAGCTTGGTTACTTCCTCCACTGGCATAATTTAGAATATAGGTTCCTCCTCAATAGGTTACAAGTCAACAAATGTAACTAAATTTCTTTTGGACTCCATTAAAAGGATAACATATTGTAGTTCACAAGCTTATAAAGCTATAGATGACACAATCCCAATTTTGAAGATGATAGCTCCAAATTGCAATATAGATAATAAGGATTCTTTAAGCCAACTTGACACTTTGTCTAAGTACATTATTGAGAACACAGTGATTGTTGAGCAAATAAAGGAAGAGGCATTCAAAGACAGGTTGGAAATTGAAAAGCAAAAATTCTTTGAGAATCAAATAAAGAAGTGTACTAGGGAATTTGACACACTTCTACCGGAACTATGAAAACTCTACATAGAGACATTTGCAAGACAAACTTTCTAATGGTTGTCATAGATAAGAAAATGAGCAAGGTACAGGATGAAATCAATAAACTTGTTGACAATTTTGTTAACTCACCTGATACATTATCAACTTTTGAACACAAGATAACAAGTTTTGAGGAAGAATTACTTAAGTTAGAAAGAGAAAAGGAGAGAATAATTAATAAGGCTAAGAATCTGAGACTGAGACTAAGTCCAATACTGGACTATCTAGCATCCTTGAGGAAGGAAATATCAGAGGCATTAGTACAAGGACAGAAAACACCGGAAGAGCATATGCAGCACCTCACTGGCACAGTTCAGAGAACAGAGGCAGCAATAAAAGACAGTAAGCAGTTTATGGAAAGCATAAATTTTATTTTGGTGGATCTTTTTCAAATTGTAACCACCCAATTACAAGGTTGAGATAGAAAACTACAACTCTATTGACACCTTGACAACCTTTGTCATTGATGCCAAAGGGGGAGTAGTAGTATGAGAAAATAATTAGTAAAAGACTTATCTACTCCGGGGGAGCTCACATATTTTTGGTAACATATTTTTGGACTACACTTTTTTGATTTTCTGATGAGTGTTGCCATCAATGCCAAAGGGGGAGATTGTTGGCATATGCACACTCTAATGAGACATTGAAGGTGATTGGAGGTTTTGTCATTGATGGCAACCTTACAATCCTATGGCACCAGCAAGGCATTCCACCAGCACTAGCAAGATCAGACTCTATACCAGCACACAGACTACTGACACCGGCAATGAAAGGAAGCATACCGACATAGAGGCCGACAGGAATTTTGTTGTAATTTATTTTGTTTATTATTGTAAAATCTTTTAAAGCCAACTTGGCAACATTGTCAAATGACTCATATATATAAGAGATCATTATAGAACAATTATGAAATTGATAGGGGAATATATTAGGCGAAATAAGGCAGACCTATTATGCGAAATATAGGTTAAGGGTTTATGTAAGAAGCAGAGTAGAAATCGGTACTAGATCTGGCATTATAGATGCTATTCTAAAGCAGTACAAGACACTGGATTTATATAATCCATTTTGTAAGTCAGTGAGACTTCCTATTTTGTATTTGAGCAGTGAGCTCTAGGCACTTGGCCTTCCTACATGTGTAGGCCCCTCTTGTAGCAATAATATTCTCTGATTGGCTAGTAAGTGAATATTGTGGGTCACAAATCCCACCGAGGTTTTTCCCACATCGGGTTTCCTTGTTAAATCTTTGTGTTATGGTGTTTTTTTCATGTGGTTGTTTCTATCTCTATTTATTGCATTATTTCTTTCTTATTGGTACACTATTTTAATATGCTCTACATGTTTTAAGTCAAGAAATTCAACATACTAGTCAGATACTGATTCACCCCCACCTCTCAGTGTCTGTGGGAATCCTAACAATTATCTCAATGAGCTTACCAGAGCTATTGGTAATGTAGAGGAGATTATCAACACTAATTGCAATAGCTTTCTTAGCTTGGAAAACAGAGGAGGCGCCACTGAAAAGAGACTTGATGGAGTTGAGAACATGCTCAAAAAAATAGGTGAGCAAAGTCAAAAGATTCTTAAGGCTCCCTCGGCCAGTATGAAGGCCCTTATAAGTAAACTGGAGAATGACCATGGGGATAAGGTTGTGGCGGACATTATTGATGTTAAGGTTGACACCCTAGATGATAAGGAAATAGGGCTTGGGAGAAGAATGCGGGTGAGCACTAAAAAGATGCAAAGCCACAGCAAGGAAATTGAGGATATCAAGTGGGCAACTAATAATATGAAATAGTTGGAGCTGGAAGCTGCGGAGATGCTTCAGAACTTAACCTAAACCTGGGCTTCTCACGGTCCTTTTTGGTTTTTGACTTGTTGTCTCTTGTTTGCTGGTGTTTTTTTCGTCAACTGTCTTTTCTTAGTTTGTTGTATTTTATGTTTTGTTGCACTTTGATGGATATCTTTTGATCTTTTGGCTGTAATGGGTTTCAGGGGCCCATCAAAACCTGTTTTCCCATATTCAAAAACATGAACATACTTTTCAAGGTTTTGTCAAATGTAGCATGACTGACCTTAAAAGCATAATAATTTTGTTATATCATATATCTTTATTAGGAATAGCATGAAAATATTTGAGAGTATAAATAGATCCATTTAATTAAAATTAAAACTTTTTGTAAAAGTATTTTGTTTCATTAAAAATACACCTTTCATAATTATTTGTACAGTATGTTTCCTTACACTTCTAGAGAAAATTTATGGAAATTTTATTTTGACAACTATAAACTCTAAAATCTTCAAAGTATGATAATTACACTTGTTCTACTCAACCAACATATGTAAAAGTAGGTAAATAAAGAGAACATTTTTGGTAGAGACAAATTTGTTGTGATCAATAATTTATGCATACCTCACATGTCTTGGATAGAATTTCATCTCACATTGCTTTACCAACTTACTACTTCCCATGGACAATGAAGACAATCAATTTTGATGTCCCTTAAAACTGTCGATTTCAATTTCAAGTATGAAAATTATTCACTCATATTTTGCACCAAAAATACACTTTTCTGTCACTAAGTGATTCTATCTAGTGTATAAACACAACAAGAAACCTTGAAAATATTATGAGTATATTAAATAGATTATGGTGAACTATGGGAATTATTTACAATGGTGGAGAAGGTAATTATTCACTTATACTTTCATTATTTATTCAAACCCTATGTATAAGAAATAGTTATGTAACCACTCTCATGATAATGGAGACCAATATTAAAACTAGAGTGTTATCCACTATCCATATATATCTTCCAATATTCCACTCTCTATAGAAAAAAAAATACAATAACTCAAACATTGTATCACACCTTGTTCATAGGCACGAGAATGCCAATTTATTTGATGCCATGTTAAAATGATAAACCAAGCGAAACTAACTTTAGATTACACCATAGTTTTAATACTATACATTAAAATATAAAATAGAGTATTGATGTATTCAAGATGAATTTACATTCATAGGTCATGATGAATTTTATAAAGCCTTCTCAACATATAACTATTGAAACTACCTCAATAGGTGTGACTCCCAACAAAAACTAACTATTTTTTACAATACATTTATTTATTCTATAATTTAAACTAACAAATGTTAAAAATATCCAAGTAATACATGTACAATAACCTAAAGTATCTTTTTTAGTATGTGATATCATATAAATCATCAATGTTTTAAATTTACACATATCTAGAACAAGTGAACACAAAAGGTAGACAAAAAAAGGTAGTTTATTTTTATTTACAATTTTTTTGCAAGTCAAAGCCCTAAATCAATCCATAAGAATGAGAGAAAATTCAATCTCTTATGTATTCATAGGTCCATGGGAATGAGAAAACCTTTGCGGATGATGTTGGTGTTCTATGATGGAGATTTCTTGTAATTTATCTTCTAGTGAATAATAATTTTGGTTAGTGATTTAGTGATGTAGTGTGGCGAAAAGGTTTAGTGCTTAAAATAAGTGGAAAAATGTTGAGTGTTGTTAAATACTCAAATGATTCTACAATATATGCATGTAGTTGTCAACTCCTAAACTCACTACTAGTATCAAGACCTAGAAATTTTTATATTGTTACAAGATAATAATTCATTTACAACATATGAGGAATTACAATCATGCATGCATACCTTATTGCGGATAACATGTAGGTAAGTTATTTTCAAGGGAATATGAAACTAGGATTATTGTTATGAGTATTGTAATATGTCAAGTAGTTAATATATCTTCCTAAGATGTGTTAGGGTTTGTACCCAACCCCAGGAACTAATATGTAAATCATCATTCACAGACATGAGAAGCAACATAAATGAATACTATTTCACTAAAGAAGAAAATACATAGAGTTTGAGATGATTTAAAACTGTACAAAACCTTTATTATATATGTAAGGAAGTTAATTAGTGGAACAACTTCCTACACCAACCTTGATATGAGGCTAATGCAAAAAAAATTATAGATATTTACAACACTCACATAAACTTAACAAATTAAACATCAATAACATGCATATCATGCAACATAGTGATTTACATGGGGAGAACCCTTTTAGGAGAAAAACCCCACACTCCAAAATTCACCCAATATATTATATAGAAATCAACAGTAGTTTTCAATATACTTGGATAGAAAGTGTCTTATAGGAGTATCACCAATAGAGATGCATAGGCAACTCAATAGTTGTTTGACTCTTAGAATACATCACACTACATAGTCATAATATAATGCCCTTATAATACATGGTTTCCTTCTAGGGAAAGAAAGAACAAAAAATATCAACCATCATATCTACGACCTAATGATAAACGGTTAGGATTTACAATAAAAAATTATACATAAAATGTGGCTTTATCAACTATCGAGCATTGGATGCATTCCTACACATACAATGCACTAGTAGAAAAAAATCAAGCATTCTTTATCTAGCAATCTAAATTCACTTAAACACTTGCATTTTTTTTAGGAGTCTAAAAATACCAGTACACAATATTACAAGGTTGAGACGCTATTTTAAGACAGGCAAAGGAAATAGATGAAAGAACACATGACAAGGCCATTTGTCTGCGTAGGATGCAAGGGTAGGTAGGGTAGGAATTCAATCACCGCCAACTTAGCTACAAGTATTAATGCAAGAAGAAAATTAATAAATAATATTTACCTAATTAATAATGACACCTAAGGAAACTTAAGAAAGACTAAATATTATTTACTCAAATGACCCCCCTTAAGTGTAACTTAGGGAGTAAAACTCTAAAATACAAGATGTATTATGGCTCCTGACAACTAAGCTTATTATTTACCCATGTATAACTAAAATATAATTCAATGAAATCAAATATCTCACAAGTGGATGAAAGGATACAAATATTTCTAGAGAAAACTCCTCTCTAGAAGAGAGAACAAAAAGAATGAAGAAGCCTCCAAAATAACGTCTCAAAAAAGGAACATGAAGAAAATCACTAAAGCATGAAGAAGATATAGACAACTATCAAGCAATGATGGATATAATATTTTAACTAAAGTACCTCTAAAAAAAGTGATGATTCGGATCAAGAAGACAACAAACTGCACAAGTGCCCCAAATGAAACTACTCAAATAATGCTTACATATAACATGTGCAAAACATTTATCAATCCAATAAAAAATATAGAGGACACATGTTAATACATCAGTGATCTTATTATCACTTCTCAACTAATTAAGTTGCATGAGTGATCTCATTATCACTACTCAGCCAATGATGTTGAAAATATAGGTGCAGTAGTTTGAAGATCCATGATCAAATGAGGGTTTCCTCCATAAAGTAGGAATGAAAAAGTATCTCAACTCACTCCAAGTGAAACCAATTGATTTAGGAGTATCCCTAGTTCTTGGCAATCTTGCATCACCCAAAAATATTTCCTTTCAGTTTCTTTATTCTTTTCAACAGTTTTATTTCTGAGAGTTACTAGATACCTTGGCGTTGATAATTTCTCTTATAGAGATGGATTTGAACTTCATTCTTGTTCTCCTTTCTTTTTTTGTATCTACATTTCATTTGGATCTCTTTTTGGTAATTTATCGGTTCTAGATTGGCTGGTAATTTTCTGTTTCCTTGAATGCTTGAGCTTAATGGCAAGTTGGTGTTCCCAGGTCTTGCAAAGTGATTCCTTGATTTGTGGAGCTAACTTATCATATGTGGGATGATCTTTGATCCCTAACTAACCCTCTTGTTGGTTCGTGCTTCGTGGTGATTCTTTTCCAGAGGATTTTCATCTCATCTTTGGGCCGACCTATCTACATATTTTCTTTTCTTTTCTTTGGGGAATGTGATCTTTCTTGGCCGACCCAGATGTTCTCAGATGCTTGGTAATGATGTATTTGGTCATAGTAGATTTAATATTCAAGGTATAGAATAATAGATTATAATTGGAATATGATGTTCACTTCCAGATTGATGCATATGGATGTATCTCTGTAATTAGGCAGTTGCCTACATGTAAGATGAATGTTATTGACAAATGCATTTTAATCAGGGAATTGACCTACACCTGATCTGGCATCCTCTCTCTCTCTCTTATGTTGTATTGTGTTGTTTTGATCTTGCTGCATGAACCAAACTTCCTCTTTGGGGACCCTCCTATCTGTAGTTGCACCACCAATGAAGCATTAGAATGAATAGTATAATATCCCCCTAATGTTGAATATGGAGTCTTACAAATCCACTAAAATTGTTTGTTACCACATAATACTTGAAGGAGAAGACACAACATGTGAAATGACCAAAATAGAGTGTCTACAATCAAACAAAATGGTGTGTTCAAAGACTACACACATACATTAGGCAAGAATATGAGAGATCCTATTATTGTCATGGAGGGACGTTCAATTCACAAAGTTATTCTTGACAAACAACAAAGGAACTATAAAACCCCCATGGAACTTTATAATATAGTGCAAGTATAATAGTTCATGGCACAACATTTTATGCAAAACCCCTCAAAATACATGAACAAGATGTGGAACTGTGTCTCAATGTGAGTGTTAC
Organism: Cryptomeria japonica; assembly: GCF_030272615.1. Lineage (NCBI taxonomy): Eukaryota > Viridiplantae > Streptophyta > Pinopsida > Cupressales > Cupressaceae > Cryptomeria > Cryptomeria japonica. Next base: position 410,377,587 of record NC_081410.1, read on the forward strand.
AAAAGAAATTTCTTTAAAAATGTGATCAAATAATCCATAATAATAAAATTAAAAAGAATAAAATACATGCACCAATGGAAAGTGCATTGTTATGTGTGTCTAGATTAGTCTCCTTATGCTAAATTCTTTCATTGCAAGTTTCCTTTTTCTTAAATTTAAAAAGTGTCAAATTATTTTTGCAAGAGGATGCTCTTAAGTTGCAAGGATTCAAGATAAATTAAAATCCCCTTTATGAGTCTTTCAATGATTCATCTCCCGATGTTTATCTCCCTAAGAGGACATATTGATGCGGGTATATATTTTTAATGCTTTTCTAAATGATCTCTCTCTTTGGGATGAACCACTGGAGAATAGTGTGGATTATTCTCTTAATATGTTCCTCCTCCATGAGGGTACCTTGGTGAAAGAGGATGATATTATGGTAAAAAAAGGTGATATGAGTGAGAATGCCTTTAATACCACCTCACCTTCTATTTATTTCAATAATATTTCTCCTATAGATGAAGCATCAATGAGACATGATTGTCCATTTCCTAAGGCTTGTCATGAAGATACTTTAGAACAAGTGGATAATACCATTTCCCATCATGTTTTCAATTCTCTCTCCTAAATATGAAGAACCTAACCAAGATCCAATCAATTTTATTCATGATGTTGAAAAAACTAATGTTGTTGAGTAACTCCATCAAGATGTCTCTCAACCTCACCAAAAAACTAAAATTGTTGTTAAGGATGAGGTGAATTTTCAACTTGATTATCATGTAGTTCCTTACATATGTAATAAGGAAATATTTTTTTTAGAAGCTAACAAGAAAATACAAATTGAAGCACAATATACTTTGTTAGTTCCTACAATCCTTTCTCCAATTCGGACAAATATACAATCTCCTACTAAAGATGTTCCTAAAGAAGAACTCTTGGAGGATGATTGTGCATCATTAAATTTCACACCTTCTTTCCGTAAAAAATATAAGATGCCCAAATTTGATACTCAAAATATTTATCATAACACATGTCTAGAAATTGAATGGGCATGTTTAAACTTCAATCCAATTCCAACTAAGAGAAAACCCTCTCTTGATCCTACACATGGATACAATGGATAAGTTTTAGGAAGTGTACAACAAATTCTTCAAAGTCATGAGAAATCACACTTTTCTAATGAAAAGCTAGGTTTCCAACCTCTTCCTTTGTCAAAATCTCCTCCTCCATTGTCTAGTAAGTCCATGTATTCTAATTTCACTACGATATCACAAAAAGACAATGTTTTGTCCAACCCTCTTTATCTCAACCTGATTTCTCTTATCTTCCCTAATCAAAGACTTAAACTATAGCCTGGTACCTAGGGGCTAGGGTGCCTAGCACCCATGTCCTAGGACCAAAGCGGCCAAAGCCCCTATCCCAAGACCAAGATGCCCAATGTCCCTGTCCTAGGACCAAGGCATCCAACACCCTCATCCTGCTCAGGACCAAGAAACCCAACACCTTTTCTTCCCAATTTGAATCCAAATTTTAAGGTTCCCTTGTAGACTCTTTCAAGGTCCAAATTTCAAGGTTGCAGCTCTAAAGACCATAAAAATAACATAAATGTAATAGGCGATGATGAACAACATTTTTTTAATAATAATTTCAAATAGAATTCAAGTTCCTACTATGTTTCTCCTCACCCTATAACACTATTAGTTTACTTAATTGGGGACACTTTGTCATAAGAGGTGATTAATTTTCAATTAGAATCATCTTGGGGTAGCAACATAATTCATTCTTGCCTCTATGCTTGGGGGAAAGAATATTATCCTATTTCTTCTCTTTATCTAAGGTTTCACTATTGCCTTTAGGGGTTTCATTTTTTTACATTCATGTCCTTTATTTCTTGAAACGATACGTCTCTTATGAATAATCCCTCCTTAGGGGGATATGTGATCCTTCATCTAATTCCTTCTCTTTGAATATTAACTCTTCTTTAGAGTTGTGTTTTACATATCTTGATGTCTTTTCTTGCATTGAATATTCTTTCAAGTTAATTGTTCTCAGTGTCCCTATGCATAGGGGCCATTGATCTTTTCTATCCTTTCTAAGGATCCACTTTTCCTTTGTTGAGTGGTGTTTGCTATGATTTAATGTCATTCTTTGTGTGAAGTTATTGTTTTCTCAAGAATTCTCTCTTATGCAACATGTCTGTATCCTTGACTACAACCTCTTTTGCACTTGGAAATGCATATATATTATTAAAAAGTCCCTAAATTTGGGTCAAAGTTTGTCATCCTTCATCAAGAATCCCTTTATCGAACAATAGGAGGAAGGTAGGTATTCTTGTTCCCCTTCCCTTCTTTTGGTAGAAGATGTTATATTTTGTTAAATAACTCCTCTTGGAGGTAGATGTCTTTTGATCAAACATATCTTCTCCTCCAATGATTCCCTTTACACTTTTTGTAAGATATCTCTTTTTTACATATCTTATCCTTGCTTGTAAGATTATTACCTCTTTAGCTTGGATTTTTAAATATTGTTGCCTAAAAGGATATTTCCTTGGTGTTGAAGGTGGGTATCCTTGCTTCTAACTTCCTTAAGACATCAACATGGGGCTATGTTGACATCTTAAAGGGGGGCATACATATCGCCCTCTTTGTACTGTATTGTATTATATTTTTGCATGTCTTAAATGGTGTGTTCATTCTCAAAAATAGAGAAAATAAACTCTTACACAATATGATTCATTCCCAAAACCAAATGCATGTCTTATATATGTCTTATACATGGTGGACATTCTTGAAACCAAAGCAAAAAAAATCTTACACGATATGTCCTCGAAACTAGGCATATATTTATCTTAAATGAGGCTACATATACTTGAAACCAATGAAAACAAACTCTTACATGAGATCATCCTGATACTAGACACATTTATATTTTCATTTCATGACGTACATAGGTTGCATGCTAAAAACCAAATAAAATATACTCTTATATGGGATGCTTAACACCTAAAACTAGATAGGTGCATACAAAACAAGATGAGTGGAACTAGCAAAACATAGGTAGTATATTCCTACTCTCCTCCCCAACATGGATCACCTAGAGAAACACAACTAAAACATGTATCCATTCCCTCTCTTACTCTTTTTCTCATGGATCACCTACAAAAACAAAACTAGATGTGTATCCATGTCTTCCCTTTCTTCTCCTCATTGGCTCATAGCTTTGCTATTCGTATTTCTTGATTTGATGTGTTCTCTTGATCTTCTTATGTGATCACTTGTGTTCTTGACATGGTATTTTCAAGAATGATATTAGGGTTTGGGACATTTTGATTGTCGAGATCTCTTTGACTAGTTGACTTGAGATCCTATGATTGGGAGCTTGCTTCCTCAAAATTAGTGATGTCTTATAATCCTTGTGATCTCCCTCCTAAATTTCTACTCTCTCTCATCTTTCTACTTTATGAAGTGTATGACTATAAGCTCATACTCTGCTCAAGTGGGGGCTAAATGTAGTATCATAAATTGTACACCTTTATTAGTGTGTCCAATTTCTCACTCTCCTCGCATCTATTTTATTTTTCCCTTTTCCTGTATGCACTATAGGACATTTATTATAATTAATTAATCTTTAATTAAATATTATGGGTCTTATTCCACTTTATTTCATAATCACACTCTTAATTGAGCACTTAATTCTAGGTGTGCCCTTTATCATTTTATCCTAATTTATCCTTACTCCTACCCTAATTTCAAATCTCAAAGAAAATTTTATATATCTACACATTAGTTTTTGAGCCACAAAGCTAGAATTTTTATTACAACCTCATTATCTTGCATCCCTAGAAATTCAAAGAAAAGTTGATAGGACCAAGGCTCTTTCATTCACCATGGTCCTACCCTATCCAAATCTAGCTCTATGCAAAAAAATATCAAATCTAAATCAACCTGAAGATGATTTCAATTATGAAATCCCTATATAAGGAATCCTTCTCAAATCATTTTCATCTAAGCAACCTAATAATCTAAGAAATCTAAGAGATCAAGAGGAATTTGTGAAGCATTCATTATCAAACTTTTTTAGAGACCTTCAAGGCCGCATATTCATCCTTCAACCATTGTGGAGCAAAATTATGTTAATATTATGCAATTATGTGTGTGTGATTAGGGTTTTTTTTTTGTCATACAATTTCATACATTTGTGACTACAGCCAAAGAGATAATCATCATCATCAACAATTATAGATCTAAGGTATATCTATTCAGCCTTTATTTTAGTATTTGTATTATTTCATTCAAGGTTAATTCCTAAATTGTTGTTTGTCTTAGACAAACCCCTATTCCTAATAGTTTCCTCTTTCTTTTTGTGTGCGAGAAATAGGTACAGAGCTAGGTTTAGGAGGATTGATAGAGTTCACAGAGATGAACAAGTTCATCCTTCAGAGGATCATGGCCAATTGATGTGCCCTAGGATTCACAAATCATATCTAACTTCTCAGAACAAATTGATGACATCTTATTTCATCCAGATCCAAGTCAATGGCTTTGTACGAGATCTGTAGCGAACTCATTTTGCCAATTTACATTAGAAATTCCTTGTTTTACCCCAACTTCAACATTTTCACAATTCAACTTGGAAAGAGGGAATAAAACCCTAACTAGTGAATCTAATTAGAATTACTGGCCCTTTCCTTAGTTAGATTGAGGATAGATCTATTGGATTCATCTTTCTTTCAATGTATTGGCTAATTTGGTTAATTGGTGGTCTAATCCTAATTGGTGAAATCCTAGTTTGAAATTACACCTCTACAATAATATATTAAATAAATAATTAAGCAATATACCCTTCGTGTAGTTCATTATTATTAACTAGTATCTAATTTATTTTGTAAAATTATTGCCTAGAAATTAAAACATGTTGGTCATGATTCAATGTCTATAAGATTGCAAAGAGTATAGATGAAAAGTATCAATTCATGAGGGTTCAATTTTTTGGCATTCATTCCATGTTGTTAGAATTTCAATGGAGCAATACAATGATTCTATAAGAGATAATTTTGTCATTAAAATATATCAAGTTGTGTAAAAGTCTCTTCAAAGATTAGAACTAGCCCTAATGGAGTAGAAGAGATTTGCCACTATCAAAGCTAAATCTATGAAGTAAAATGTTGTGATCAATTAAAGAAATTGTAAAGAAAGATGGAACAAATAGAAGAGGTGATTTATTTGTTAATCATTCAATATATCTTATGGTTTTTCTGTTAAAAGTCTCATTTGGGTTCATCTATCTTAAATTTGAGAATTCTATATACTAGAAATTTGCAGCTTCTCTCTTCCAGATATAGATAAGTTCAAGAAGAACAATGTGGATTTATACATTAGTTATCTAATTTTATATTATTAATTTTTTTTGTATATTATAAACAAAGAAGCTTAGAAGAAATTAGCTACAAATAACATGGAAGAATGAGAGTATTTTTAAATGTATGTGCACTACAAACTATGTAACTAAATTAAACACACATTTACATCTCAAAAATTTGAAGTCCAAAACATTCTTACAAAAGAGAAAATAAAAAATGAGGCAAGAAAATAAGAATGTGTATCAAATTTTAATTGTACAATATTTGTAATAAATATATTCATTGAAGCATTAAAACCTATGAGATGAAGTTTGCATATGTTAAGTTAATTTCTACTCTTTTTGATGTGAATTAATTTTAAGAATTACTCAATGAATTTTTTTTATGTGTGTTTATGAGAAACATAGAAGCTTAGACAGTAGAGTATGCTTATATTTAACATATTATTGGGAAGGAAATAATGGGCGGGAGAAGTGGGATTTTGAATTTTGAATCTTCGAGTGTTATTGCAGGCTTCATTGGTGCAGGCTCTATGGAACTGCAGGATGATACGGTGTAGGGACCGAGTGGAAAGAAAGGTAAGGAGGAAATAAATGAGACTGACCTGGATACAAATATTTAGGTTGACCCAGGGGGGAAGGTTGACTTGACTGATGGAAAGTATGAAGGGGAAATGATATGGATAAGTCTCCTTAGGTGGACTCCCTTGTTCCCAATGATAGTGAAGCTCCTGTTGGACTCACAAAAAGATAGGAGGTTCAAAAGAGAACCCATAATGAGGTGGGGGTCACTGGAGGTCAAGGGACTAAACAATTTAATCATGGTCATCTCTGTTTGGAGTGAAACCTAATGGTAAATTTGTGTTCCCTCCAGTCAGTAATATCTCTAATCTGACGAAGGGTAAGTTTGCTAATTTTGTCCCTAACTTGGTCATAGATCACAATATTTCTCTCATGGACAAAATGCTTGTTGGAAAATTTATGGGCCCGATGCCAAATATTGAAATTGTTAGGGCAATGTCAAAAAGAAGTGGAGAACCAATGGCCAAGTTCTCATTTCTGCTCTACCTAAAGGCTACTTTTCTTTTGAGTTTTCCTGTAAGGACGATATTTTGGATATGAGGAGTGGAGGTCCTTGGGTTATAGGTAAGTCCTCCTTGGCTCTTAAGAAATTGACCATGAACCTGGACCTTTTTTATATCATTTTTGAAAATATCCTATTCTTGGCTAAACTTCCCAACCTTCCATTGGAATATTTGAATGAGGATATATTTAGTGGTTTGGAAAAATCATTTGGAGAGATTTTGTCCATATATCCGATGATGGAGGATAGGAAAAGGCTAGTGTTTGGAAGAATTTGTGTGGGGGTCTCCCAGAATGCTAATGTACCATCTTCTATTTAAATACAATCAAAGTTGGGTACTTGTGGTCAAGCTATTGAGTTTGAAATGATCCCTTTTTCTTTCTTTAAATATAGAAAATTAGGGCACTGGGCAAAGAGATGCCTGCTTAATGTCAACAAGGAGAAAGAGAAACCCCACCCTAATCCTAAGAAAACCTGGAAAATGAAGCCTAGGGGGGATGGAAATGAGAAAAAAAGAATACAAAATGGAGAGAAAGACAGTAAGAGGCTAGAGGATCTTATGAAATCCCCTGAACAAAAGAATGTGTCAGGAAGTCAGGCTGATTTGGAGAATCAGGAGCCAGCAACCAAAAAGCTAGAAATCAAAACTGGAGGTGGACATTTGGGATCCCAAAATGCATTGAAATTCTAGAGGTAAAGGTCTATCTAGCCAAGATTCAACGAAGGACCAAGACCTATAGGATTCTTAGGAAATTGTTCAGGATACCTATGGGAATCCAACAAGAATATGGATGACCGAAGTGAGAATGTAGTTTAGAATTATAATGGAATGATGGATACCCTTCCATGTTCTAAGAAGGGTCTATCAGACAAAGATTGGGAGCTAGGAAGAGAGAATAATAGTCAAGATGATTTTGATAGAGATGATGAGGATTCTCATAGCAGGTGGTGCAGGAGCACCTAGGACTTAAGCTATCTAGTTTTCTCAATTTTGGCTTGTACTGACCCTAGCCAAGTCAATAGTGAATAAGGACTTCAGGAGGGTCCAAGAGTTAGTGTTATGAGTCAATGTAGGCCTAGGTTGACTTCATTCTTCTTAGGTTTGCATTTTTGTGTAAATAGTGGGTTTGAGTAGGTAGTTGACCTTCTTGATGGTCAAAAGTGTCAAAACTTGGTTTAGGCATTAGGGAGGGTTAAATTAGTCTTAGAAATGTTTTAAAAGTAATGTGTGATGACTTAGAATAGGTCTCATAGGTTGAGAAGACCAAAAAGTGCAAAAGTGCAAAGTTGCAAAAAGTTGTCATGATAACTTTTGTCTCGAATTGGTTAGCGATGGAGTTAGGGATTGTCCAACACCATAGGATGAATCCACACATGGTAAAATCTATAAGTACCCTCTCTTTCATGGTTACCAAGGTTGGAGAATGTGTTTTGTAAGTTCAACAATCTGAAACTACTCATTTTCAGACTAGTTGGCAGCATTTTGGCTTGATTTTACTCATTTTGTAATTGAAAATGGATTGAATCCATTGATACAGTAATGGATTGAATTTATCTAGTGTTTTACATTATTTTTGGTTCCATTTCAATCTTTGTAGATAGTTTACCTTGGTGTTTTCTTTCTTGGGTCTGTAAACAACCAGTTTTGGCTTGTATATAGCATTTTTCTGTAAAAATGGTTGCCCCATGAATTCCACACATGCTACCATCATAACCTATTGGGACATGAAGGGACACCAATTTTAAAGTGTACATATGCAGGGACAAGTTCTAGAGATGAGTTCTAGTATGATTGTCACCTTGTTCTAGGCGAGTCTAGGAGCAACCCGACTAGAGGAAATAAGGTGAAATTGAAGTGTTAAGTGCAAGGGTGAATGCTAAACCACCATCTAAGCTTTTGGTGGGGTCCATAAATTTTGGATAGAGTTTCTAATGCAAGGAGAAGCCTTGAAAAAGTCATTTTATGCCTAAACCCCAACTTGACCAATCACTGCCAGCTAAAAGCCTAGAAACCCTTCAAAACCCTCATTTTTGGGGTTAGCATATTGAACGGTGAAAAAAGAAGCCAAAACAAAAAAATTATCTTGAGGTTGGGTGAAAAATTAAAGAAAATCCAAACTTTCTATGGGGTCTTCTGGACCATTTTCACTCAAGCCCTAGAAAATCGGATTTTGGAGGCCTAATAGGGCTAATTCCTTGTAGCCCTTTTCTAGGCAAGATTTTGAAATTGGTAAGAAACCTAATGATTGCAAACCTAAAATGGACCCTTAATGAATTAAAAACATGTTAGAAGACACCTCCACACCTATGCATCAACTCATGATAGTAGGAGGTCAATTTGACAAGTTGAAGCCAAGAAGCCATAATTGAGCACATGGGAAGCACTATGAATTGGTAGGGTTCCTAGCCAAAACACTTGAAGAAAAAACCTTGGAATGGTCAAGAGTCAAGCCCTAGAAGAGACTGAGAAGGACTTGGAGGTCTAGAGAAAAACTAGGCCTGGTGAGTTGGTGGAACTGAGAAACACCAACTAGGTGAAGTGTTGAGCAAACTAGGTGAACCCCATCAAATTGGTATCAGAGCCTATGAGATTTGGGCTAGGTGAGTAGATGTCCTCAGTGGAATTTGTAGGAGATAACAACATGGTGACCAATATAGAGTTGGCAAAGAAAGTGGATGATCAGGAGGAGGAAAATAGACTGCTGAAGGAGAAGTTGCTAGAATTGGAGAGTAAGCTTGGTGAGGTAGAAACCAAGGCAGATGAAGTGTTGGTAAAGGTGGAAGGAGCAGAAGGGAAGGATAAAGAAGTGTCAGAGATGGAAAAAATACCTAAACCTGATCCTATCCTAGAGCAAGAACCTTTCCTGAAGGCATTGAAGGCCTTGAGTGATAAATCACTGGAAGGATTGTCATTGTTCACTGGTAAGATGGAGGCAGAAGTGGTCCTAGAATGGATAGAAGGCATGGAGAACCATTTTGAATGTGAAGGCATAACTAAAGCCCAGAGAGTCAAGGTAGCCAGGTCAAGGATGAGAGGAGCTTCTCTCACATGGTGGAAATTTGTGCAAGATGAAATGAAGAAAATGGGCAAAGCACCCATTTCTTCTTGGAAAGGGATGTTAGTCAAAATCAAAGAAGTTTATCTCCTTGATGACTATGAAGTGCAAATTCATAGGAAGAGGCAAAAATTAAGACAAAAAGACCTTGATGTTAGTAGCTATACAGAGGAGTTTCACAAACTTAGCCTTAGATCTCATGCGGTGGAAGAAGAGAGTCTCAAGGTTGCTAGGTACCTAAATGGTCTACGATGGAACATCCAAGAAGAAATCAGTCTAATGAGCCCAAAAAAAGTCCATCAAACCTATCAACTTGCCCTTAAGGTGGAGGAAAAATTGTAAAGAAGACATGAATCAAGCAACAATAGGGGCAAGGGTAGAGGAAAAGACAATAGAGGCCATAGGGGAGGCTTTGGAGGAAGAAGTTCTGAACAAAGAACACAAGGAGAGTCTAAACTCACTGAGCAGCAAGATAGTGGCACTAATAAAGGAGGATTCAATAGAGGAAGGGGATCCAACAGTGGTTTCAAAGGAAGATCTAGTGGCCAAGGTAGAGGTTCCTCATATTTTGCAACAATGAAGTGTTATCATTGCAACCAACTTGGTCTTCCAGCATATAGGTGTCCAAAGAAGGGAACATCATCACATGGTTTATACTTCATAAAGTGGGTATTTCTAAAATTGCCACCATATTTTCACCCATCTTCTGAGCTTTCTAACCATATAATTTGTTTTCAATTTGAACAACAATAACATATTATTATTGAATTTCTTTTACTAGTGTCTCCATAGTTCTCACAGACATAGGTGCACCATTTTTTGAATAAATTTTGATATAATTATCCAAATTTTAAAAACTTTATATATTATTATAGTGCACTTGATTCTTTACAATTTAAAAAAAAAAATTGTATTTTTGATTTGTTTAGTGCAACTTATGCTTCCCGCATGAACAGGTACCGAATTTTTAGGATGTGCTCGATTGGAAAAATTACAAAAAAATACACATCTTCTAGTGCTCACTCTTAGCTATCTTTTTGCCAAAGTATTTGTCAAAATACTAAATCTAACTATGACTTTTTTGATGCGCACATCAGACACTATGTTATGTTTTTCAGAAAAAAATAGGGTCAGTTTTTCGTGCGTGAAGGATTTGACCCCCTTAATCTTATCCAATTTTGAAAAATTTTAGTAGTTTGGAAACTCGATTTAGAGTACTACAATATTTGTTCTTTTATTATCTTCATATCTTGAGTGGATGACTTTCAAATTTTGCCTCCAAGTTCAGGTTCACCTGATTTCAGAAAAAAATTGTCCACTTATACCCCCCTTTTTTACCACCATCTTTGTGCACTTACCGAAATAGCTCATTTGTTCTTCAAAGAGGTAGTGAGGATACATGGTTTACCCATGAGAATTGTTTCAGATAGGGACTCAAAGTTCACGAGTCATTTTTGGAAGACACTTTGGTAAAAGCTTGGCACCAACCTCTCATTTGGATCAGCCTACCATCCTCAAATAGAAGGGCAAACCGAAGTGGTGAATAGAAGTTTGGGAAACTTATTAAGGTTCCTTACTAAGGAATATGGTCATACATGGGATCAAGTACTCTCACAAGCTGAATGTGCATATAATGACACCATGAATAGGACTACCGACAAGAGCCCTTTTGAAGTGGTCTATGGTGTGCACCCAAGAGGCATTTTGGAGTTGAGAGACTCAAGAAGTGTAGTAGCAAGAAGTGGATATGTAGAAGACTTTGCTTAATCAATGAGGGAGGTACATGAATCAGTCAAGAAAGCATTGATGGAGAACACAAGCAAAATCAAACAAAAAGTTGATGAAAGAAGGAAGAACCTCTAATTTCAAGTGGGAGATCTTGTCATGTTGCACCTAAAAAAAGAAAGGCTATAGAAAGGAGTGCTTAACAAGTTGCAAATGAGAAGGATAGGTCCATGTGCCACTCTAGCCAAGTATGGAGAAAATGCATACAAGGTGGATCTACCTAGTGACATAGGATTGTCACCAGTTTTTAACATAGCAGACTTAGTTGCCTACAAGGGACCAATTCAAGGTTCATATTGAAGTCACTCAGAGGTATCAGATGATGTGAACAACCTTCAGTTACTAGCCAAACTAAATCCAAAGGCCAAGAAGGTGTTGAGTTCAAGGATCGCCAAGAAGACAAGGCATCAAGCCTATTGAGAGAACCTAATCAAATGGTAGGGTATGGATGATGCTAAAGCTACATGGGTGCTTGAGATAGAGTTTAAGAAGCTTGGAATTGATCAGAATCTGATTCCCAAGGAGGTCACATGATTTTCTTTTGTTTGGGAGAATGGTGCAGGAGCACCTAGGACTTAGGCTATCTAGTTTTCTCAATTTTGGCTTGTACTGACCCTAGCCAAATAAATAGTGAATAAGGACTTCAAGAGGATCCAATAATTAGTGTTTTGAGTCAATGTAGGCCTAGGTTGACTTCATTCTTCTTAGGTTTGCATTTTTGTGTAAATAGTGGGTTTGAATAGGTAGTTGACCTTCTTAATGGTCAAAAGTGTGAAAAGTTGGTATAGGCATTAGGGAGGGTTAAATTAGTCTTAGAAATGTTTTAAAATTCATGTGTGATGACTTAGAATAGGTCTTATAGGTTGAGAATACCAAAAAGTGCAAAAGTGCAAAGTTGCAAAAAGTTGTCATGACAACTTTTATCCTCAATTGGTTTACCATCACAACCTGTTGGGACATGAAGGGAAACCACTTGTACAATGTACATATGTAGGGACAAGTGTTGGAGATAAGTTTTAGTATGACTATCACCTTGTTCTAGGTAAGTCAGGAGCAACCTGGCTAGAGGAAATAAGGTGAAATTGAAGTGTTAAGTGCAGGGGTGAATTCCAAACCACCATCTAATATTTTGGAGGGGTCCATGAAGTTGGGACAGAGTTTCCATTGCAAGGAGAAGCCTTGAAAAATTCATTTGATGCCTAAACCCCAACTTGACTAGTCACTGTCGGCTATAATGCCTAGAAACCCTTCAAAACCCTCATTTTTGGGGTTAGCATATTGAATGGTGAAACAAGAAGCCAAAACCACAAAAATATCTTGAGGCTAGGTGAAAAATTGAAGAAAATCCAAACTTTCTAGGGGGTCTTTTGGACTGTTTTCACTCAAGCCCTAGAAAACCGGATTTTGGAGGTCTAATAGGGCTAATTCCTTGTAGCCCTTTTCTAGGCAAGATTTTGAAATCGGTAAGAAGCCTAATGATTGTGAACCTCAAATGGACCCTAAATGCATTAAAAATATGTTAGAAGACACCTCCACACCTCTACATCAACTCATGATAGTAGGAGGTCAATTTGACAAGTTGAAGCCGAGAAGCCATAATTGAGCACATGGGAAGCACTGTGAATTGGTAGGGTTCCTAGCCAAAACACTTGAGGCAAAATCCTTTGAATGGTCAAGAGTCAAGCCCTAGAAGAGACTGAGATGGAATTGGAGGTATAGAGAGAAACTAGGCCTAGTGAGTTGGTGGAATTGAGCAACACCAACGAGGTGAAGTGTTGAGCAAACTAGGTGAACCCCATCACCAGGAAGGAGAAAAAGAAAAAAAAACTGCATAATATACCATTAAGGGTCTGTACCATATCTAGAGCTAAGGCATATTATAGGGTCACAAAGGGAAGTTAAGGAATAAGATCTTCAAGATGGAACAGGGAGCATGGAAGATTTTAGGATATGGCACATGGTATTCAGAAAACCATACCCGAGATTTGTAAACTCTAATCCCCTGGTAAGAAATGAAGATTATGGCATGGAATATCATGGGGTTGAACAACCTCCATAAGAAGGATGTTTTGCACAATTTTGTTAGGGGTCACCATAAACTAGATATGTTATTGGTCCAAGAATCTTAAATGCCTAAAGAGAGAGTGGAAAAGATTAAAATGTTTAAGTTTTGCAAGGCACATGGAAATAGTTCTGAAAGTGGCTCGAGGGGAATTATTACCTTTTGGAATCTGAACTTTATTAAAGGTGAACCACTATTTGAGAGAATCAATCATGTGGCTACCAGATTTACCCATATCAGAGATAATTTTTGTTGGATCAAATCCAATTTCTATGCCCCTAATGGGAAAGAGGCCAAAAATATTTTTTTGGGAAGAGCTTGTTGTCTTTCGTAGAAAATTTATCAATAAAAACTGGATTATTATGGGAGATTGCAATAGCGCTCTCCAGGATAATGAGAAGTTCGGAGGATCCCAGATGAATTTGGAAAGAAAAATGGATCTTCATGACTTCATTGATAACCAAGCATTGATTGATTTTGAGTTGCAAGGAACCTCCTATACCTAGTCAAAACAAAGAATTGGTAAGGATTTGATTCAAGTCAGACTGGATAGAACTTTAATTTTTTATCAATGGTTGTTAAATTATTATTTTTCATTAAAGGATCTCTCTAGGGTGGGCTCTAATCACTTTCCTATATGTTTTGTGGCGGATCCTATTTTAGCGAATAGCAATTTCCCCTTTAGATTTGAACATATGTGGCTTTCCCACCCCCAGCTCTTTGAGAAATTTAGGAAATGTTGGAATATCTCTATCTTTGGGACAACTATGTTTAGAGTTTCCAAGAAATTGAGGGAAGTCAAAATTGAGGTTAAAAGATGGAATAAAGAAACCTTTGGTAATATTTTTGCTATCAAGTCTGAGTTACAGGTTGAACTTAAGGAGATACAAGAAAAATAACAGTTGGATATATTTCTGACTACAAGATGAAGGAAAATGAACTGCTCGTGAAGATGCATGACATAATATCTAAAGAGGAATAATTTTGTAAGTAGAGATCTAGGGATCTTTGGCTTTCAACAGAAGATAAAAATACCAGATATTTTCACATGACTAGGTTGAAACACAGGGATGCAAACATAATCTCTTATATAGAGGATAATGGTAGTTGTTTTGAGAAGGACAAAGATATTAGAAGACAAGTTGTTCCTATTTTTAGCAATCTTCTCTCGGTGAATGATGGAGTTAATCATGCAATACAAGATCATCTTTCAGAAGCTATTCCTAGACTTGTTAAGGAAGAAGATAACAAGATGCTAACTATTATTCCATCCAGGGAAGAGATCAAGAGTGTTGTCTTTTCTTTTGAAGGAGACAAGGCTCCGATGCCTGATGGATTTCCTATGTTCCTTTTTCAGTGGTTCTGGGATATTGTGGCAAAAAATGTGGTGGATGATGTTAAGGAGTTCTTTGGTTCAAAATGTCTCCTTAAAGAGCTAAATGATACCTTCCTAGCCCTCATCCCTAAATGTCCTAGAGTTGCAGACTTTGAAGTGTTCAAGCCTAGAAGCCTCTACAATTCTTTCTATAAAAACATTTCTAAGGTTCTGACCTCAAGATTGTTGACAATTCTTCCCTCCTTCATCTCTCCTCAACAAAATAGCTTCAATTATTATTGTCCATGAAAATGTTCATTCTCTCTTGGAACCTAAGTCTGAGGGATTTCTTCTCAAATTAGACATTTCAAAAGCTTATAATTGTGTTTAATGGGACTTCTTACTCAAATTTATGAGGGCATTTTTCTTTAGCAATAGATTCCTTCAGGTGATTGGTCAACTCATTTCCTTGGCTTCCTTATACATCATTGTGAACAGGTCTCCTTCACATTTATTTAA
Source organism: Cryptomeria japonica (assembly GCF_030272615.1). Classification (NCBI taxonomy): domain Eukaryota; kingdom Viridiplantae; phylum Streptophyta; class Pinopsida; order Cupressales; family Cupressaceae; genus Cryptomeria; species Cryptomeria japonica. The sequence goes on from NC_081410.1 coordinate 410,392,748, forward strand.
GACTTCAAGAGGGCTAAGACAGGGTGACCCCATTTCCCCTATTCTTTTTACTATTATGGTGGAATGCCTTGGTAGGAACCTGAAAAGGATGATCAAGCAAGGATCCCTAATGGGTTTGAGGTCTTCATCCAGTAACCTAGTATGCTCTCACCAACAGTTTGTGGATGATACCATGTTGATGGGAAATCTACTATGGCTGAAGTTAGGAATCTAAAAAAGGCCTTGGATGATTATGAGTTGGCGTCAGGTCAAATAGTTAACAAACAAAAAAGTTCTTTATTTTTCTTTAACATTCTAGAGCCTATGAAGAATAAAATTGCCAGAATTCTAGGATGCAGAGTGGAATCTATACCATCTATTTATCTAGGTTTGCCCCTAGGTACTAAGCCTCCTAATTCCTTTTGGAATTCATTGATTGATAGATTTAGAAAAATTTAGCTGGATGGAAAGGTGCTCTCCTTAGTCAAGTAGGTGAAATTCAATTTCTTAAAGCTACTCTTCAGAATCTTCCTATCTAAGCTTTAAGTCTTTTTAAAATCCCCTCTAAATTTGTTGAGGCCACTGAAAAAGTTCAAAAAAACCTTTCTTTGTTCAAGTGCGGAAGAAAGAAAAAAAATGTCACTTATTGGTTGGGAGGTTGTTTGTAGACTTTAAAATGTGGGTGGCTTGGGTCTCAAGCGTTTTAAAACCATGAATAGGTCTCTCCTTTCTAAGAAAATTTGGAGAAATTTTTCCTCTAATGGTGAATGGAACAATATTTTAAGGAGAAAATATATGGCCAATTCTGGATCTCTTAAGACCCTTCTTGATTCTACAATTTTGCCTCACTTGTTGGCTCTCTAGAATGATATGGTTAGAGGAAGGAAAATAATTGAAATGGGAGTCAACTGGAGTATAAGAAAAGGAAATCAGGCAAGGTTTTGGGAAGATAGATGGATAATGAAGGAGCCCTTAAATTTTTATGAAAGATTCAATGGGTGGGTTGATTCTCGCAAGGCTCTCTATGGGACTCATGTTAAGGACTATTGGAGGAATGGTGGATGGGTGGATCTTTTCCAGAGCAACATGGATCTTGCACCGATTCAATCTTCCTTGTTGGCTATTCATATGGGACCACATCAATAGGATGAACTTTTATTTTGGACTCCTAACCTGTCTGGAAGCTTCTTGGTCTCTTTGGTTGTCTTATTGACGTCCTCTTCTCCCACCCCCCTCCCTTTTGGGATAAAGCCTGGATAAAAAACCTTATACCTAATATTAATATTTTCTTTCGGATTCTTCTTGAGAACAAAGTGCCCATAGTTGATAATCAATGCAAACATGGCTTCTAGATTCTCAATCATTGCTACTCATATAAGGAAGAGGTAGAAATGACTAAACTGTCCATATGTGGCTTTTATTTGGGGAAGAGTTCTTTCTCCATGGAACTTATCTTGGGTGTTTCTTGGCTCTATAGAGGACATCTTTATTTAGTGGAATACCCCCTCTTTCAATCTCACTATTCACAGGTTATGGTCTTTTACTTTTCCTCACATTGCTTGGGGTGTGTAGAAGGAGCGTAACAATAAAATATTTAGGGACAAGGAGGCTCCAGAGAATATTGTGTATGAGAGAATATACAGGCTAATTGTGGAAAACATAAATTGTATCCCATGTAAGGAGGATAAGATGGAGGTTGTGGTTTGCACTAGCTATAACCTTAAGGTGGCAAAAGAATGGAATATCAAAGTTGATGTTTCTAAGGCTTCTAAACCAATGAAAAAGAATCGTGAAGATGTTTTTTGAATTCACCCCGCAAGGCGTTGGATAAAATATAATTTTGATGGGGCGGCCAAGGGAAATCTAGGGCCAGTTGGGAGTGTGAGAGTGTTAAGAGATCATAATGGCAATTTCATTTTGGCTGTGGCACTCTCCTTGGGCTCATAGTTCAATCACATAGCTAAAGCCCTAGGATCTTTCTAGGTAATCGATCTTGAAAATAAAATGAACTTAAAAAATATATGGATTGAAGGTGATTAAAAAAACATTATTGAGTGCCTTCTTGGCAAACCCCCCCCCCCCCCCTTCGTGGACTATAAAAAGTTTTTGATTGAGTGAAAAGCAGATTTTGAAGGGGCCCCAAAACCCTATTACAAAAGGATAATAAAAAGATAGGACATTAAAGACTAGCTAGATAGAGAAAAACACAAAAAAGAGACAGCTAGCAAAGACAAAAATAGCAAGAAGCCAAAAGAGGCAAAGGGACAACACAAAGAAAACTAAGGGACATCCATGAGCAATAGACCTTAAGAAAGGTTTATGATAAGCTCTGCCGCTTCTTTCTCTAGTAGGACCATAGAGGCACCAATGCTCTTCAGATCCACCAGCTCCTTGGCATGTTGGGTCATCTTCCTAGTAGTAGCTCAAGTTATTTTGCCATGATCGGTAGTCCCCCCTTCTAGATTCAAAACCATATCCTCGGTAGTATCAATAGTGTTCTTTTACTAATGGATCTGATCTAGTTTTTTGATCATCATACTAAAGATGTTGGCAGAGGCTTTCAATTTTTTTTGGCTTTGTTATCCAATTTTATTCAAGGTGTTCTCATGATTGAGAACCTACTTCTCCAGATCATTGACTCTAGCCTCCACAACCTTAAATTGAGAGCCATACGCTCTAGTGATAGCCTCTGCATCATTGATGGCTTTAGTTAGGTCATTTAGGTAGTTAGGTAGGGTACTAAGCTTACCTATTCCAACAGCTTCTAAGGTATTCACTTTCCTGGATTAATCCTCCAGCTTGTTCTTCAAACTGTCCATCCCCAAATAGACCCAATCAATTTCATTGCAGAACTCCATCATCCCACTCTTCGCAGTATTCAGCATGGTTAAAGGAGAGTTTCTACTATCAATGTTGATCTCAGGGGCAAAATTATCCATAGTCTCCAAGTTAACATCGGTAGCATTGGGAGACAGAGTATTGCCTTCCTTCACTGTCTTCCCATCTTCTTCAACATTATATGTTGTTTTATTGGGATCCCTTTATCTGGGTTGATTTCAGTGATGACAGGGCTCCACTTTTTTTTCTTCTTTGGCGGTGGAGTAACATAATCACTATCAGTATTCATCCCCTCGTCATCCTCTTCATCATCTTCAAGCTAGCTATCCTCCTCCTTGACCTTACTTCTTTTTCCTTTAACCCCTTTTCTAGATTTCTTATTTCTGGACCTAGAAGCCAAATATTTGTCCTTCTCCTCGCTAGAACCATTAGCAGAGGTAATCATATCACCATCATCATCCCACTCAGTATCAGACCCCTCATCTTCAATGTCATCTAAGTTCTCAGATTCATCATCTGAATTTGAAAGCTCAATGATAGAATGTTGCACAAAGGAGGCCTTAACATCGTTGTATAACAACAACATTAGCCCTTCATGCATGGGAGGGTTAATGTTCGAATTAGCCCTAAAATCCTTAATGCTAGTGTTAAGGGAGCTAAACAAATAGAAGGGTATAGACACCAACTCTTTATAGCAAAAATGATTCAGAAGCACAAAGTGATAACTGTAGACACAAGAGTATCTACCATCAAGAGTAACATATTGCATGACAGCAAATGAAATCCATCGCCATACCTTCTTTATCACTTTTGACGAGTACTAGGTTTTGCCGGATTTCACCAACTTGGTTTTATTAGACTCCGCCTTTAGGAATAGCTTGATAGTAGCTTTTGTGAGCTTTCTGTCTTTATAAAACTTTCTATCTCCCATCGGCATACCAGTAACTTCTATGATCATCCCTTCATCAATTTCAACCTTTCTTCCTCCTATGGTAATTTTACCATCTTTCCAATTCTTTTTGAAAATTCTAGTAATGGTAGGGTTTTTCCCTACAATTATATACCTTGTCATCCTGGTCATTTCTAGAATAGCCCAAGCCTTCAACTTATCTTTCCATTCATCATAGGAGAGAAGCTCAATTATTTTCCTGTTACCTCCCATGGCATCCATAAATAGATTATTCTTATCCTTCACAGTGCAGAACAGGGAAAAAATAGAGATCAAAGTATAGAGTAGGAAAGTCTTCAAAATAGAAATGGACACCCACAAAGTGTGTAGAGTCTTGTCCGCATTAAATGCTAGCTCAATCTTCGAGTGCCACTCTTTCCAATTCATTATGGCCTTTTCATTGATAAGTGCATTGTCATAATTACTTATCACTCCCTCATAACCATGCACTCTATCATAAATGAGGAAGACATGAGCCTCGTGAGGAAGATCTAGCTCACCTCTCTAGCTCATCATGTGATCACCATAGATGGCCATGTTGGCAACCCAATCAGCAATAGTGTTGGTTTCTCTATAATTGTGAGACACAACACATAGCTTGAAAGAGTTGATTATCTCCTTAGCTTGAGATATGATATTATTTATGGTCCATGAAGGGGAGGATGGGCCCTTTAGGCATTGAACAATGTTATTAGAATCTCCCTCAAGACAAACTTTAGTAAATCTCATCGATTTAAATAGGGCATGGGTTTGGTAAGCAGCCATGGCCTCGGCTACATGGTTAGTCTGTGATCCCATGGGGAGAGCCACCATTGCAATACAATAGCCAACCTCATTTCTTATCACTCCCCCACACCTAGTTGGCCCTGGGTTTCCCTTGGCCGCCCCATCAAAATTATCTTTGATCCAACCAATTAGAGGAAAGGACCACTTACTACTTTCTCTCTTATTTTTCTTGTCATCTCTATCTATGGAAGCATAAACATTTGAGTTTTTGAAGAGGTCAGAATCATCCTTGCTCCTGAAAAAGAAGAGCCTTTCCATCAACTTTTAAATTTTCCACAATGGCCCACTTGATTTTGGTAGACACCACTTCAGGAGAGGAGTAGGAGTATTTGAAAATCTTGTTGTTTCTTTCTTTCCAGATTCCCCAAACCACATGAGGCAGGGTGAGGTCCCATAGAAATTTGATGGATTTTTTCAGGGAAAGACATCTCCAACTAGTGAAACACTCTTGAATAGAGGCAGGATAGACCCAATTCAGGTTCTAAAGATGCAAAATATGTGACCAAATACCATAGGAGAAGGGACAATGGATAGCTAAATGGTTAACATTCTCTTCCTCATTTTGGTAGAGGTAGCACCTATTAGGGAGATGGAAGCCTCTTTTGCAAAGATTATCAGTGGTGAGGATTTTGTTCTAAAAAAGGATTCAAAAAAATATATTGATTTTGGGAATGAGACCACTAATCTAAGCTTTAGACCAGCAAGGGGGAGGATCAAGAGATTGGGACAACAAAAGAACAACAAAGGCCACTGAATAACTACCACAAGAAGTTCCCACCCAAATGATTTTATCTTCAAGTAGAGATTCAATCAAGATAGAATAAAGCAAAACCATAATAGGGTTGAGGGGTGGGTCTATGGAACTCAGGTTCACCCAGTGGTTATCCCTTCAATAATCTGCCACCTTGATACCAAATCTAGCCTTACACTCAGAGATAAAGGGAGAGAAAAAAACCTTATTGGAGAGGGGGGACTCCAACAACCATGAATCCTCCCAAAAATTGACTTTTCTACCATTACCAATAGTCCATCTTTTACCTAATCCAACGACCATTTTAGATTGGACAACATTGTTCTAAATAGAAGAACCAGTAGGGGTATCATAGGAATTAAAAAAGTTCAAAAGAGATATCTGAGGTTGCATATATTTGGCTTGCCAGATTGAGTTCCATTCATTAGTTTCTCCAAACAATCTCCAGATTTGTTTGGTGAGAAGGGCTTTATTAATGGTTTTACTGTTTCTCAGACCAAGGTCACCAAAATTTTTAGGTCTACAAACTTTGTCCCAAGCTATCAGAGATATCCTTTTCCTCTCCTCAATCCCTGACTAGAGGAAGGACTTTTAGCATCAACAAATTTGGTCAGAATTCTAAATAGACTTAAAGCATACACAGGAAGGCTCTAGAGGGAAGATTTTAATAATTGAATTTTCTCAGCTTGGCTTAGAAGGGCCCCTTTCCAGCCGAAAAACTTCTGTGGAATCTATCCACCAAGCTACTCCAAAACATCTCAGGAGGATTTTTGCATAGAGGGAGACCCAAATAGATAGAGGGGAGCAAGCTGATCTAACAATCCAACATTCTAGCAATTCTTCCTTTCCTATCTTCAGGAGTGTTGAGGAAAAAGAGGGAGCTTTTCATCCAGTTAATCAGCTGACCCGTGGCTTCATAATAGTTAACTAGAACTGATTTTAGGGTTCTGGCTTCCTTGATAGTAGATGCACCCATCAACACCATGTCATCAACAAATTGTTGATGGGAATAGATCTTGTCAGCCGATGATGATCTAACACCTTTCAGTTGACCTTCAGAAACAAGTTTACTAATATATCTGCCTAGACTTTTAGCTAAGATAACAGACAAAATAGGAGACATAGGATCCCCTTGAAGACCTAAAGAAGGGAGTAGGAGATCCATTGTCAATAATCGGCAGTGAGGGAGTAGAGATCAACAGGGAGATCATTTGAATCACTCTCTCACCAAATCCAAAATCTTTGAGGATACTGAGAAGAAAACACAAATCCACTCGATCATAAGCCTTCGACATGTCAAGTTTCATTAGGAAACCTTGGTTTTTGGATACTTCCAGGGAGTGAATAACCTTATGGACCAATATGATGGAATCCAAAATCTGCCTACTAGGAATGAATCAGGTCTATTGAGGAGAAATAATATTCAGAAGAATGGAGAAATATATAAGGGTGGGAACCTTAGATATGATATTGTAAAAGGAATTGCACAAACTAATTGGTCTAAAAAACTCCATAGAGTTAGCTCTTGGGGTCTTAAGGATAAGGACCAAAAATGTGGCATTAATTTCTTTCAAAAGAATCTTAGAACCAAAGAATTATTTAACACCCTTAACAATGTCTTAACTGATGAGAGGCCAAAATGACTAAAAGAAGAACATCGGGAAGCCATCCGGGCCGGGGGATTTTTTACCTTTAAAAGAAAAAACAACATCCTTAATCTCAACATCAGAAGAGATAGCAGAGAGAAACTTATTCTAGTCTCTCCCAATCATCTTCGGGATAGCAGGAAGGAATAAATCTTGGGCACTTTTATCCAGATTGCAATCTGCCAACAATACAGAAGAGAAGTAGGATCTAGCTTCCTTTTTTATTTCATCTTCCTAAATGGACAACTCCCCTATGGACATTTTAGATATCCTATTGGCCGCCTTATGTTTCATGGCAGTCATATGAAAGAATCTTGTATTCTTATCACCTTCCTTAAGCCACAGAGAACGGAAATGCTACTTCTAGAATATCTCTTCTTTTTTAATGATATCAATGATATTTAGATAATATCTCATTCTCAAAAGAGATGGAGACCTCACTATACCCATTAGCTTGGATTTTGGCCTGAATATCCTTAAGATCAAACTGGATCGCAGATTTAGAGGCAGAAATGTCACCAAAAAATTCCTTATTCCATCTCTTAACCTTTTCCTTAACATTACTTAACTTTTTGGCCACCCAGAACATGGAAGATCCCTCCAACAAAATGTTCCACCAATATTTGATAGCTTCCTCAAGCTTGGGGTGGCTCATCCATATTTTTTCAAATCTAAAGGGGAAATTTGTCCTCCCAAAGATGGGGTGTGCAACAAAATAAATTGGATAGTGGTCCGAGCCAATACGAGGAAGCACATTTAAGGAACAAATGTAATGATTGAACCAATCATTAGAGATAAGGGCCCTGTCAAGCATCAACTGGATCATATCAGAGCCAATTCTTCTATTAGTCTAGGTAACATTAGCACCCTCCAGATCCACATCATGAAATGCCTGATTATCAATTAAATTCATGAAGTCCATCCTACTATCAAGTTGAGAAGGAATTTCAACAAATTTCTCATTCTCCTTGAGGGGAGTGTTATAGTCTCCCATCACCAGCCAACCTTCAAATTCAAACTGAGATCTAGTAGAATCTAACTTTTTCCAGAATCTACATCTTCCTAGTTTAGAATTCGGGGCATAGATATTAGATAAAACACAAGTAGTCTCATCTTTAATGTGATGAAATCTAACAAACATCATATTATTGTCAAGCCAAACAGGATTTCCCTAGACATGCTGAAGGTTCCAAAAGAGAGAAATACCTCCAAAGGCACCATCTAAGATACCCCCAAAAACCCCATAGTTCTTAAAAAATTTGAATTTTTCCACTTTATCCTTAGGCATTTTAGTTTCTTGAATCAAAACAATATCAGGTTTATGATCCCTGACTAAGTTCTTGAGTATTTCCTGTTTATGCAGACCATTGAGTTCACGAATGTTCCATCTAGGTACAATCTACTATATTCTTGTTGGCTTCCAGCTCCCTCATTTGAGTAGCTGATATCCTTCCTAGCGTTGTTGGATTTGAACCTATATCAGCTTTGGTCCTCCCCCTAGTTTTCACAGGAGTAGTCTGGGGTGTAGATTTGGGGCCTTTTTTTCATGCCCACTTTTTATCTATAACATCATTGATCTAGATTTCATCATCCATAGGGTTCTAGGCAGAAGTTTTTTGCAAATCATCAATTTTTCCATCTTCATCTACCCATTTAGAGCTAATATTAAGAAGAGAAGTTGTTGGAGACAGTGGGAAAGTGGATTTAACATACTCATTCTGGGATTCAAAAGATGAGTTTCCACCAAGAATATTGCATTGCTGAGAATCTTCAAAGCTAGGATAAGGATCAACATTATTCAAGTCCTTGAAAATAGAGTTTGAGTCCTCCTCCACATTGTTAGCATGTAGAACAACATGGATTTCACCTTCCTCTAGGTCTTCATCCTTTTGCTCATCACAATTAGGGCTAGGCTTTTCTCCTTTGTCAAATCTAGTCTAGTCGCCTTCGAGATCTTCCTTCTTAGATTCCTTGGTACAAGCCTTCTTATCATTTTCCTTTTGAACAAATGTGTCAGGAACAATGGCATTATGGATCATTGTTTCCTTCTTGTTGGTATTTTTAGCTTTCCACTGCAACGTCTTATCTTTTCTCACTTTCTCCTTTTCTGCTTGTAGGGAGCATTTCTTGGCAATATGTCCAACTTTTTTGCAATGGAAACATGTAAAAGGAACACTCATATTCTAATGGTTGGATCCATTTCCCAAGCCTAGAGTTTACTCAATGGAGAGAGGCATATTCATTCTTTGAGAGACACCCATGCAAAATTTTGCATAGGAAGGTCATCTTTTGGCAGCTTTAGTGGGATCAATGGAGAGGAGTTCACCAAAGGAACAAGCCAAACCATTAAAGACATCTTTAACCCAAAATTCCATGGGTAGACCTAGGAGTCTTACCTAAACAAGTTCTTGAGAAAAGAAGGGAGCATTAAGATCCAACGATGGTGACCACTTCTGAAGTGCCAAAGCAGTTTTCCCAATCACTCAAGGACCACCACAAGGAATCTTAGTCATATCTTCTTCATAGGAAAAGTTAAGGGAAAGAGCCCTTTTCGACATAGCTGTAATTTCCACCTATCCCTTAAGATCCCTCTTTTTTCTAGCATACCCCCTAACCACATCAATATTAGGTCTAGGACCCAGAAATTTACCAACCAGAGTCAAGGCCATCAAAGCAATATTATGCTCAATAACCGGATCCAGGACTTCAATAGAAAATTTCCCTTTCTCAGGGTCAAAAATATTGCGTACCTCAGGGAGAGAAGACTTCCCTCATGGTTTGATGCCAAATAGAGAGGACCAGGGGTGAGACATGTCCACCTGAATGGGCCCCTTTCTTGAGAAATATCCATCACGTGTTGTTCCCCCTCCACCCAGATCCAAGGGTTTGTCACCCCCTTGTGGGTCACCAATGATTGGATCCTTTCCATCATCCTCAGGATCTGTAGTCTCAAAAGCTTCACGTGATCCATCCTTACCACTAGCATCCTGGATTGCAGGGCCAACACAGGGTTTCTTGCCTATAGCATAATTTAAATTTCCTCTTCGCATCTCTGCATCTATGAGAAGGATGTTATTCACAAGGCTTTTGTGAAGTATTTAGTGCAAAACAATTTGGTTGCAACTGATATTTCAATTTATCTTTGAAAGACATTTGTTTTAATATAAAAAGATGGATAGAAGAAGCTAAATCTATTTAATCCAACTTCGACAAGGTGAGAATTTCCCATTCCTTTAGGGATGCTAACAAGGTGGCCGACTACTTCACCAATGAAAGGGTTAAGCATATGGGTCGACAGACATGGCAGGCTCATAGTGATTTGGGAGCTGACATCATAGCCTTAATTGATTATGATATCATTCATGGGAAAGTTGTCATTTTTAATTATAATAAAGTAGAGTAGATATCGATACAATGTTATCATTCGATATGGTGGTCGTGCCTTAATTATTTCTATGAGTGGCGAGGGCTGGCACATATTGTGGGTGCTTTGGTTTTGTTGTTGGCTCTTTGTTCAGGTTATCAGCTCTGCGATCAACAAAAGAGTTGTCTGTGAGAAAATGGGGAGAAGCAGGAAGAGGGTTGAGATGAACAATTGTGAGAAGCACAAGAACAATATGAATGTATGGAGGCATATCGAGAGGGGGGCCGAGTCCTTTTCTTGAGAAGCTCCATGGTGCTAACCCTGAAATTACATAGTATTTCACCAAAAACTGGAAGGATGATGGGATTGCTCTCCTTGGGAGGAAAGTGAAGATTGATGAGAATATCATTGGGGGAATTATTGGGCTCTCCATAGAGGGGATGAAGTTCTTTTGTGATGGAAAGTTCTCAAATGAAGTGATCATCAAATTTCTCAAAATCAATGAGGAAAGGGAGGTGCTAGTGAAAATCTCTAACAGTTATTTTGATGCCAGGAAGGTTAAGATGCTTTGGAGGGAGGTGCTCAGAGTTATCATGGAATACATCACGGTGGATGACAGATTTACCAGAGTCCACGGCTACAATTTTACCCTCCTCAATCATTTTCGACAAAAGGTAAGGATTTCATTTCCTTACTTCCTGCTTTTCTCTTTGAAACATAGTATTAAAAAACACTAAAAAATCCCTAGGAAATATCTTGTCCAACATGCTGGACTTATTTAGTTAATCCATGATAATTTTGTTAAAATCCCAGCCCCATCTAATCCCATTTTGTCTTTAGCCTCATAATTTTATAATACTGATATTAGCAAGTTTGAGGACAAAGGCAAATGGGACACTGAATGGGAAGAGGAAGAGACTCCCCCCCCTAAGATTGAGTCGAAGAAAACCTTATTGAGCAAGCCCTCAGATAAAAAAGTCTCCTTTGTGAAAACCCTCACTAGCACTTCTCAAAAATTTAAAAACAAGGAGAAATCCCTCCCCAAGAAAAATTTGGTTTCCTATTCTGAGGATTCCCTGGAGGATTCTTCTACTGCCCCAGATTCCACTGATGGCTCCCATACCTCTTACCCTCTCATTGACAGAGAAAATAGGCCCAAATTCCCTGGAGATCTCAGACTAGAAGACCACTACTTCAAGCCTGACAAGGAATTTCCTAATGATATTCTGGCAATAGAAATAAATGGGGTGGTTGACTACTACAAGATTATCAAGAGGATTTTTCATGAAATTAAGGACCTGAGCATAAAGAACAGGGTTGTTTCTAGTAATCTAGATGAAAGGGAAGTTAAAGGGGTGCCTTAGAAGGTTGATGGGGCTTTATGGACCAAAGAAGAGAAGATGTTGATGGCCGATTGCCTTCAAAGAATTGTCGAACTCATGGATAAGACGAAGAAGGAAAACGATAAAAAGATAAAATATCAGGAAGCAGAAATTGGCAAAATCCGAGAAACTATGAATTCTGTCATGAAGCAAAGCCACAAAATTGTGAAGAAATCTACTACTACAATGAGCACCTTGGTGGATAAGCTGGAAAATACTTTGTAGGGGACCCTGATTGTGGACTTGGAAGCTGACAAAGAAAAAAGCTAGAAAGAGGATTCAGGCTCCTCGAAGAGGACTAGAGCCAAATTGAAAAGAAAAGCGGATTTTGCGCCTTAGGAGATCCATGAGTTGAAGAAGGTGGCTCAGGAGATGAATAATCTTGAAGCTGAGATTGTTGATATCTTAAAGTCCTTAGGTTAGTTTTGTTTGTTTGGTGGTTGCCTTTTGCTGACTTTTGGCTCGTTGTTGTTGTCCTTTTGTGTCTGTTATGCAACTTTCCTATCTTAGTGAACTTTATTTGAATATTTTATCTTGCTTGTAAACTTTGTGGTTTCGAGTCCCTGTAAAACCCAGTTTTTCGTTAATAAAAAACATAGAAGCTTAGACAAACTTAATTGTAAGTAGCATGGAAATATTGAAAGTTCATCAATATGTTCACTAACTGTAAATAGTGTCACCTAAACAAATATAATATTTTCTTAAAAAAAAGGTATGTCCCACACTTAAAGAAAACACTGATTTGGAGTAAGCTAACATCTAGGAATATGAGTCAGGATCAGATATATGATATTAATAATAGTGACACTCATGAAATACATTGAAACTTGTAACACGAAATTCTCCACTCACCTATATTTCCATTGCAAATCGGGATGACATTCACTCAAGGGAGTCAATTACCCAGACATCGTAAGGTGTATTATCGTTCCAGAGGGAAATTAGAGTGAATGTCCATGTACATCAATTATTTGAACCTCTTTAAGGATTTCAATGAAATTTTACTCAAGCAATTAAATTTTCTAATTTGGTTAGCCCCAAGACTATCAAAGTTTTGTGTGACAAATCATTGTTTTCCTAAGTCTTAGTAATTTGCTAGTTCTTCATCGCGTTTTCTGCATCCCGGTTCAATTTTTTACTTGTATTTCTGAGTGGAGGTCGGGACAGGCCACTAAATTTCTTCCGCGTTCTGCCATCTACATCAAATAAAGCATGCAATGACGGATGATTTTGAAAGGAGAATTATTTGAATACCTTTTTCAAGAAACTTTGTCTTCTCTTAAAAAAGCAGAAAATTTTAAATTAATTAAATTGGACGCTAGACATTTTTAACATAAAGATAGACGAAATGATCGAGTTGGTTAATAAGTGTTTTTGGATTTTAGTTTATATAGATTTATATTATCTATATTTTATAATTCATAATAGTGTTTTGAAGTTGATGTAATTTTGTATGCACGCTTGATCGCAAAATTAATCTACAATAATAATGTCGAATATCAACCCAAATTATATCTAATCAAACATTTAATAGAGACTATAGAAGCTTTTATTTAAATATCATAAAGTCAAATAATCATTCAATTTATCTACACTAAACTATTCAACAAGACAACGAATTACAGGTCATCCACACCACTTTTTGTTAAAGTGAAGTGAACGTCCGGGTAATTGTTAAATATATATTAATTTCGTAGTCAAGCGTGCTCTCACAGTGTGTGGTGGAAATATCATTCTTCGATCTATTTATATGGGCCGCAGGTATGTTGTCAATCACCTTCATGAAATGGGAAATATTATTTGTTCGCATTCTTTATCCCCGCTATCTCATTCCACTGCTCGCTGCCATTATCTTGTTCCCACTTCTGCATATGATGTTTTCATTAATCACCGCGGAAAGGATACAAAACAATTTCTAGCAAGTTCATTGTATGATAATCTTCAAAATAGAGGATTTAGAGTGTTTTTGGACAAAAGTTCTCTTCGAGTGGGGCAATACGTACCAGAAGCTATAACTTGTGCAATACGCAGAGCCGCTGTTCATATTGTCATCTTGTCTCCCAACTATGCAGAATCCGAATGGTGTTTGGATGAGCTTTACTTGCTCATCCAAACTGGGGCTCCAATCGTTCCAGTGTTTTGGAAAGTTCGACCCTCAGAGGATCGAATGGAGGATGAGAATGGTGTGTACGCAAAAGATTTCAGAAAGCATAAGAAGGCTGGAAAATTCAGTACTGAAACGCTTGAGAAATGGAGAAACGCACTGCGCTGGGTATCGCTCGTTGAAGGCTTTATAAGTGAAGGGTAAAATACATTTTGAACTTTATTTTATTTTAATTGAATTGGATTTGTCTATATAATATATTACTCCTTTACTGTTTCAGTGAGAAAGAGGAGATGGTAGAGAAAATCTCAGCGTGTGTGGTTGAATATATTGAAATAGCAAAAGGCCATGGTGAAGCATTTGGAAGGGCTTCTTGAAATTCGAAGGGTGTTAGACTCGACAAGGTGATTTAAAGGCTGATCAAATAAGTGTGTTGTTTCATTTTAGCGGTAACTTTTTTAAGGATAAGCTTGTACTAAACATTTTCTTCGTGATCAGTAAATGCCTTCACTCGAACAAATTTAACCAAGTTTTTTTATAAGAAATGCAGGTGGGGATTTGTTTCAAGGAAGGGAGGTTAACAGAAAATTTAGAGTCGTTGTTGTTGAAATAGTTTAACTCTGAAAAAATTTCAAACAAAACTGAATTTCAAGCTTCTTTCACGTAATATAATTAACTGCAAACCGTTATAAAATAGTAAAGATAAAACATTGTACTTCTTAAGTCATATATTCATGTTTACTTTAATAAAAAAAATCCTTAACAAATCTGCAGAATAAATATACCAGCTGATTGGTAAAAGTGTCGGTTACATTAATACATTTAATAGCCATTAATGCATACATAGAAAGTTCACCCACAAGACAGAATGAAGAGAATCTGTGTTTCCTTTGTTAGCTCGTCCATCTGTTTAGTCCAGTCGTCTTACATGGTCTCCATCTTGTTGCATTTGGGCTGTTTTCTATTTTATTAGTTGAGGCATCTTAGCCAGCTTATTATTTATGTCTGAGAGGCGTTCTAAGTTGTATGTAAATGTAAGTTATAAAATGAATTTTAAACACTGATGTCTTGCACTATCTAGAGTTACAAAAGGAATTTAAAATATTGACGGCTTGCAATACCTGCAGTTACAAAAGGAGTTAAATTTGAAGTATTAATAACGTTAGAATTTGAAATTTAAAATATTTGTAAGGTGAGAATTCGAAGCCTAAATAAGTTCGTGGTTACTGTTGAAGAAAATGAAAAAACTCAAAACATAAGTTTTAGAAACAATTAATAAATTCTAGAAGATTGAAAAACTTATCATGAAGCTCCATGCACTAACATGCAATATCTATATTTAGAAAACCTGTTTTTAACACATGCAGAAACTCCACATTCACTTCTCATGCAAGTTGGGAGAAAGCAATTACTCTAACACTCTCCCCCTTAATTTTGACCACTAATTGATTCAACACAAAACAAAGATAATTTCTTTCAACTTCTGGAAGCTTCTGTATCCTTCAAAAATATTGTGTTACAAACAATGATCCTCTAATCTCATTGGATTCTCTTCTAACCAGCCCGATCTCCTCTTTAATAGTGATAGTGATCTTCTTTATCTGTTGTCCGCAACTCCTTTGATGGCTTTGAATCTACTTCACCCTTTCAATTGGCGTGGCTTTCTTTCTGCAAATGGGGATTTCTTAAGGCTTGGACTGGAGGTGACAATGATCTTGACAATGCCTATTTATCACCTTCCTCTAGTAGTGTCGACTTTAACTATTAAATTAAAACTCCAATCTCTTTCACGCAGATTAATTATTATAATCTCTTCTAGTTTGCACAAATATGCATGTGAATTTTCCTATTATTATGATATGTTCTATTTTTAGATTCAATATATCGAAGATCTCTATTTATTCAGGTGGAATTGTAATTTTTTCTTCATCTTTGATCTGTCTGATTAGCTAATCCAAGAACTTGTGATCAAAAAGTTTAGTAATTTCATTTAAATGAATGAGAAGATTTATCTATTCTTGCAAAATTTTTATGTTGTTAATTTTTTTTTTCTTCATTTGGTATGTTTGAGAAATAATCTGTAGTAAATCACTAAAACTACTTAATGATTTAGGGAGATTTGATGTTGTAGAAGATTGAGAAGGTTGAAGAGTTGTTGTTGTAGACGTATAAAAATGACCATATTCCTAAAATGAATATTTTATGTTCATTTCTCTATTTAATTAAATCCAATTTAATTAAATTATCCATATTTCTCTATTTAAATAAATAAATTACTCAATTTATTTAAATTAAATTCACTATACCCATTTAATGAATAAATCATTTTTAAAACCCTTCTATCCACTTTTAATTAAATTCAAATTTAATTAAATAGTTATCCTAAATTAAATAAATCTAATTTATTTAATTTCCCCAAATTGCAACCAAATTAAATTAAATTACTTTATTTCAATTAAATCCTATTATCCCTCCATCCACTTGCATTTTCCAACATCTCCCACTTGCCTTCCTAAACCTATTTCTAATTTCTTCTAGACTCTTCTAATTAGCCTAACCCATCTTCTAAACTTTGTCACATCCCTAAGCAAGGGGAGGTCACTTCTCAAAACCTTAAAGTCTTTGATAACCATTAAAGGCTTCAAGTCTTCAACTACTTAATTCCCCAAAATCTTCATAACCATTAATGGTTAACTCAAACCCTCTTACATGGTTAAAGAATTTCTTTTAACTCAACCTCCATGTAACCCAAGGGTCTCATCAAGCATTCATTGCTTTGACCATGGTTATTCCTTAATCATTTGCACAAGGGTTTATCCTTGGATTAACTCTTAATCTAATAGGTAAGCCTAACTTAAGCTTGACCCTTACCCTCTAGATAACCATAAGGTCTTCTAAGGCATTTAATGCCTCCAACCCCTTCTCTCAACCCAACCCTATGTTGACACTTGTCACCATTTCATTGGTGCAAATTGCAAACATGTATCCCCAAACTTTCAAACTCAACCCTTGATCAACTCTTTCAATCCTAACCATCCATTGCCCTATTTTTGCTATAAATAGAGCTCTCATTCCTCCATTTTTATATATAGAATCCAAGTTTGTAGTATCATACTTATGCTCAAATACATTCAAGCTTTCATATCATTTTTATGCTCCTCATTTTAGCCTCTTTTAATTAGAAATTAGTCTAAATATGCATATTTAGAATACTTTCTTTATCATTTAGCTCAATAATAGACTAAATATAGTATGATAGGATAGTTTGTTTACTAACCTTGTCGTTTTATTGTTAGTTTATTGCATTTCTAGAATCATGCATAGTTTAGGATGCATTTCATTCTAAAATCTATCAAAGCATCTCTGGTTCTTGCATTTTCCATCCCTAAACCATTTTGCTTAGTGATCTGAGAGCAAAAATATTGGTTTGAGGGACATTGTGAGATAGAGAACCATGGGACCAACCTTGGGAAGCTGAGTGACACTTCATCACTCCATAGCTTGCACCAAGAAGTCCTGTGTGTGTGTGGACAGGTATTTTGGAACATTTTTCACATATTAAGTTCTATCGACCTGCTTTTCCCACATACATTTCTGGCACCCACCATGGGGCCCGACTCCATATATCAAATCAATTTTTTAAATTAACCATTTTTGCAGGCACGCAGGAAAGATGAATTAGCGCGTTAAGTTGACTGTTTAGCACATCTGGTTAACAGCCTAGCGCATTCAGTTCACTATTTAGCACGTGGAGTCCATCATCTGGCATGTGAAGTCCATATATTAGCGAATCAAATCACTAATTTTCCTATAGGTCTCGGCGCGGGAGAAAAACAGAGCAGCGCTTTCGGCACACAAAGTAGCACATCTAGAAAATAGTGTAGCGCGTTGACACCATATTTTAGTGCATCAAGGTTATATTTTAACGTGTACGGTTTGTTCTGTAGCGCATCGTAGACAGAAGCAAAAATTGTAACCGAAAGTTAAAAAATTAGACTTGTGGAAGTCCACCAAAGCATCTAACGTTTGTCCTCTGATTTTCTTGTAGGATTCTAACAAATTTGTTGCAGAAAGGAGCGTAATCTTAGAATATTTAGATAGTTAAGATTTTCACTAACTTAGTTAAGTTAGTTTAAAATTTTAAACATCTTTTATTCTTAAAATTGAACTCACTTATTTCTTTTGGGCTATAAAAAAAACCACTATCGAAAATTTTCTTGCTTTTATAGAAGAAAAACTTCATTTTGGAAGCTCTAAAAAGAACAAGCAAACTTACTTTTTGCAAAGCTTAAAACAAACCTCACCTTCCTTTGGTGTCTAAAAGGATCCATTTTATTTTGCAAAGGAAAAAGAATCTCATCTTTATTTTGTGCAAAACAAAGAGGGAAAACTTTCCCCTATCGACTTTAAATTTATTGACCAAATCACGATTTACTTTGTTGACTAAGCTTATTTTACAAAAGTTTCAAAAAAATGCACTTTGCTATGAAAGGTTAAAAAGAACATCATGCTTGTTGGAGCAACATCTCCAAGTAGAGATTAGCAAATCACTGAATTGAAGGCTAAAAAGAACAACTTGATTGCCTTGTCTCAAAAGTGAAAGGAATATGCTCTCCCCTTAACTGGGTGATCAAAAATCCAGACCACTCTTAAAGTTTTTTGTATTTCAAGCATAAAACCTTTAGCAGGCCTGCCTCCCCGAGGAGTTGAAATAAACTCTTAAAGTTGTTTATGGCCGGTGTGAAGGGAACAACCTAAGTGGGGAACGACTTTGACGCCAAGAATTCCAACCCACTATAATCAAACGTGGAAAGTGATGAAAGTCCTTTTCAACGGTTGTGCGCAGCGATTAGCCTTCCCCCAGTATCATCGAAATATGTAAAGCCTTTGTTCTAAAGGTTGGGAAGCCTCCTGAGGGAGTTTATCACTGACGGCCGAACGGGAAGCCTGATTACGAACCATAGAATTAGAAACTTTGAACTGAGTCAGTAACCAGACATTTATAGCATCATAGTGCAAGGGTGGGGAAGAATCCGCCCCCAAGATTACTCACCATATATCTCCCAAGATAACTACTCAACTGTGAAGCGATTCACTTTGGGTTAATTTCTAGCAAAAGGCAAAAAAAGGGAGCCCTCTAGGGGGTGACACGACTATTTGAGCTGACAGAGTATCGAGACTAGTGGGCTATGATGTTATTTATGACCTTTGAATAAAAAGTCTTTCTGAAGTGTATTATTTGTATCCAAACCTGTTAAAACATTGGGGATTTGAACACATCCTCGTAGAATATACACTTTTTGTTAGATTAGGCAAAATGGTTGTACTTTTTGTGCGATGCTTGCATTTACTACTTCAGAAAATCATCCATCAAACTTGAAAAATTCACAACAAAAATTCAAAATTTACAAAAAATCAACCAAAGGAAAAATCAAGGCAGTTTAGCGCATAAGAGCAACTTTTAGCGCGTGAGGAATTTTTGTTAGCACATCCAACCATCAAATTAGCACGTCGGTTCCAAACAGTAGTGTTTTATCTCAAAGAAAAATAGTCTGAAATCATTTAACACAACAGAGAAACAGTCTAGCGCGTGGAGGCTAAACATTAGCGCATCAGGTTCACAGGTTAGCATGTTACAGGCACAGGGTAGCGCATAGATTTTTCAATATAGATAGAAAACAATTTTGTAAAGTCAAAACTTTAGTGTGTGTCTGGGGGCAGCCTAGCGCGTGTGGTCATTATTTTAGCACATGGAGTAGTTTTTGTAGCGCATGTAGTCTCTATTTTAGCACGTGATCCAAAACATAAAAACAGGGGGCAAAACGGTAAGGAATTTTAGAAATTTTGAAAACATTTTCAAAAGCCTCTCATTACCAACAACATCTTTCATCAAAACGGAGTAACGAAAACAGACCGTTAAGACTATTTCTTGAGCTAAATTTGTGTCGAAACAAATGTTGTAAAAATCCTAAATGAATCGCACGATAAAACATGTCTATCTTATCATAATCCAAAAACATCATCATCAGTATCAACAAAATCCTTTACCATCTTACGGATTTCATCTCAAAAACATTTGTTTAAAATTTTCAAGTTGTCAAATCAAGTCTCCATATCAGGAGGCTTTTATCCATATCATTTGACATGCTTTGTCATGAAGGGGCATCTAAACCTTCATTTTGATAAAGTAAGATTTGAAATTTTCCAAACAAGATCAACTAAATCCAAACAAATCAAAGGAAACCATTGATCACTCATGCATGACTAATCCCCATATTCTGAGAAGACAGAACCTTTATCGTAACATCATGTTGAAGAAACAACAACCTAGTTTTTCCAAATTCATCAAGAGAAATAAGTTTTTATACATCAATCATCAACTCTTCAAATCTCATTGGGTATTCCTTCATCACGTCAAACGTTATATCCAAAACAAATCCAATGAATTTGACAAAGAACCCTTAAAAACAAGAGCCTACTGTCAAAAGTCTACTTTTAATCAAATCATAAACCGTAGAGGAAAGATCAATCCAGCATTCTTGCCCGACGAGTGTATCACTTATAACATATCTCGACCAGAACCACCCACCCCCGAGAAACATATCGAAGAGGATTTTGTTCCCTTTGTCACAGAAAGTTTCTACTAAAATGCCTGTTACTCGCTCTCAAAGAAACCAACAAAGCGAGACACACGCAGAGTCTAGTATGCATCGAAGATTGTCAAATCCTTTTGAAGTTCCACACTTAGAAGAGACTGAAATTTTTGAAGCGCTTCTTCAGGAATGTCAGGAAAACCCCTCATTCCAAAAACTTGTAGAAAGGCTTATAGAAAAAGACAAAGAAAAGTATCTACTCATGCTCACAAGTAAAGGCATTAAACTTCCCGAAGATTTAGACACAAAAATCTTTGGAACCGGATCTCGACAATATGCATATCAAGAACAACAAAGAGAAGAAGAAACTCGTAACTTTGAACAACACATACCTGAGCAACACATTCCAGAACAACGCATACCAGAAATGCGTATACCTGAGCTAGAAACACCAAAGCAAAATATACCGTTTACCACACCATTTCAGTTGAGAACTAATACAAGGGAAGAACTCTTCCCTCGACAAGACAATATACCTTTGGCGCTCTCACTCAACAAATGCAAATGTTACAACGGCAAATGCAGGATATGCAACAAGGAACAACAATGCAGTACTCTTTAAACGAAATTTGTCCTTATCCATTTGGTAGAGGATTGAACATGGTGCCTTTTTCTCCAAACTCAGACGTTCCCAAATTTGATAAATATGATGGGAAAAGTGATCCCCGAGATCAAGCTCGAGAATTTTGCACAATGAGTCTTGAATTTGCTCATGATGACACCTATTTGATGAGGTTATTCCCAAGAAGCTTGGGATGGCAAACAATGGAATGGTTATCCAAAATTACACCACCTGTCAGATCATCTGATGAATTGGTTAACAAATTCATAACCCAATATTCCTATAACATCCAACATGCCATAACCATGCTAGATGTCTGCAACACCAAACAAAAGCACAACGAAACATTCATGATGTTCCTTCAACGTTGGCGATGTATAGTGTCCAGATATCCTCGAGATATTCCTAAAAAGGAGAAAATGGAAATCTTCATCGATAACTTGAATGGTGAAATGAGTTACAGGCTAAAAATTCAATGCATACCATCTTTCGCTAAATTGATTGACAATGGCATCCAAGTAGAGGAAGCATGTGTCAAAAAGGGAACACTCAAATTCTATAAAGAAGGAACAAACTCATCAAACTACAATAACCAAAACAACAACAACTTAGACAAATCTCGATTTTGGACTCAAAATAAAAATGAAGGCAACAATGAATCATATGATCCCAAATCTAAGCAACCAGTGCTTGCATTATCCAGAAATCCTCAAAATACGAAAAATCCTAAAAATGCTAATCCAAATGCTAACACATATGCACCAAACACCGATCAAGGACAACTCAACACAAACAACACCAATGATACTCAAAGCAAAAACATGAATCCAGGACCTAACAACAATTCATGCAACAACACGAACAATTTCCAAAAGCGTATCTTCACACCACTGGGGCAATCACTAGAATCCGCATTCAGAGAACTTCTGGCAAACAAAATTCTTTCTTTGCCTCCAATCAGCAACTATGAACCCCAAATCAAACCACCTTGGTGGAATGATTCACACTATTGTGATTTCCATTGTAACAAGGGTCATCAGACGAACGATTGCATGAGATTGAAACACATGGTGCAAGACATGATTGATCGAGGTGACTTAATGGTAGATGGTCTCAAAACAACAAAGATGGAGCTTCAACCTTAGATGATACACGCGGAGCTCGTATCAACCATATCTACAACAACACCATAAATCACATATCAGCTGAAGACCATCAAGTAAATGTCATCACCATCCGAGATTGGCGCGATCATGAATCTGTCAATGTAACAACCCGAACTCGGAAATATGTCTTGAAAGGACATACTGCACCTACAACTACTACACCAAAAATCCAATATGACTTGGTTAGCCAACTACGCAAAACTCCAGCACAGATATCTATACTAGAATTACTGAAACTATCACCAAAACACAAAGACATATTGGAACAAGTGCTATTGGAAACCAATGTCCCTCAAAATCTGGATACAGACCGATTTCAAGCCATGGTCGCCCATGTGACAGGACCTCATAACCTCACCTTCTCAGAGCATGACAATAATTCCTTAAGCCATCCGCATAATACTCCTCTTCATATCGAAGTCATTGTTTGCAAACACCGAGTAAAAAGAGTCTTAATAGATGGAGGAGCCGGACTTAATATATGTACTTTAAAGCTTATCCGTGCATTAGGCTTCTCAGAAGAGTCTATTGATCCCTGCAAAAAGATTACCATAAAGGCATATGATGATGAGGAAAGGTCCTCTAAAGGAACTATGATATTACCCATTCAAGTAGGACCAGTGCAAAAGGATACTATATGTCAAGTCTTAGACATAGATCTTACCTACAATATTTTGTTAGGGTGACCCTGGATACATGAAATGCAAGCAGTACCTTCTACCTATCACCAATGTGTCAAATTTTCGTATGATGGACAAGAAATCTCCATATCTGTTGATCACAATCCATTTCAACATTACAACACAATGGGGGCAGCCAAAGATAGTTTGGTTCCTCATAATAGAGAAAAGCAGCAATCTTTAACATCAGATCTACAAATAGCAATGCCCAACTCCTTATCTAGAGATTTCAAACAGCAAATGCAAATCAAAGACCAAGGTATGGGAGAATACTCTTTGGAGCCCTTATGTTTGGCCAGATTACTAACATCACCTAGATCTCATGGATTGCCTACTACATCAACACATCTGGCCACTCAGCCCATCACCAAATTTGATGGTACCTTCATCCAATTGGGCACTCTAGCACATGAATCAGAAGACACGTATGTTCTTAGCTGGTTATACAAAGATGAGGAAGAAGATAATAGAGCAACTTCTCTGGATATTGTTCTACCAACACACCTGTATGGAAAAGGATACTTAATCATGCAGCAAATGGGATATGACAGTAAAGGACCTATTGGGAAATGCAAAGAAGGAGTCATTGAACCCATAGACCTTCCTTCACAGCCTAGTAGAAACAAAGCAGGATTGGGTTGTGAGCCCACTTTCCTATTAAAACGGCCACCCAGCATAACTACAAAACCTCAATGGAAAGAAAAGAAGAAGTATAAAGAAGAATCCTTGCAGGAAGCACTCTTTTTATCAGCAGAAACAATCCGCAAGGCACGGGAACATCAAGATCAAAAGTTACATCAGGGAAAGCTTCTGAGCCACAAGAAGGCCATATCTGCAGTAGTAGCTCATATTCCAACAACAATATCTCAAGAACAAATCATATCATCTCCAAATACCATTATTCCTCCCTGAGGAAGCACAGTCTATGAACAAATACAGAAAGTAGAAGATGGATCTGACACAGAATCAACAAAAACTATCAAAATGGTATCCATTGTCAAAGATTTGTTTTCACCATACAACATACCAGTTTACAACACTGATAGAATCTGGGATGATGCCTCAGAGACTGATTCCAATGAATATGAATGGGGTACCTGCTCCAATGCTACTATGGATATCCCTGATGATACTGATTCCATATCTCTTTCTCAAGAAGAATATAACACAGAAGATAGACCTCTTGAATTTGGACCGTAGAATATCTATGATGCCAAGGAAGGCGAACAGAAACATTATGAACAAGTCTATATGGAAGATAATACCATCGAAGACCTCAACGAAATCCTGGACTTCTTTAAAACCAAGAACAATCATGATGAACACTCTGTCCTAACACTCACAGTAGCCGAACTTGATCCACCTAACGATTCCTTACCGCTTGTCTTTCCTGACCTCATCGACTGGGATGAACCTGAAGTCCATGATATACCAATTTTCCTAGATGATGAATCTATTATCCATTACCTATGTACCGTAAATCCGGAAACAGGCTCTACCAGTGAACAAAGTAACGATGTCCGCAAACCAGGGAGTGCCAATTCTCTCAATCGCAAAAATGAACCAAGTAAAAGATCTAATGCTGAAAACCAGTCAATGGCAGCTCTAGATCACAAAAAAGTAAAAATAAAGGACGCATCTGAGGGTGAAAACCTTTTTAAGGCACCTAACGATGGGAGAGTTGACACTCTTCCTGAGCACTTTCATGAGCGATCACCTTTATTGATTGAGCCCACTCAATCAATCAACATTGGTACCATAGAAGCAGTCAGAAACCTACACCTTGCAGAATCTCTGACAGAGGAAGAAAGATCAGCATTCATCATTTTCTTTAAAGAACAATAAATTAACTTTGCTTGGTCATATGCTGATATGCCTGGAGTGGATCCGCACTTAATCATGCATCACTTGTCCATCTCTTTAGGAGTTAAACCAGTCAAGCAAAAGTTATGAAAGATGAATCCATAGGTAGCACTCATGGTCAAAACTAAACTAAAGAAACTATTAGATGTCGGATTCATCTGACCCATTGACTATGCAGAATGGATTTCCAACATCGTTTCGGTATCATAACCAAATGGTAGTATCAGAATATGCACTGACTTCAGAGACGTCAACAAAGCTTGTCCAAAAGATGACTTTCCTCTACCCAGTATCGACATAATTGTAGATCTCACAGCAGGCCATGCAATGCTCTCACTAATGGACGGTTTCTCAGGCTATAATCAAATCAAAATAGCTCCAGAAGATCAAGATAAAACCACGTTCACTTGTCCTTGGGGAACGTACTATTGGAATGTTATGCCTTTTGGCTTAAAGAATGCAGGGGCCACTTATCGAAGAGCAATGACAACAATATTCCATGACATGATGCACACATTTATGGAAGACTATGTGGATGATTTACTAGCTAAATCCTTCACCAGAGCAGAACATCTTAGCATCGTAACAAAGATCTTTGATCGATTGGAGAAATTCCAAGTCAGGCTCAACCCTAAGAAGTGTGCCTTCAGGGTTACATCAGGCAAGTTACTAGACTATATAGTCTCAGCTAAAGGTATCAAAGTAGATCCAGCAAAGGTACAAGCCATTATGGACATGCCACCACCAAAGAATATCAATCAACTCAAATCTCTACAAGGACGACTTCAATCAATCAGGTGATTCATCGCTCAGCTAGCAGATAAAAGTCTACCATTTAACCATTTACTACACAAAAATGTACCATTCAAATGGGAGACCAAGTGTACAAAATCTTTTTACCAAATCAAACAATACCTGATGAATCCACCAGTTCTAGTACCACCAGTCGCAGGAAAGCCACTTATCCTATATATCTCAACAACAGACATATCGCTGGGGGCACTATTGGCACAAGAAGATCAACAAGGAAAGGAATGGACCATATATTATATCAGTAGGACATTGAATGGCTATGAACTCAACTATACATTCATTGAGAAGGCTTGCCTAACAGTGGTCTTCGCATCTCAGAAGTTTCGACATTATATGCTAGCACACACCATTAAGCTAGTCGCAAAAATTGATCCTCTCAAATATCTACTCAGTAAGGCAGCTCTTACAGGACGATTGGCTAAATGGGTCATGATTCTCAGTGAATTTGACATTCAATACACAGAAAGATGAGCTATCAAAGGACAAGCAATTGCAGATCAACTGGCTGAAGCACCGCTACCAGGAAAACAAACCATGGAGATTGAAATTCTAGATAGGGACGTTCTTGCTCTTTCTACCAAATAATGGACCCTATACTTTGATGGATCCTATACACAACATGGTTCAGGTGTTGGCATTCTATTCATCACTCCTGAAGGACACACTATACCAAGATCATATAGGCTTATGTTTCCATGCACAAATAATGTGGCTAAATATGAGGCATTGGTTATAGGCATCAAAATGGTTGTAGAATGGAAAATTGCAGAGTTAAAGGTCTATGGAGACTCACAACTAGTCATCCATCAAATCAACAACAACTATCAGACAAAAGATGACAAACTACTACCCTACAAGCGAATGGTGGATGACTTCAAACAGTATTTTGTGCACATCACCTTTGAGCAAATACCAAGGTTAAACAACAAAGCAGCCGATGCAATGGCTACTATCGCTTCATTACTACAAATTCCAGAGCAACAAAGTAGTTACGAGTTCCTGGTAGAGCAACTATTCTCCCCCACCTATGACCACTCTGAATCCCATGTTATCTATGCCTTGACTGGTTCAGATTCTCTGCTATATGGACCAATATACGACTACCTCAAGCACAATATCTTACCAATTGACCAATCCCATAACCAAAAATGTAACTTTAGCTGACAAGCTGCCCGTTACACCCTTACCGCTGATACTTTGTATCGTCGAGGTCTAGATGGTACTCTTCTTCGTTGCCTTGATCGTAATGATTCCGATTTTGCTTTACACGAACTTCACAAAGGTATTTGTGGAACACATTCAAGTGGTACTAATCTTGCTAAAAAGCTTCTATGGATGGGATACTACTAGCCTACAATGGAGAAAGACTCATACCACTTCACCAAGAAATGTCCTAAATGTCAGATCCATGGCAATCTGATACATGCACCAGCACAGGAACTGCAGCCATTTATAACATCCTGGCCCTTTTGTCAGTGGGGACTAGACTTAGTGGGCAAAATTCACCCTTCATCTTCGAATGGACACAAGTTCATTATAACAGCAACAGAATACTTTACCAAATGGATCGAAGCAGTTCCCATGACCATAGTGACTGGGAAACAAATTGCCTCTTTTATCCTCAATTATCTGATCTGCAGATATGGTATTCCAAGTTCAATCATCACAGATAATGGATGACCTTTCAAAAACCAAGATGTACAAGAACTATGTGAAAAATTCAAAATCCAACATCGGTTTTCTACACCATACTACCCACAGGGAAATGGTCAAGCAGAAGCATCTAATAAGACAATCTTAAAAATCCTAAAGAAAACAGTGAATGATGTAGGAAAAGATTGGCATGTCCAACTCAATCCAGCACTTTGGGCATACAGAACCAGCATCCGCACACCTACAGGAGCAACACCATACTCATTGGTATATGAATCAGAAGCCATTTTACCCCTGGAAGTAGAAATCCCATCTCTCAGAGTCTCTTTGAAAGGATTAATCCCAGATGAAGAGTATCGAGTTAACCGACTGCAAGAACTTGAACTATTAGATGAAAGATGTCAGCATGCTTACACTCATCTCAAAGCATATCAGCAACGCATGTGCAGGAGCTACAATCACAAGGTCATACCTCGCAACTTCAAAGTTGGTGACCTAGTCCTCAAAAAAAATCCAAGAAATCAGCAAGATCAAGAAAAGAGAGGGAAATTTGAACCTAACTGGTTGGGTCCCTATGTCATCATATCAGTCTATGGATCAGGTGCATATCAACTAACAACTTCAGAAGGAGATGTGCTCGATGAACCAACTAACAACATCCATCTGAAGAAGTACTACACTTAAGTAGCCTAGTGCACGGAAAAAGCCAAAAAAATAAATAAATAATAAAAATAAAAATAAACCAGAAAAAGCAAAAACATAAAGTACAATAAAAACAAATGGTGAAAACCTGGTAAACAGGCGCTCTTGTGAAAGAATGGTTCCTCTATCTATCTCCATACCATTTTATCCATCCAAACACTATCAGCCATCGCCCGACACTTAGCACATATCCATTCAGGACATACTTAGTGTAGTCTCTATCCTGGGTTATCCATATATATACTCTTACCACAATCCACCATGGCTTGGAAATCACTATATATATTCACATCAAGAGGCACACTCAGCTAGGGGCATTCAAATTGTTCAAAATTTGTAAACAGTCAAGACATCAAAAATATTTGCAAAACTCAGAAGCATGACATCCAACAACCAAAACTACGCTTCATCGCAAAACAAAACAAAACAATTCAAGAAATACCAAGGCTGGATGATTTTCTAAAGTACTAAATGTTGCATTATCGCATAAAAATCTTGACTAGTTTTTCATTTTGAACTTTTTAAATTATTGGATTCTCTTCCTTTTCTCACTAAATGCTTCAAAGCTAGAGATCATGGGGAACTTCCAATATTTTCTTAGTCTTCTGTCTGGGAGGTGATCACTTGTACTGTGTGAATACTTGCCTTGAGACGTGATACATCAAATATCACTGAAGGCCTAATTCCACTTCACGCATACAAATGATTTAATCTTGTCTGTTTATATGCAATACGCACTCAGGTCATCCTGGTTCAATTATACCTTGACGCTTGTGCTATCTTGCAAAATCAAACATCAAGTAATTTTTTCTTAGGTCATTATGGTTCAATTATACCATTATGCTTGTATAAATTTTCAACATATCTTGAACAAATCAATGCTCAATGATGATACCTACAAAGAAAGCAAACAACATATGGCTATATCAGATGGCAAATGCAGAATGAGGATGCTCCAAAAACATAGTTGCATATCATTTTACAATTAGTTGCATCAAATTATCATGCATATCAAATCATACATCGCACAGCATATCAAATCATACATCCTACATCATACATTATATCATATATTTAAGCATTGCATCATCATAAAGTAACGAAATAACCCACATAACATGCATCCATATAACACACCACATGATCAAAGAAAATGGTGCCATATATATATATATATATATATATATATATATATCTCAAAAATGATCAAAATGTACAAAATATATCATCACAGTGTGTCCAGTACAAAGAATCCAATGATCAAAAATACAACAGAGACCACGTCTCTCGAGTATGACTATCCCCTGACGGAGATGGTCTAGCTCCAAAAGTCCCCGCCCCTGGGTCTCTAGGAGGGTCCTGTCTCGGTGGCTCTGTGACACCTCGGCTCTCAGACCGCGACCCAGTATCTCGAGATCGACTGGATCTCGACTGTGTGAAACTCTGTACCCACCGATCCCTGGGTATCGTAGCCTCATAATGCTGCCGGTAGTACTCCACCTCCTGAGCTCTCAATGCTAGCTCTCTCAGGGTATTTCTCATCGGACCACCCGCCGCTGCTCTCTACACACTGGTTGTAAGCTCCTCCATTCACCCCCTCCACTCTATCTCTGTATCACGCTCAGTGGTCAACTGTGCAATCTACCGCTGATATGTCAAAACCTGTGCCTGCAGCTATTGTACAGTCACCTATAGGATCCGAATCTGAGCATCCTCAACATGTGTAGGGACCCGAACCCGTAGCGGTACCTGTGCAGGGGCAACCCCTCCCACTCTTCCTGTCCTCGATGCTAGAGGTGGGAGCACATCCGTCCTCCTCCTCTGCACTGGTCACCTCGCCTCCTCAGTACCCCCCACTGCAGCTAGCACCTCCCCCACTCTCCCCTCTCCACCGGCTCCAATAGCCAATCCACCTCTCCCCCTGTCTATCGCCCCCTATCTCACCGCTCTCTCCACACCTCTATCTCCTCTCCTCCCTCTATCTCCCCACCTCCCTCTAGCTCCTCTCCCTCATCCTCCTCCTCCATCATCTCCATCATCTCCATCATCTCCCTCATCTCCCTCCTCATCATCATCATCGAATGCTTGTCTCATCTCCTTCGGATCAGATATCCTGGCCACCACCCGCACAACAAATAATCTAGCAAACTCATCGATCATACCCGCATCTAGAATCTCTGGGGCATAATCCCATATCTACCTTGCCAACCCAACAAACTCCTCCACCGCCACTACACTATCAATGGTCAGGCCCCAATCGGCTACATCCTTCCTTCGCCATGCATATAGGCAAGATCCCTGAGGTATACCCTACTGGCGACCAAACTGTCTCAAAACTCGGGTCACCACAAACCTCTCTATCACAAATGGGGTCCTCTCGATTAGGTATCTAGTCATAAATACAAAGGGCATCTCCAGCCCGTCCTCCACCCACACCTCACAACCTATATACGGTCGCCATGTAACCGTATCAATATCATCTAACACTCTCCTCCAATGCTCTAGTTTTCCCAGCTTCCGCTGGACAACTAGACCCCTGTATCCATACGCATATGCCGCTCCAACAGGCTTGTCTCTGTCTGCTAATGGCCTCGCAGCTAGAATGTGCTCCCAACACCATACTTGTAACAATGTCATGCCAGCTGACAAACTGTCGTAACCAAGGTATACCACCTCATGCAAGCCCCTGTATAGATGGGCCAGCATAGCTGATCCCCATGAAAACCTCTGGCCCTATGTAACCATCTCCTCTAATACCAGCCCCCATCCCACAGAGAATCCCTTTGACCTGCGATCAGGACAAAGGAATCCACCAATGAACCTTGCTAGTACGGATGGCAATGGTGCATAATCCAGGTCTAAAAACTCCTACCACGGGATCTCATAACCACATATTGTCTCATCATGGAAGATGTGGCGAAGTGCCTCTGTACCACCCTCCTCTGACTGCTCATATGGTAGTAGTGCACCTACTATGGGAATGCACAGGATCCTGTAACAGTCCTCTGGTGTGTCTGTCATCTCTCCAGTAGCAAAATGAAAGGTGTTCGTGTCGTTGTGCCACCTCTTTGCCAATGTTGTCAGTAGCCCCCGATTTACAGTGAATCGAGGCATATCCAAAAGGGATGTCAAACCGCATCTCTCAATGATATCGAGGTCGGCCTGAGTCAACCGCGGTATCAATGTCCACGGTCTCAAAAATCTCTCCCGTGACTGCACCACACCCAATCGCTCCTATCAACAAGCAAAACAAATCCAATATCAGTTTCCACATCAAAACAAAGATATTAAAAATCAAACTCACAATCAACAACATGAAACAATTTGCTCATCTACATCAAGTTCAAAATCCTATCATTTCATATCAACTTGTAACACAACTCAAGTTCTCAAAAACCATATCAAAACTTGTAACACAACTCAAGTCTCCAAATCACATAAACTTGTAACACAACTCAAGTTTCCCACCCATATCAGCTTGTAAACAACTCAAGTTTCCAACCCATATCAGCTTGTAACACAAATCAGGCTTCACACATTGAACTTGAAATAGAGTGCAAACACAATTCATATTTTGATCAACACAACACATTGATATCTATACATAACTTGAAATATCGCAAATTAAACCAAGTTATATCGACACTCATATTGGACAAATCCATAAAAATCATGACAGCACGACACAACAAATTCACAAATCACCTCATCTTGCAAAATTTTTCCAGATGCGCTAAAACAAATTCTCGATGCGCTAAAATTCGCCCACGTGCTAGGCTGTTTTTCCTACGCTCTAATCTATTCACTCTATGCGCTAGGTTGACTCTACGCGCTAAATCTTTCCCCTCATGCACCACCTAACCTGCACTATGCGCTAACCCTTACCGACGCACTAATCTATACCTCCTAGGCGCTACTTGTTTGACCCTATGCACTAGGTTTACCCTACGTGCTAAACCCCCTTACCCATGCGAACCTCTACGGCCCCTATGCGCTAGGTCTACCCTACGCGCTAACTTGTTGACCTGACATGCTACCCGACTATTGCCGTGCGCTATTTTCAATCTATGCGCTAGCCTATATTTCCTATGCGCTACCCTATTTTATTTCGGATGCGACCCTAAAAATCGACTTGATACGCTACCTAAAACTTCGTATGCACTAATCTATAACTTTGACGCGCTAAAACGCTAAAACCGAATTTTAAAAATAAAAAAATGACCAAAAATGACCAAATCAAAAATCAAAAGAAGGTCAAAAGTGTTGACTTACTGGTGGTCCATACGCTGTAGGTCTCCGGTACCTCCAAACACGCTTGAAACGATGTCTGGAATATGGAATAGGCATTTTGACTTTAGACCAAATTCTCTTTCTCCAAAGTCAACAAGGCACAAATGAATCAAATCAAAGCTCTTTTCCCCTTTTATAGGAGGAAAATGAAATTAGGGTTAACCAAACGAACATGTAATATGGTCGCGGTCTCCCCTATACCCTACACAATGTACATTATCGAGAGATGAATCAATTTACACACATTTCACATAGACAAAATCCTACACACCACAAACAACTCATCAAATTAAATCAAAATTTTCAAAATATTGATTCATCTCCCGAGGGGGCATCACCATCAAATATCGAATCTAGGGCATCATGCATCAAATCAAATCTGGGGCACAACTTGCAGATCATAAGAGCGACACAAAAATTGCATTTGATCATAAATCACGATAAAACATCATTTTCTTTGAAATAACATGTGCACACACGTCACTTCAAAGAGGGGAAAAATGTAGACGTATAAAAATGACCATATTCCTAAAATGAATATTTTATGTTCATTTTTCTATTTAATTAAATCCAATTTAATTAAATTATCCATATTCCTCTATTTAAATAAATAAATTACTCAATTTATTTAAATTAAATTCACTATACCCATTTAATGAATAAATCATTTTTAAAACCCTTCTATCCACTTTTAATTAAATTCAAATTTAATTAGATATTTTATTTCCCCAAATTGCAACAAATTGAATTAAATTACTTTCTTTCAATTAAATCCTATTATCGCTCCATCCACTTGCATTTTCCTACATCTCCCACTTGCCTTACTAAACCTATTTCTAATTTCTTCTAGACTCTTCTAATTAACCTAACCCATCTTCTAAACTTTGTCACATCCCTAAGCAAGGGGAGGTCACTTCTCAAAACCTTAAAGTCTTTGATAACCATTAAAGGCTTCAAGTCTTCAACCACTTAATTCCCCAAAGTCTTCATAACCATTAATGGTTAACTCAAACCCTCTTATATGGTTAAAGAATTTCTTTTAACTCAACCTCCATGTAACCCAAGGGTCTCATCAAGTATTCATTGCTTTGACCATGGTTATTCTTTAATCATTTGCACAAGGGTTTATCCTTGGATTAACTCTTAATCTAATAGGTAAGCCTAACTTAAGCTTGACCCTTACCCTCTAGATAACCATAAGGTCTTCTTAGGAATTTAATGCCTCCAACCCCTTCTCTCAACCCAACCCTATGTTGACACTTGTCACCATTTCATTGGTGCAAATTGCAAACATGGATCCCCAAACTTTCAAACTCAACCCTTGATCAACTCTTTCAATCCTGACCATCCATTGCCCTATTTTTGCTATAAATAGAGCTCTCATTCCTCCATTTTTATATATAGAATCCAAGTTTGTAGTATCATACTTATGCTCAAATACATTCAAGCTTTCATATCATTTTTATGCTCCTCATTTTAGCCTCTTTTAATTAGAAATTAGTCTAAATATGCATGTTTAAAATACTTTCTTTATCATTTAGCTCAATCATAGACTAAATATAGTATGATAGGAAAGTTTGTTTACTAACCTTGTCATCTTATTGTTAGTTTATTGCATTTCTAGAATCATGCATATTTTAGGATGCATTTCATTCTAAAATCTATCAAAGCATCTCTCGTTCTTGCATTTGCCATCCCTAAACCATTTTGCTCAGTGATCTGAGAGCAAAAACATTGGTTTGAGGGACATTGTGAGATAGAGAACCATGGGACCAACCTTGGGAAGCTGAGTGATACTTCATCACTCCATAGCTTGCACCAAGAAGTCCTGTGTGTGTGTGTGGACAGGTATTTTGGAACATTTTTCACATATTAATTTCTATCGACCCACTTTTCCCGCATACAGTTGTCATCCCTAAAAACAAAAGATTATTGTTTGAAGTTAAGAAATCACCAAAACATAGTTGTAGCTAAAGACAAACCATTTTTTGTGTTGCAAAACTTTGCATGAGGAAATCTAAGCCGCCAAGTAGAAAAAGGTGTTGCTAATGAAAATAATACAAATCCATGCAAAACGAGAGTTAGTAAGAAAGGGATGAATTATTGTATAAATTATTGCCAAGTTCAAGTGTAAGAAAAGATCCCCTCATTGCAATGAAAGCCGATAGAGGAGATTGGTGAACATTATGAGTCAGTCTTGTCATTATTTTTTTGTAAGGCAAGCAACCCAAGTTGAATGGACCAATTAGTTTTCAAACCAACAAAATTCAAACCTTTTATCAATGTAGAAGCCAATATCCAAAGGTGAAGTCCACCCTAAAAAAGAGGAGATTGAAATCAAACTAAAATTTGCATGTCAAATAGAGAAGCAATCAAGATTTAAAATAA
The DNA here is from genome assembly GCF_030272615.1 of Cryptomeria japonica. Taxonomy (NCBI): domain Eukaryota; kingdom Viridiplantae; phylum Streptophyta; class Pinopsida; order Cupressales; family Cupressaceae; genus Cryptomeria; species Cryptomeria japonica. The sequence continues at coordinate 410,427,317 of NC_081410.1, forward strand.
CCTCATGTTTGAAGTGAAGTTCCAACAAAAGAAGTTGTAGCCCTACCAAAATAGAAGCTTTGGCATCACTCACTAACTCTGAAGCTACCTTTGAAAAGGTAAAACCCTCAATTTATGAGGAAGTCAAATTAAAGCCTTTAAAAGGGCCATGGTTTTTTGTCAACATCATTGACTCCCTCTATAGGAGGAGAGAAATTATGGATCCATGAAGGAGTCATAGTAGAATTTGTCAAATGGAGATCACCATCATGGTAGGAAAGAAACCTGACAAAATCAATAGAAGAAGAGAAATCATCCAAAGATAAGGTATTGTTGTTAAGAGAATGTCACAAGATCACTAATAGAATCATTTTGTGTTGAAGTAATTTATGGCTAACATTAAGGGGGAGAATGTTGGCACCTTAAATTTCTCACTTTACATGAATACTTGCATGAGGAGAGTTTCTTGTGAAGTCTTGTAGGGAGATAAAAAAAAGTTGTTCTAGCTATAGAATTCATGTGAAAAATATCTTTTCTATTTTTACATGAATATGCATGTGTGTTTTTCTATTTTTAGTTGGAATTCAATTTGTCAAGGACCTCTATTTTTTCTTCATCTTTGATCTCTCTGATTGGCTAATTCTTGATCTTATGATCAATAATTTCTCTAATGTCATTTGAATGAATGAAAATATTTATCTGTTGTTGAGAATTTTTTGTGTTGTTAAATCATTTTTTACTTCATTTGGTATTAGAGTCATGTTCAAGGAATTATCTGGGTTAAATCAATGAAAATACATAAATATCCAAGAAGATATGAAGTTGTAGAAGACTAAAAATGTTAAAGAGTTTTTCTCATCCCTGGAGACAAAATATTATCATTTGAACTTAATAAATCCTCAAAACACAGTTGTAGCCGAAGAGAAACATTTTTTTCTATTACAAAAGATTGGATGAGGGAGTCTAAGCCACCAAGTAGAAAACAAAGCTGCCAATTAAAAGAATGCAAAGCCATACAAAAAGAGAGTTAGTGAGAAAGGGAGAAATCATTGTATAACTACTGCCAAGTTCAATTATATGAAAATCCATGGATTGGAATGGAAGCTTCTAGACAAGATCGATGAAGATCACAAGTTAGTTTCATGAATTTTTTTTGCAAGGGAAGTTGTCCAAGTTGGAGGATAAAGTAGTTTTAAAGTCAAAAAATTCTAACATACTATAAATGAAAAAGTCATCGTCAAAAGTTCAAGTTCACCCTCAAAAGAGGAGATTGAAATCAAATCGAAATTTGCATGTGAACTAGAGAAGTAATCAATGTTTGGAAAAAACTTCATGTTTCAAGAGAAGTTCTAGCTAGAGAAGTTGTAGACCAGCCAAAATAGAAGATCTAGAATCATTTTCCAAGTCTGAAGTTACCTTTTAAAAGGTAAATCCCTCAATTTATGAGGAAGTCAAATTAAAGCCTTTGAAAAGGCCATGGTTTGTTGTCAACAAAATTCACTCCTTCTATAGGAAGAGATAAACTATGGACCCATGAAGGAGTCAAAATAAAGAAGTTTTCAAAAGGATATCATAGTAGGAGAGAAACTTTATAAAATCAAAATAAGAATGAAATTAGCCAAAGGTAAGACATTTTCATTAAGAGAGGATATCAAGATCATTGATAGAATGATTTTTTATTGAAGCAATTAGTGGTCAACATTGAGGGGGAGAATGTTGCCATTGTAATTTACCCTTTACATGAATAGTTGAATGAGAAGAACTACTTAGCTAGTCCCATAGAGAGATAAAAATAATTGTCTAACTATAGAATTTTAATGAAGTTCACTTCTAGTTTTTTCGTGAATATGTGTGTGTATTTTTCTATTTTTAATTGGTACTCAATGTGTCAAAGATCTCAATTTATTGGGATAGAATTATAATATTTTAATCTCAGATAGCTCCAATCACTTGATCCTTGATCTTGTGATCAAGTTTTGTAATCTAATTTGAATGAATGGAAATATTTTTTTGTTTTTGATTAAAAAGCCAAACAGGTTTTTAATGAAGTTTAAACCCTATATACATAAATATTCCATTAGAAAAACATCAAAAAAATAGCACAAACACAATAGCTAAACAAAAGGCAGAGGAAAGGGACTAGACAACAACAAGGAACCAGGCTAAGACAAGAAAAAAAAAACACAACAAATAAGTTACTTTAGGTTCTTTAAGACTTCAGTAGCCTTAGCCTCAAGATTAGAAGCCTTTTAGGAAGGCTTCTTAATATCGTGCAAGTTCTTTAGCAACTAGTCAGCAACCTTTTTGAGATTACCTTTGGTACAAGGTCATGACCCTTTGCCCTCTTCAAAAGTAGCCTAATTGTTTTTGTCCTCTAGGTCGATAAATTGAGTGCTACCTTGTTGTGGTCTTTCAAATTTGTCAACCAAAATCCTCATACTGCTTGTAGACCCTTTAATCACATTATGGCTAAACTTGACCAGCTTAACCATGTTAGCATTGATATCCTCCATTTTTTATTTTCGAGGCCATAATATGCTCTTCATAATTTGATTTCAAATTGTCCACATCTGTCACAACCTTTTGAAGAGACACAACCACATTTCTACCTTCTTTATCCTCCCATGAGTCACCATGCTCCACACCCTCATCCAACCTAGCTTGAGTAGACCTTATCTTAAGGCTCATCTATTTGGTTTCATGGAAATACCATTTGTTTAGTTTAAAGTATTCCATTGTCGCATCCCTAGCAAGACCTAGGACATCATCATGAGTAAACTTATATAAGTTGAGATAGGGAGATTGGACATTCAATTGTTGTCTAAATGGTGATCTACTACCTCTATCCCTAGAACCCTTTATAGAATCACCCAAAGGAGAAGAGTGGTGGTGACTTTGTTCCTCAGACTCAAAGGAAATAGGAGATGCCTTTTTATTTTTGTGTCTCTTTAGACTTCTGCTAGAGCTCAGCTTCCCCCATTTGATTTCAACCATAGTCTTAAAATTGTCATCAGTATCCCACCCCTCATCATTTGACACAATAAAATTTGAGTCCTCATCCTTCGAGGGGGTCAAATCCTCAAAAATATCAAGCTTACTCTTAGAGGGGGAGGGCATAGATTTAATGTGCTCCATTATGAACATAATAAGTTCGTCATGCAAAATAGGATTTTTAGGGTTCTCAAAATCTCTGATTACCTCATTCAACAAAGATAAAAAGGAAAAGAGATCCTATACTTATACGTAAAATCATTGACCAACACAAAATGGTGCCCATAAACATTAGTAATGTAACCATCAAGGGATAATACTACATAAATACCTTAAGGAGAGAAACCTAAAGGGGTTTGATGGAGCCCTTTTCAATACCATTATTTGGCTTGGACAAACTAGACTCTTCCCCTCTTTTCCTTTAGGGAATTTTCGCATCGCTTCCTCCAAAGACTTTCTATCTCTGAGCACCTTCTTATCATCCATTGGCATGCCAAAAATATCAAAGATAAGCTCTTCCATGAGTTCAACCTTCTTTCCATATATAGATACATTGGTTTCCTTCCAACCCTTGACAAATTTTTTTGATAATTTATGGTCATACCCATGAAGCCTTTCTAAGTAAGGAGTAACATCCCCTTTCTGCAAAGTCCATTAGACAATAAAATTCTTTTTCATCCCTTCCTAGTTAATTGGATTTGAATAATTATTATCATTCCCCATAATAAAGTCTCCACACTTCACACCAATAACCAAAGACCAAGGAAAATAAAAACTCTAAGTCCCGACAAGTAAGAAAAACACCCATAAAGTGTGGGAGTTGGGAAACATGGCACAAAAGATATAATTCAAGGAGTTTTCCTTATCAATTAATCAATGCTTCCGACATGAGCGTGTAGCCTATCTTACACCATCAAATGCATCATTCAATAGCAATATATACTCCTTGGTGTATAATTATTTGGCATTGGTAACTACAACCACATTAGAAAAATAATCAGCAAATGCAACTGGTCTCCCTAAAAGCATGGTAAATGATACAATTATCAAAAGACTTAATAATATTGATAGCTTCCTGTATCCAAAATTGGGTAGTCCATTAAGGACATTGGGACCCCTTAATACATTGAATTGTATTCTAAGAATCCCTTTTGAGCCAAATTTTTTTGTAATTCAATTGATAGGCCAAGTTCAGACCATGGTGGACAGCAACAACTTCAACAAGGTGATTGGTATGACTTCCCAAAGGGAGTACCACTACCAAAATAAACACACCATTATCACCCCTCAACAATCCCCCACAACCTAGTGGACCTAAATCATCCTTTTCCACCCCATCAAAATTAATCTTCACCCACCCCATGGGGGAACTTTCCAAAAGATATCAGTTCTAGTATTGCGTGGATTCTTAAAGGGAATTGAGATGTCAAAATTGTGTTTCCAACTAGAAACAACCTGAAAATCATAAGATAAAAGAACAATCCTAGGATGAATTAAAACATCAAAAACCCCACAATGGAAGTTTTCCACAATAGCCATACATGTTTTAGAAGCCACAACTTGAGACAAAAAAGAAGAATTTCTAAAGATATGGTTGTTTCTATCTTTTCATATCCCCCAAGCCACATGGGGAAGATAGAGAGACCACAAAAATGAAAGGGTTGAGTTAGAAGTGGGAGGGATCTACTAAACCCATATATCAACAAGGTAGGAGGGGAAGACCCAAGAGATATTCCAAAGAGAAAAAAAGTGAGACCACATACAAACAAAAGGGTAGTCAAGAATGAAATGAATAGTGCTGTCATAGTTATCATAACATAAGAAGCATTTGTTAGCTATGGAAAGTCCCCTTTTACAAAGGTTGTCCAAAGTAATATTTATTTCCCAAAGGAGGATCCAAAAGGAGATATTAATTTTGGGAATCAATTTGGAGTTCCAAACCCTAGCCCAAAAAGGAGGAAGGTGATACATAGAATAAAAAATCCTAAAAGTGGAAAACATTGAAAAGTTACCAAAAGATGAAGTAGTCCATATAAGAGCATCCTCAATGGAAGGATCCAAAGACAAATTAATCAAGTTCAGGCTACATTGCAAACTACCAGGCTCTCCACTAATCTCGGTAAGATTTTTCCAACAACCATCATAGACGTTGTCCTTAACATAGGGCCAAAACCTTGTAATATTGTCCTCCTTGAAGTAGTTGAAAAAAGGAGAGTTACTAAGAGAAGCATGTCCCAACAAACAATCATCCAAAAACTGATTTTGATTCCCAGAGCTAGCTTTCCATTTCAACTACTTAGTTACGATAGCTTTCTATTCTATTCTAAGTGATTCCAAATCAACAAACCTAGAGAAAGGTTTTGAGACACAATAATTTTCTAAGAGAATCAAAATCTTGGAGATATTTACTCCTCATAATAATACTCCATTCGGTGGTTACATTAAAAATATCCTCCAATTTTTCTTAGCCAAGAGAGCCATATTGAAATATTTTATCCTACAAATAGCTTAGACTTCAAACTTTTTAAATTTACAATCCTGATCCCACACAACTAGGGGGATCCTCTTCTTTTATTTTATCCCGAACCATAAGAATCTCTTTTAAATTGTTTCAATAACATCCACAAACTTGGATAAAACTATAACAAGGCTCATGGCATACCCAAGAAAGTTTTGAAGGGAGTCTTTGAGAAGCTAAACTTTACCAGATTGGCTAAGAAGAGCCCCTTCCATCCGACCAACTTTGGGTTGAACTTTTCAATTAGTAGCAAAAAGGAATCAAGGGCCTTAGTGCAAAGGCCCAAACAAATCACTGGGAGGGACTCAACTTTGCATCCAAGAATATTAGCAATCCTCCTCTATCTAACCTCAGCGTTATTAAAGCAAAAAATAGAGTTCTTGTGAAGACTCACCCTTTGGCCAGAGGTAGTAGCATAAGAAGAAGAAAAGATAGCCTTGTTCTGAGCTTCGAAAAAAAAAAATACCCCTAGATGATAGATTTATTGTTGAACAATTTTCATGTTAATTAATTTTTTTCTTTGGATTCCTCTAGACTTCTCTATACTTCTCTATGCAAAGTAGAAACCCGCAATTCTTCTTTAACAACTTCTTACAAATTACTTGGCCATGATCTCCTTTATCATTAAATTGTTTTTAAACAAACACAACACGGATAAATTTTAAACTATTGGGTGGCCTACTCTAATTAACATGTAGCAACCTTTCATACCTAGGTTGGGTAATCACTTTTGCTAGAACTTGTCTAGGTGCAATGATTCAAATTCTAATATGCTTCCTTCAAATAAATACTTAGATGCTTTCCTTTAATAACGGCTTGGTGGTGAGCTCCTCCTTAACTATTTCCATTTGGTAGCTATAGAAAACTCCTACAAGCTTATTTATGTATGCACCTACTTCATAGGCGTCTTCCAAAATTGGTTTCTCTTGGATATTGATGATCTTTATGGATCTCCTCCTACTTAGCCTTTTCAGCAATTGGCTTCTCCAAATCAGTTGCTAAAGTAATATTCTACAACCTTTGTAAGATGGTTGTAGACATTTTGACTGAAACAAATTCTTTTTTATGGCAATTTTGACAGTTACAATAGCTAGTCCTTTAATTTTTTGCAATTAGCAGTTATTGTTGGACTGTAAAAAAATGCTCTTCTTCCCAAGACTAGGCTATCTATTGTTTGGTTATAATGGGCATGAATCCTTTCGTAAACAATTGTAGTGAATTCTTTGATTGCGCAATTAGTATCTTCTCTAGATGTTGCAATTTTAAAACAAATAAAAAAATAAATGATTCCTTAAAGGAAATATTTCAATTTTTTTTCAACTTCATATGGAGGATTTTGTACAACTTCAATGATTTAATCCAACAAATAATATATTTGGTTATGATATTATTCAAAAAACATAAAAAAAATGTTCTGGTTTCTTTGATGAAACCCCAAACTACATTGCAGTATGTATGGGATAAAATGGATTAGAAGTCAAGGGTTTGATAAGACCGTATCTAAATTATTCTATGCTCTTGAATGTCCTGTTGTCACGAAGTATTGCACCTGTGATGCTAAATTGAAAATCTCAGCAATCTTGTAAAACATGGGAATATTTTCGGGCATGTGGGTTGCCTATGGTGAAATTACACCTTCGGATTATAGGTCAGCTTCCTCTATGACGAATCTCCTGTAAACAAATTTCTATTGAGGAAAAGGATAAAAGGAATACTGAAATTAAACCTATCCTATGAGGTGATGCACCAAATAATTTATCTGAGGCCTACAACATGCTTAATTCACAAAACCCTTCAAGAAAATCGACTTGAATGTTTCACAACTCAACTGAACATGCGATGCATAAATATATCCTATGTCATTTATGTTCTTTGTATCTATATATAACCACTATCAGTATGTTTTGAGGCAGAGGTGAGCTTTTTACAGTCATGCACTACTCTTACAATAAAAAAGAATAATACACAAGCTTTACAATTTGAAAGACATTATAAGAATAGTCTCTTGTATTAGATATGAGATTCAAAGCAGTCAGGGCTTAGAGTAAAGAATCTTTACAAAGAAAATAACTTTCAGACATGACCATCACAGAGGGCACAACATTTAATAGTCATCATGAACATTAAAAGTACAGTCACTAATGGTCAAAGACCCACAGTAAAGTTGCAGTCCCAAAGATTCTACAAGACACAATGCACAGTACCAAAAATGATTGTTATGGAGTACAAAAGGAAAACATTGTAGGGGTACTATGAATATAGAGGAAGAAAGTGGCCTATACAAAACTTAAACTCCTTCAAGAAATGATGCAAATGAATGAGAAAAACCTTCAATCAGAAGCATGACAAAAGAAACCATATGAGAAGTCATAGTCTATTTAGGACAGTGAGAGCAATGTTTGCAGCTACATAGATCCATGGTTAAGTCACAGTGCAGATGGTAATGATACAATCAATATTAGCTTCCAGAAGATAGTATTGCCAAAGATTTTTTCTTTAAATACAATCATAGTTATAAGAGTCATTCAACTCTACCCTAGGTCAGAAAAGAGTTTGATGATCTTAAGAAAAGTCTAAGATACAAAGACAGGAGCACAGTTAGCACAAAAAATCATTAACTTTACGATGCAATGGCATCAAACTGAAAAATGGTTTTGACAGAGCAACAATGATATTACACTCATGGTAATGCAAATGATAGTGGTTATATATATCTCTTGAGAAACCTCTAATCAAACAAAATCATAGTTTTCATATAGATACAAAGAACCCTATAGATACAAAGAACATAAATGACATAGGGTGCAGAGCAGCCATTTATCTCAAAAATACAGTCAGTAAAGAAGGCTTGACAAACAACATCTTTGTGCATAGAAAACATAGAATAGAAGAAATAATGACAGTGCTTGAGCACGATCATAGTCCAAATAATCAAAGCTAAGATCAAGCCATAATGTAGGATATATACAGAAAGATTCAATTGTCAAACTGTTAAATTCAAAGTGACAAAGGAAGAAAATAAAGTGTTAGAGATAGACATTGTCCCAATGCATCCATAAGGCATTATATCAGCTTCAAGACACAAAGATATCAGATTTTTTTTAAGCATAAATAGACCAGTCACAGGGTTGAAAATAGCACAAACACAATGGGACCTTGCAAATCCCAAAGAGAAGTCTTTCTTCAAAATATCTAGAAGATTCACAGAAATATGGTAAATATAATCATAGAGGCATGAAGAGGAAGCAATACCAGAGTTTTTTCACAAAAACCCTAATTTTCCCTTTTCAAATAGAGATAATAACCTAAAAGTTGGATGGATATGCACCACATACCGAGTAGAAAAGTCCCAATTGAAGTGTTCAAGACCCTGTTCAAACCTTGGGGGCTCCGGTTCGAGCTCAAAACAAAGATTATGCATGGCGGCTACAATAGGTCTCTCCCAAAAAGTATGCAAAGTGAAATGAGAGTAGCGGCTAAGGTGTCTAGTTTTTATCTTGCCTTAATTTTGAGTTATTGATAGGGCTTTTTGATTTACTTTCCTCTTATTATTTTCTCTAAGACCTTGTGCTATAAAAAGAGCCTGTGTGCTAAGTAAAGCTCCATGTATTGTTTTCCTTGTTTAGGATATATTTATGCATCGCATGTTCTTTGTATCTATATGAAAACTATGATTTTGTTTGATTAGAGGTTTCTCAAGAGATATATATAACCACTATCATTTGCATTACAATGAGTGTAATATCATTGTTGCTCTGTCAAAAACATTTTTCTGTTTGATGCCATTGCATCGTAAAGTTAATGATTTTTTGGGCTAACTGTGCTCTTGTCTTTGTATCTTAGACTTTTCTTAGAACTGCAACTTTGTCCCTTTGGTCTTAAGATCATCAAAATCTTTTCTGACCTAGGGTAGAGTTGAATGACTCTTATAACTGTGATTGTATTTAAAGAAAAAATATTTGGCAATACTATCTTCTGGAAGCTAATATTGATTGTATCACTACCATCTGTACTGTGACTTAACCATGGATCTATGTAGCTGCAAACATTGCTCTCACTGTCCTAAATAGACTATGACTTCTCATATGGTTTCTTTTGTCATGCTTCTGATTGAAGGTTTTTCTCATTAATTTGCATCATTTCTTGAAGGAGTTTAGTTTTGTATAGGCCACTTTCTTCTTCTATATTCACAGTACCCCTACAATGTTTTCCTTTTGTACTCCATAACAATCATTTTTGGTACTGTGCATTGTGTCTTGTAGAATCTTTGGGACTGCACCTTTACTGTGGGTCTTTGACCATTAGTGACTATACTTTTAATGTTCATGATGAATATTAAATGTTCTGCCCTCTGTGATGGTCATGTCTGAAGTTATTTTCTTTGTAAAGATTCTTTACTCTAAGCCCTGACTGCTTTGAATCTCATATCTAATACAAGAGACTATTCTTATAATGTCTTTCAAATTGTAAAGCTTGTGTATTATTCTTTTTTATTGAAGAGTAGTAGATGACTACAAAAAGCTCACCTCTGCCTCAAAACATACTGTCTTACTGTTGCTCTTTGATACTTTTGTCCTCGATGACAAGAAAAGAAAAAGGGGGAAGTTGTGTTGCTTAAGTTTCATATTTTGAGGCAAGTGTATTAAACATGTGGTTGTATTCTTAAAAAGCCTTTCTCTCGGGCCAGGCTGGTGACATGGATACATTGAATTAAGCTGACGTGTTATATTTTTAAAACGCCTTTCTCTCGGGCCAGGCTGGTGACACGGATACAGTGAATAACACTGACTTGGCATTTATTGAGCGGTGTCTTTGGTTAATATTGTGTTTAATATGTCTACGGACTAGTAGCATATACTTCGGAATACTCTTTGTGACCGACAGATTAAAAGTTTTTGGAAGCATCACTTTGTTTCATTTGTTTTTGAACAAGTTTATTGTTGGTTGAAGTCCGTCTCAAACCCTAGACGCCATGAGAGATGTAGCCGCCACTGAAGCAAAGGAGCTCGAGGTTAGTTTGTTTGGTTGGAAAGAATGATGCAAGAGTGGACTTAACAGTGAGCTAAATGGATTTCTGGTTAGTTTCTTTTCAGTTATCAATGAGGTTGCATATTACAGGTATTATTCTTGTTCATATGTTTAAAAAGATTCAGGTATTTCGAATCAGGTTTTTCAGTCATGAAAAATGGAAATAAGGAAACAGACTTTGCTTTATTTTTGGTTTTCAAATTTGGGAAATTCAAGCATCTTTAGTTTATCTCTCAGCTTCTCTTTCCATTGCACAGTTAATCAGTTATTTGTTTTCAGTTTGCAAATTCCCGTAAGGGTTTGGTAACCCTATACGAGGGTTATTCTTGAAGATGTTTTTTGTTTGGGGAAGAAAACAGGTTAAATACAGAACAGTATATATTGAAATCGTGGTGAGAAGGGTGAAGAAGTGAAAGACAAAGAATTTGTTGAAAAAGAAAAACAAAGTGTTGTGTATAACAAAGACTATCAGAGATTTTTGATAGTCGAGGGTTTGAGAGTATTACTCTGTTTTGTTGTAGAGTACTTGAGGCTATAATGGTTGAAATTATCTTGATGTTCAGAGATTGAGTTTTCTCTCTGATAGTTTTTTAATGTCTTTAAAAGAATGTCATTATTATCTATCTATGATTCAAAGCCTTGAAGAATATTGTTGCAAAAATCATTTAGAGAGAATCATTTGTACAGATTGGTAAAATATACTCGCTCCAATCACTGATGGTTTTGTGACTGCAGATTTAAGTGCATTCATAAAATTACCAGTGACTGTAGCTTGAGTTGGAATGTTTCTATTGGATAAGAAAGAGGGGTTGGTGCTCCTTGAGGCCTTGTGGTTTCTAAATCTTGTGTACTAAGTTGGTGCTCTTTGAAATAATATAAGGGATCTTACCGAGTGGTTTTTCTACCCTAGGAGGGTTTTCCACTCATGAAAACTATGGTGTTATGTGCCCTGTCTTGTCTCAGTTTGACTTACTGGTTTATGCTCTGATAGTACATGTCTTTTGCTTCCTTCATTTCATACTCTATTTTGCCTGAACTTATGTGATGCAATCTTTGCAATACTCGCTTAACTGTTCTATGTTCTTGTAAAAGAATCAAAAACTTTTAACTGTTCTATGTTCTTGTAAAAGAATCAAAAACTTTTTGTTTTCTGAAAAACATGATTCAAGTTTTTTATTTGGTCTTATTATGTATTCCTTGCATTGTTAACAATGTTAGTTTAAGGTGTTAAGTCTCATTTGTTTAGCCTTTCATCTTTCATTCATTTGTGCTTATTGTTAAACAAGATTGTCAAGTTGTGAAGAAATACTTGTGAAAATCGTTACACTCTAATTCACCCCCCCCTCTCAGAGTGTCTCCACTTCCAACAAGTGGTATCAGAGCATAGGGTCCCTCATATAGGTCTGTCCTAGGGATTGTTCCTAGTCATTTGGAAGTTTTTTTTTATGGCTCATTCTCAAGAAGGTGCATCTTTATCAAGAGCTCCTCTTTTTGATGGCACTGATTATGTGTTCTGGAAGATCAGAATGGAAACATACTTGATCTCGGTTGATGTAAATGTGTGGAACATTGTTACTACAAAATATGTTGTTCCTACTTCTATTCCTTCAAATCCTGATGCTAAAACTCAATATGAGTTAAATGCTAGAGCTAAGCATGCTCTGTTATGTGGTCTCACCAAGGATGTGTTTGTTAAAGTTATGCATTGTGCATCTGCTAATGAAATATGGAGTAAGCTAGAAACCATTTATCAAGGTGATGCAAAGGTCAAGGAATCTAAAATTCTCACACTCAAGAATCAATTTGAGTCGTTGAGAATGAAAGAAGATGAGACTATTGCAAATTATTTTCTTAGAATTGATGAAGTTGTGAATTCAAGAAGGGGTCTTGGTGAAAATGTTGATGAAAAAGATGTTGTCAGAAAAGTTATTAGAACATTACTTCCTAAATATGAAACTAAGGTGTCCACTTTAGAAGAAAAGAAAAGTTTTTCTACTATGTCTCTTGACAGCCTTCAAAGCATACTTATAGCTTATGAAATGAGAATTGGTAGTAATTCCTCTAATTCTAAAGAAACTGCTTTTAAAGTAGAAAAGAAAGAGGAACCAGATAGTGAGTCTGAACTTTCAGATGCTATAGAAGCCCTGCTAGTAAGAAAGTTAAAAAAGAAATATAAGGGAAAACTACCCTTCAAATGCTTTAATTGCGGTAAAGCCGGACACTTTGTTGCTAAATGTCCCCTGAGTGATCAACACAGTGAAGAAGAAAAATTAGAAAAAGTTTTTAGAAAGAAAAAATGGAACCCTAAAAAAGAAATTCAATCCATTTCAGAAAAAGAAGAGTCTTTTTATAAAAGAAGATTCTGAAAATGATTCAAATGACTCACCTTGTGAAGGTGATGAAACTTTGTTTATGGCTGAAATAGAAACTTCCTCAAAGAAAGATATAATGAACATATCAGAAGATAAATCTGATGACTTAGATCAAGGTGAAATTGATCTTGAAGGAGAATTGCTTTGTGCTCTTAAGGAAATCAAAAGACTAAAGAAGCTTGTAGTTTCTCATGAAAGTGAAATTCAAATTTTGCAAATTGAATTGAAAGATTCAAAGCAAACAGTTGAAGATTTAAAAGTTTTACTTGCTGATAGTGAATTGAAAGTTAATACTTTGGAACAGCAAACTAATTCTTTGCATAAGCAGATTGAGCAGTATGAAAGTACCTTGCATTTAAATGAAATTTTAAACAAACAAAAACTATGCAAGAATATGACAGGTGTAGGCTTTGAGAGTGCTAAATCAGCAAAACAGATTACTAAACCTATAAATAGAAACCAATTTCAGGCTTATAACAGAATGACACCTTTTAGGTTTGGATTCTTTCATGGTTACTGTTTTTACTGCAACAAGTTTGGCCATAACGTTAACACTTGCAGATTTTTACAACATAGAACTTCTATGATTGGATACAATCAAACCTATGGCTTTCCAAACACTGTGAAGTGCATTAAGTGTAACACCTTTGGACATACTTCTTCTCAATGCAAATCAAAGGCAAATATTCATAGGGTATGGAAACCAAAGTTTGTCCCTACTATTGAAAAGTCTATGATAGTGCAATCTGCATTCTTTTCAAGTAAGAAGTCACTGTGGGTGTTGGACAGTGACTGTTCACACCATATGACAGGAGACAAAAATAGATTTATTCATTTTGAAGACTTTGATGGAGGTTTTGTAAGATTTGGTGATAATTCAGGAGCTTTCGTCAGAGGTAAGGGTACATTATTACTGAATGATGATACTCCAATACATGATGTGTATTTTGTTGAAGGATTGAAACACAACCTACTTAGTGTTAGTCAGATTTGTGGTAGTGGTTATAATGTGTCCTTCACTTCTCATGGTTATACTATAAAAACTAAGTCTGGTAAAATTGTAGCTGCTGGGTTGAGAACAATTGGCAATGTTTACAACCTGCTTGACTCCACAAACTATGAAATCAACGAAGGCATGTGTCTTATGGGTCAAGTTGAGGAAAATTGGTTGTGGCGCAAACGTTTGGGACATGTGAACTTTGATAATCTGGTTCGAATTAGCAAGAATCAGAATGTTAGAGGCTTACCTATCTTGAGTAAACCAGAAATCTCTGTGTGCAAAGAGTGTCTTAAAGGTAAACAAACAAAAACAACTTTTAAATCTAAAGAACACTCTTCTACTAGACCGTTCCAACTTGTTCACACAGATTTATGTGGTCCAACCAGGACACAATCCATCAATGGTGAAAAATACTTCATGCTTTTTGTGGATGATTATACAAGAATGATATGGGTTACTTTTCTCAAACATAAATCTAAAGCATTTGTCAGATTTAAAATTTTCAGGAAAATGGTTGAACGTGAAACTGATTTAAAGCTCAAATGTTTAAGATCAGACAAAGGTGGTGAGTTTACATGACAAGAGTTTATAGATTATTGTGAGAAACATGGCATTAAAAGACAATATGCTGCTACCCGAACACCTCAACAAAATGGGGTGGTTGAAAGAAAAAATAGAACAGTTAAAGAGATGGCTCGTACAATGCTGAATGAAGCAAATCTGCCTGACAAATATTGGAAAGAAGCTGTTCACACAGCAGTTTACACTTTGAATCGTGTGCAAATCAGGGTAAAATCCACTTTTACTCCTTATGAACTTTGGTATGGTAAAGCTGCATCAATTAAATACTTCAAAATTTTTGGTTGCAAATGTTATATAAAAAGAGATGAAGAAAATCTAGGTAGTTTTGATGCTAAGATTGATGAGGGTATCTTTCTTGGATACTCTACTCATAGCAAAGCTTATAGATGTTTCAATAATAGATTGAACAAGATTGTTGAAACTATTAATGTAAGATTCGATGAGCAATTTCTTCTAAGTGATGGTATGTAGGATGTTGAAGAGGATATTTCAATAAGACTGGAACAAGTTCCTAAATCCGCTGAAGCAGAAATTTCAAATGAAAAGAGTCCTCCGCCAAGTCCTAAAACTGAAATTCCTTTACATACACCCTCTAGAATCATTACTAAAAGACATCCTCAAAGTCAGATTATTGGTGAAATGGATGCTGGAATCTTGACTAGGAGAAGAGCAAAAACTGGTGAACAAGCTCAAATGGCTAAGCATTACTGTCTGGTAACTGATTCTGAACCTAAGTCTGTTTCTGAAGCTCTTGTTGATGATTGTTGGCTGCATGCTATGCAAGATGAAATCAGTCAAATAGAAAAGAATAAAACCTGGGAACTTGTGCCTAGACCAGATGATAAAAATGTTATAGGGGGTAAATGGATTTTTAGAAATAAACTTGATGAATCTAGTAAAGTTGTTAGGAATAAAGCACGCTTTGTGTGTAAAGGCTATGCGCAGCAAGAAGGTGTAGATTTTGGTGAAACATTTGCACCTGTTGCTAGGCTAGAGTCAATACGAATATTTCTGGCATATTCATGTTATAAAAACTTTAAAGTGTATCAAATGGATGTTAAAACAGCATTCCTTAATGGTTATCTTGATGAAGAGGTATATATGGAACAACCAGAAGGGTTTGTCTCTGCAGATAAACCTGATTATGTATACAAGTTGAAAAAGGCTCTTTATGGCCTTAAACAAGCTCCAAGAGCTTGGTACTCCAGGTTAGATGCCCATCTTACAACAAACGGATATACTAGAGGTGGTGTTGACAGTAACCTATATGTCAAAATTGAAGGTAATGATACTTTAGTTGTTGAAGTTTATGTGGATGATATTATATTTGGCTGTCATAATGATACCATATCCAAAAAGTTTTCAAAACTCATGGAATCTGAATTTGAAATATCCATGTTAAGTGAATTAACCTTCTTTCTTGGGCTTCAAGTAATGTAGCTTGAACAAGGCATTTTTCTCTCACAAACCAAATATGCTAAAGAGATGCTTAAAAAGTTCAATATGATAGACTGCAAACCTGTTAGTACTCCAATGGAGACTGGTTGTAAATTGACCAAGTCAGATGACTCACCTGAGGTAAATCAATCTGAGTATAGATCAATGGTTGGCAGCCTACTGTATTTAACTGCATCTAGGCCTGATTTGATGCATGTAGTTTGTTTGGTTTCACGTTTTCAGTCTGCCCCCAAACAATCTCATTTGATTTCTATAAAAAGGATATTCAAGTATATTCAAGGTACTTTAGACTTTGGCTTGTGGTATTCACGAAATAATGATTTTACTCTTGTTGGTTTTACGGATGCTGACTGGGCTGGCTGTATAGATGATAGAAAAAGCACCAGTGGTGCAGCTTTCTTCTTAGGAGATCGCCTTGTTGCCTGGCACAGAAAAAAGCAAGAATGTGTCACTTTATCAACTGCAGAATCTGAATATATTGCAGCAACAACTTGTTGTACGCAATTAATCTGGATGTCTCATCAACTTGCTGATATGGGTATTATAGTTGACAAACCCATCTCCATCTTCTATGATAATACTAGTGCCATTAGTTTTTCAAAGAATCTTGTGATGCACTCTCGCACTAAACATGTTGCTATTAAATTACTATTTCTACGAGAACAAGTGTTGGCTAATGAATTTCAAGTTTTATATGTACCTTCTCAGGCACAAGTAGCGGATATTTTTACAAAAGCTTTGTCTAAAGAAGTCTTTGAATGGTTAAGGGATAGATTGGGAGTGCTTTCTCCATCTGCTCTTGTCTCCACCTAATGCATGATTTGAGGGGGAGTGTTTCTCTGTTGATTTACTTTCTTTTTTTCCTTGTGTTTAAAACAAAAAAAAAGAAAAAAAAAGGGGGAGATATTGGTATTTCATTTTGAAATTGGTATTACAGTGACATTCGTATTTCAGTTGATATTACAGTGATATTACATTGGTATTTCAGTTGATATTATAGTGATATTACAGTGGCATTGGCATTTTTGGCATTTCAGGCAGTGACATTGGTATTTCAGTTGATATTACAGTGATATTACAGTGGCATTGGCATTTTTGGCATTTCAGGCATTGGCATTTCATTTTGGCATTTCAGACATTGGCATTTTTTGCATTTCAGGCATTGGCATTTCATTTTGGCATTTCAGACATTGGCATTTTTGGCATTTCAGGCATTGGCATTTCATTTTGGCATTTCAGACATTGGCATTTCATTTTGATATTACAGTGACATTGGTATTACAGTGATATTACAGTGGCATTGGCATTTCAGACATTGGCATTTTATTTTGGTATTACAGTTTGGTATTCTTGTTTGATACAGATCAGATTGGGAGTTCATTATTCTGACAGTATTCATTCTTTTTACAGAATTGCATTTTACAGGTTCAGAGGATCTTGTATTTCTTACAGGTTTGCATATGACAAGGTTCAGTGTTGATTGTATATGTTGTGTTTGTTGACAGTGGAATTCCTTGATTTGATTTTGGTCCTTTTAAGTTGACAACATATTTCATGGCAACGATGGCAACGATGGCAGTATGTATGGGATAAAATGGATTAGAAGTCAAGGGTTTGATAAGACCTTATCTAAATTATTCTATGCTCTTAAATGTCCTGTTGTCACGAAGTATTGCACCTGTGATGCTAAATTGAAAATCTCAGCAATCTTGTAAAACATGGGAATATTTTCGGGCATGTGGGTTGCCTATGGTGAAATTACACCTTCCGATTATAGGTCAACTTCCTCTATGACGAATCTCCTGTAAACTAATTTCTATTGAGGAAAAGGATAAAAGGAATACTGAAATTGAACCTATCCTATGAGGTGATGCACCAAATAATTTATCTGAGGCCTGCAACATGCTTAATTCACAAAACCCTTCAAGAAAATCGACTTGAATGTTTCACAACTCAACTGAACATGCGATGCATAAATATATCCTATGTCATTTATGTTCTTTGTATCTATATATAACCACTATCAGTATGTTTTGAGGCAGAGGTGAGCTTTTTGCAATCATGCACTACTCTTACAATAAAAAAGAATAATACACAAGCTTTACAATTTGAAAGACATTATAAGAATAGTCTCTTGTATTAGATATGAGATTCAAAGCAATTAGGGCTTAGAGTAAAGAATCTTTACAAAGAAAATAACTTTTAGACATGACCATCACAGAGGGCACAACATTTAATAGTCATCATGAACATTAAAAGTACAGTCACTAATGGTCAAAGACCCACAGTAAAGGTGCGGTCCCAAAGATTCTACAAAACATAATGCACAGTACCAAAAATGATTGTTATGGAGTACAAAAGGAAAACATTGTAGGGGTACTGTGAATATAGAAGAAGAAAGTGGCCTATACAAAACTTAAACTCCTTCAAGAAATGATGCAAATGAATGAGAAAAACCTTCAATCAGAAGCATGACAAAAGAAACCATATGAGAAGTCATAGTCTATTTAGGACAGTGAGAGCAATGTTTGCAGCTACATAGATCCATGGTTAAGTCACAATACAGATGGTAATGATACAATCAATATTAGCTTCCAGAAGATAGTATTGCCAAATATTTTTTCTTTAAATACAATCATAGTTATAAGAGTCATTCAACTCTACCCTAGGTCAGAAAAGAGTTTGATGATCTTAAGAAAAGTCTAAGATACAAAGACAGGAGCACAGTTAGCACAAAAAATCATTAACTTTACGATGCAATGGCATCAAACTGAAAAATGGTTTTGACAGAGCAACAATGATATTACACTCATGGTAATGCAAATGATAGTGGTTATATATATCTCTTGAGAAACCTCTAATCAAACAAAATCATAGTTTTCATATAGATACAAAGAACCATATAGATACAAAGAACATAAATGACATAGGGTGCAGAGCAGCCATTTATCTCAAAAATACAGTCAGTAAAGAAGGCTTGACAAACAACATCTTTGTGCATAGAAAACATAGAATAGAAGAAATAATGACAGTGTTTGAGCACGATCATAGTCCAAATAATCAAAGCTAAGATCAAGCCATAATGTAGGATATATACAGAAAGATTCAATTGTCAAACTGTTAAATTCAAAGTGACAAAGGAAGAAAATAAAGTGTTAGAGATAGACATTGTCCCAGTGCATCCATAAGGCATTATATCAGCTTCAAGACACAAAGATATCAGATTTTTTTTAAGCATAAATAGACCAGTCACAGGGTTGAATATAGCACAAACACAATGGGACCTTGCAAATCCCAAAGAGAAGTCTTTCTTCAAAATATCTAGAAGATTCACAGAAATATGGTAAATATAATCATAGAGGCATGAAGAGGAAGCAATACCAGAGTTTTTTCACAAAAACCCTAATTTTCCCTTTTCAAATAGAGATAATAACCTAAAAGTTGGATGGATATGCACCACATACCGAGTAGAAAAGTCCCAATTGAAGTGTTCAAGACCCTGTTCAAACCTTGGGGGCTCTGGTTCGAGCTCAAAACAAAGATTATGCATGGCGGCTACAACAGGTCTCTCCCAAAAAGTATGCAAAGTGAAATGAGAGTAGCGGCTAGGGTTTCTAGTTTTTATCTTACCTTCATTTTGAGTTATTGATAGGGCTTTTCGATTTATTTTCCTCTTATTATTTTCTCTAAGACCTTGTGCTATAAAAAGAGCCTGTGTGCTAAGTAAAGGTCAATGTATTGTTTTCCTTGTTTAGGATATATTTATCCATCGCATGTTCTTTGTATCTATATGAAAACTATGATTTTGTTTGACTAGAGGTTTCTCAAGAGATATATATAACCACTATCATTTGCATTACAATGAGTGTAATATCATTGTTGCTCTGTCAAAAACATTTTTCTGTTTGATGCCATTGCATCGTAAAGTTAATGATTTTTTGGGCTAACTGTGCTCCTGTCTTTGTATCTTAGACTTTTCTTAGAACTGCAACTTTGTCCCTTTGGTCTTAAGATCATCAAAATCTTTTCTGACCTAGGGTAGAGTTGAATGACTCTTATAACTGTGATTGTATTTAAAGAAAAAATCTTTGGCAATACTATCTTCTGGAAGCTAATATTGATTGTATCATTACCATCTGTACTGTGACTTAACCATGGATCTATGTAGCTGCAAACATTGCTCTCACTGTCCTAAATAGACTATGACTTCTCATATGGTTTCTTTTGTCATGCTTCTGATTGAAGGTTTTTCTCATTCATTTGCATCATTTCTTGAAGCAGTTTAGTTTTGTATAGGCCACTTTCTTCTTCTATATTCACAGTACCCCTACAATGTTTTCCTTTTTTACTCCATAACAATCATTTTTGGTACTGTGCATTGTGTCTTGTAGAATCTTTGGGACTGCACCTTTACTGTGGGTCTTTGACCATTAGTGACTGTACTTTTAATGTTCATGATGACTATTAAATGTTGTGCCCTCTATGATGGTCATGTCTGAAGTTATTTTCTTTGTAAAGATTATTTACTCTAAGCCCTGACTGCTTTGAATCTCATATCTAATACAAGAGACTATTCTTATAATGTCTTTCAAATTGTAAAGCTTGTGTATTATTCTTTTTTATTGAAGAGTAGTAGATGATTGCAAAAAGCTCACCTCTGCCTCAAAACATACTGTCTTACTGTTGCTCTTTGATACTTTTGTCCTCGATGACAAGAAAAGAAAAAGGGGGAAGTTGTGTTGCTTAAGTTTCATATTTTGAGGCAAGTGTATTAAAGATGTGGTTGTATTCTTAAAAAGTCTTTCTCTCGGGCCAGGCTGGCGACATGGATACATTGAATTAAGCTGACATGTTATATTTTTAAAACGCCTTTCTCTCGGGCCAGGATGGTGACACGGATATAGTCAATAACACTGACTTGGCATTTATTGAGTGGTGTCTTTGGTTAATATTGTGTTTAATATGTCTATGGACTAGTAGCATATACTTCGGAATACTCTTTGTGACCGATAGATTAAAAGTTTTTGGAAGCATCGCTTTGTTTCATTTGTTTTTGAACAAGTTTATTGTTGGTTGAAGTCCGTCTCAAACCCTAGACGCCATGAGAGATGCAGCCGCCACTGAAGCAAAGGAGCTCGAAGTTAGTTTGTTTGGTTGGAAAGAATGATGCAAGAGTGGACTTAACAGTGAGCTAAATGGATTTCTGGTTAGTTTCTTTTTAGTTATCAATGAGGTTGCGTATTACAGGTATTATTCTTGTTCATATGTTTAAAAAGATTCAGGTATTTCGAATCAGGTTTTTTAGTCATGAAAAATGGAAATAAGGAAACAGACTTTGCTTTATTTTTGGTTTTCAAATTTGGGAAATTCAAGCATCTTTAGTTTATCTCTCAGCTTCCCTTTCCGTTGCACAGTTAATTGGTTATTTGTTTTCAATTTGCAAATTCCCGTAAGGGTTTGGTAACCCTATACGAGGGTTATTCTTGAAGAAGTTTTTTGTTTGGGGAAGAAAACAAGTTAAATACAGAACAGTATATATTGAAATCGTGGTGAGAAGGGTGAAGAAGTGAAAGACAAAGAATTTGTTGAAAAAGAAAAACAAAGTGTTGTGTATAACAAAGACTATCAAAGATTTTTGATAGTCGAGGGTTTGAGAGTATTACTCTGTTTTGTTGCAGAGTACTTGAGGCTATAATGGTTGAAATTATCTTGATGTTCAGAGATTGAGTTTTCTCTCTGATAGTTTTTTAATGTCTTTAAAAGAATGTCATTATTATCTATCTATGATTCAAATCCTTGAAGAATATTGTTGCAAAAATCATTTAGAGAGAATCATTTGTACAGATTGGTAAAATATACTCACTCCAATCACTGATGGTTTTGTGACTGCAGATTTAAGTGCATTCATAAAATTACCAGTGACTGTAGCTTGAGTTGGAATGTTTCTATTGGATAAGAAAGAGGGTTTGGTGCTCCTTGAGGCCTTGTGGTTTCTAAATCTTGTGTACTGAGTTGGTGCTCTTTGAAATAATATAAGGGATCTTACCGAGTGGTATTTCTACCCCAGGAGGGTTTTCCACTCATGAAAACTATGGTGTTATGTGCCCTGTCTTGTCTCAGTTTGACTTACTGGTTTATGCTCTGATACTACATGTCTTTTTCTTCCTTCATTTCATACTCTATTTTGCCTGAACTTATGTGATGCAATCTTTGCAATACTCGCTTAACTGTTCTATGTTCTTGTAAAAGAATCAAAAACTTTTAACTGTTCTATGTTCTTGTAAAAGAATCAAAAACTTTTTGTTTTCTGAAAAACATGATTCAAGTTTTTTATTTGGTCTTATTATTTATTCCTTGCATTGTGAACAATGTTAGTTTAAGGTGTTAAGTCTCATTTGTTTAGCCTTCATCTTTCATTCATCTGTGCTTATTGTTAAACAAGATTGTCAAGTTGTGAAGAAATACTTGTGAAAATCGTTACACTCTGATTCACCCCCCCCCTCAGAGTGTCTCCACTTCCAACACTTACGTGGTTGTAACTGACCATGAGACTACTCTTTAGGACCTTTTGAGCACAAAAAATGAATCAACTAACTATGTTGTGGCAGAGATCATGCACTTAATAGCCTTGGAGGCTGACTATATTGCTTTTGACTGCTCATATTCTATATTGTTGTTCATGAAAACAAAATCATTGTCTTTTTCCGTGTTATTGTGACCGTAACCTTTGGTTTGGCTGCTATTTGACTCAAGGGGAGTCATTGTTGATCATTATAACAGAGGGCTTCTCACAGTCCTTTAAAGGTTAGCCTAGGGTATCTTCTTTGTCTTAGAACAGTCCCATACATTATGAATCTTGCTTGTCTCAGGATATCTTTTTGGATATCTTTGTCTTATGCTAGGTATCACTACCCATTTTGGATTAATGTTCATGTCTTTGTTACATTTAATTGCACATTGAAACTGTGATGATCATATGGCAGGGGCTGGAAATCTTCTTAAACTATGCTCTCTTTGTGACCAGATTATACATGCTTATGTGCTCGATAACTATTACAATTGTTGCTGGTAACTTGTAATGTCTCGACGACTCTCCCAGCCATAAGACACCTCCTACTCTCACCCTGCACAATGGCTAATAACTCAGTGTATGGTGTGATGTGTTTCTCTACATAGTTCCATACGGCGACTATGCAAACAAGCCTGTACAATGGCTACACTCCACCCGTACAGTGAGAGGATCCAATAATTAACCTGTACAGTGACTATGTCTCATTCGTACGGTGAAGTTGCTTGCACCTTCATACGGTGTATCCGTACGGTTACTACTCCCGACCACAGGTAGTATGGTCAACCTTATCACCTTGCACGAATGGTTCTACCAAGTCCTGCGTACGACAATCTTCTGGAAACACTTTCAAATTTGATGTCGAATACGCAATATACTCTTCGGATATACATTTATATTAGTTTAGTGCACAGAATGAAAGCTCTAGGAACATGTATTTTATCTAGAACTCAATGACACGTGTGTCTTCAAATGAAGACATTGCATATTCGGACCACGAGCAGAATAGGGTGAGGAGGTACTCCCACCGAAACGGCAAATAAAGAATAGCGAGTATCTTGCACCTTCAAAACTGCAACAGAACAAAACTCCAAATGGAATTTGCAAATACAAAGAAAACATCAAATTCACCATGTCTAAAACTATATCAAACTCGGCCTTATAAATGGGCTCTGAGAAGTTTCCCGAAGGGTTACAAATGGGCCGACACCAAAAAGTTTATAACTAACTAATTAATAAAAAGGGCCTGAAATATATTATTAAGTATGGGCTGTACAATAAATTATCTTAATTGACTATTTAATTATATTGGGGATATTATAGTCCTCCTCGCCCATGCATTTCTTGCCCTTAATCAATTGTAGACTCAGATGCTCCCAAATCTGCTTGCTCTCCTATGTGGCATCTTCAATTGGCAGGTCCTTCCATCGGACTAGGTATTCCTTGATGGTGTGTGACATCATCTTTTTTTTTCTGACTTTGATGATCTCTATGGGCTCCAACATAAGTTTCCCTTCATCGTCAATGGGTGGAAGTTCCTCAAAAACTATGACATGTTGATCGACGACCTTTTTAAGACATGAGACATGAAAAATGTTGTGAACCTTACTTCCCTCCCGAAGTTCCAACTCGTAGGCAACTTCGTCGACCCTCCAAACCACTCTATAAGGTCCATAGAAGCATGGATTCAACTTCTCAAGACCACTTCTTTTTAGGGAAGATTGTTTGTACAGTTGTAGCTAAAGGTAGACCAAATATCCTACCTCAAATCTTCTCTCTACCCTATGTTAGTCGGCATACATCTTCTGTTGATTTTGAGCCCTCTCTAGATTCTCCTTGAGACTCCTTAGGATATGCAGCCAGTCTTTGGCCCTTGGTGCACGATTGTCACCTACTGCTAGCTCAACAAATGACGAAGGCTCATAACCATAGAGTGCCTTGAATGGAGGTATACCTATTGACATATGATAGGTAGTGTTGTAACAGTGCTCTCCTAAATGAAGCTAGTGGACCCACGCTTTCTATTGAGTTGAAACATAGTTCTTGAGATAGCCCTCCAACAACTTGTTCACAATATTTGTCTGACCATCCATCTATGGGTCATAGTTGATACTCAACAACAACTCCATTCTTGCCAAGAGAAACAATTCCATCCAAAAGGTGTTGAGGAATCAACTGTCCCTATCACTGACTATGTTCTGTAGAATGTCGTGCAAGCAAAACACCTCGTAGAAAAACAACTTGGCCACTTGAGCTGCTTGAAATTTTGTGGAAATGCCAAAGATGTGACTATTTGGTCAAACAATCTTCCACAACATAAATGAAATGCTTCCCTTTCACTTTGGGAAGTCCCGTAATGAAGTCCATCGAGATGCTTTCCTTTTTCTAGTCGGGTATTAGTAAAGGATGAAGTAGCCCCCCCAGTAAGGTGTTCTCAGATTTGTTCTATTGGTAAGTGGCACATTCCCGAACCTATTACAGTACATCATCCTTGAGGCCCTTCCATGTGAATGTTTCTCGAATTTGCCTATATATCTTGAGGTACTCATGGTGACCTGCAAGAGGTGATTCATGAACTTCCTTCAAAATCTTCTCCTTCATCTTTGATTCGGGTACTAAGAAGATTTGATCCTTGTAGTATAATGACATCATTCACCACCTTATACTTGTCATCTTGTATTTGGCCATCCATCAATTGGAACGCAAATGAATTCTTATAATATTCTACCAACAAGTGTGCCTTCCAATCAGTCAAGATTTGTGATAGAGAACATATGGCAGGCCTCCTTGATAGGGCATTGGCTACTATATTATTCTTCCCTCCACATACTCGATGCCAAATTCATATGCTTGAATTTTTCTCACCCATTTTTGTTGTCACTCGTTCAAGTCCTTCTGCTCCAAAAATTATCTTAGACTATTGTGGTTTGTCTGCATAACAAATTTTGCTCCAACGAGGTACTTCCAAAACTTGGCCATTGCGTGCATAATGGTGAGCATCTCTTTATCATAGATTGAGTATAGTCATTCAACTCTCAAATGCGATGGGGTGATGATCTTCCATTAGCATGGCTCCAATGCCTTCACTAGATGCGTCGCACTCCAGGATGAAGGGTCAAGTGAAATCTGGTAGTTCCAATATTGGACACATACTCATAACTTCCTTCAACTTTTTGAAGGTGTGTTGTGCCTACTCATCCCAATGGAAGGCTCCCTTCTTCATCTAGTCTATCGATGGTGCTCCAAGCTGTAAAATTCCTTTCACAAATCTTCTATAATAAATGCTCAGTCTAAAGAATCAACGCAACTCTAAAAGTGTTCTGGGTGGGGGGCAGTCAAGGATTACTTGAATCTTTTCCTGCTAAACCTTAACTCCTCGAGCACTGATGATGTGACCCAGTTACAAGATTCCAGTCATCCCAAACTCACATTTGGACCCTTTTGCAAATAATGAATATGACTCCATGATTCCTAAAACTTCATCCAAATGTCTCAAATGTTCTTCCCATGTCTTGTTGTAAATGAGTATGTCATCCAAGAACACCAACAAAAACTTGCACAGTTTTTTGTTGAAAATGTGGTTCATGTAGGACTGGAAAGTGGTTGGAGCATTGGTTAACCCAAATGGCATGACCAAGAACACGTAGTGTCCATAGTGACAACATAAAGCTATCTTCTTGACATTTTTTTCCTCATGCGAATCTGGTTGTAGCTAGAGCGAAGATCAATTTTGGAAAAGTAAATTGTGCCATGTAATTCGTCCAACTACTCATCGATCCTGGCGATGGGGTATCTATTTTTTATAGTCCTTTTGTTTAATGCATGATAGTCGATACACATCCTAAGGGATCTGTCCTTCTTCTTTACCAAAACTAAAGAGGATGCACAGGGACTTGTTGAATACTAATTTTGCATTATACGATAACAACCTTATGGGAAATTCAGTGATGGGGAACCTTTGCACGAAGTTCACTGAATAACCTTTGGGTTTGAGAAGCTGACTCTTCATA
The DNA here is from genome assembly GCF_030272615.1 of Cryptomeria japonica. Lineage (NCBI taxonomy): Eukaryota > Viridiplantae > Streptophyta > Pinopsida > Cupressales > Cupressaceae > Cryptomeria > Cryptomeria japonica. The sequence continues at coordinate 410,453,823 of NC_081410.1, forward strand.
CAATGGGGGAAAGAAAAGGGAGAAAGAATACTCAAAAGCTACACTAATTAGGCAATACGCTAGAATATTTTTAGAATATTTGAATCACATAAAACCTAGGTATTTGCAGTTTTAAGGCTCATTCAACAATCTACATGCCCAATACAGTTAGAGAAGATAATCAAACAAGGCTAATTCAACATATTATGGCATACACCATTCATCTAATAGATAACAAGTTTTATAACATAGTTTAATCCACAGAGTCTCACACCACATATCATAGAAGCTACTGAATTAGAAAATAGCACATAAATTAACCAATTAAGCTTCAAACAAAATATCCATAGAGGCCATAGGCACAGTCTAATATGTTTATCATCCCTGAAACATAATTAACATAAAGGCCTGATTCACAGAGTCAAAGTCTAATAATCTTTTCTCAAAGTTTGAACCCCCAAACAACTGAAGGAACGCCAATAAATAGCCCCTAGATGACTAACAACTACCGACAGGAAAGCACGATAAAAAGCCCTGCAACTGCTCTTTATCAAGAATCTCCTTGCATGGCATCCATAGAGACACATGCAATCAAAAAGAGAAAATGGCCTTTTGGTATCGTTATGTTAGCTGCATCATGGCAACCTCTGTACATGCCAAAAAATGAAACCTGCAATGCCAACAACATTCTAGCTCACGAACTGATGAAGGGACATGGGATAACTCGAAGGAGACTCAAAGCTGAGCACAAAAGGAGGACCGGGAAATGAAGCGCGGAGGTACCAAGTACCACTACTAGCGCACAAAGTATGGTGGGTCTAGGGAACTCATGCCAAAGGGAAGACCTGCGCCACGCGGAAGCTCTGCGCTTTCTCAACACAAGGTGAGAAAGGCGAGTCACTTAGAGCAACTTCGTGACAACATGTGGTACGTGCAGACAAAAGGAAGAGTGGGCCAAAAATAGAAAGGGGGATGGCAAACACTTAACCAAAATGCCACTTCGCAAACAACTTTGAAAGATCATTAACATTTCTGGTGACTCAATGGGGAATTCTGCTTGCAGAATGGTAGTACCCAAAATTATTGGTTCAGAGACTAGACTTAAAGTTTGAATTAGGAAAAGTAGATCAAAGACTTGGTGCAACGGGATCCAATCATCCTCAGAAGGAAACACTTGAGCTTCCAAAATCAGGTAACTCTAGTCCAAACATATAACTTCATCAAATGGCAAGATTGTTGGTTCTTCACGGACCATCTTCAGAAGTGCATAGAGATAAGCTAGGGGGTACAGGAGCTACTCGACTTCCTCTATTGAAATAGCACTACTAAGGGGCTATAGGAAAGTCCGCACTTGCTGCAACTGCTCAATTTGGCTTCTAACTTTCTTAACCCCTAAAACAAAACCATTTGCGGGAAAAGGAAAAGGAAGGCCAAGGTACACAAATTTCTCTACACGTCGTTTGATATCAGGAACTGAAATCCTCAAGGAATTAAGTGTTGTCGACGCTTGCATGGCTGCCTTGTGATGATTGATGAAAAGATTGGCCCTCCTGATCAATTGCTTGCGATCTGTAACTCCCTTTTCTATCAAATCCTCATTAGAAGCGGAATATAGCCAGTGAATCAACCTTTGGGATATGGGGAGATTAGGACCAATTAAGAGCATAACTTTGTCAATGAGAACACCCACTCTAGCACAAAGAGACTGTGCTTCACCAAGGAACCTCAGCACAGGTTGCAGTGAAGGACAATATTGCTTAACCTTTTCCCAATGAGAAACATAAAATTCTTCCACAACTAGGGAGAGATCTTGAGGAACTTCCAGATGGGGGAAGTTGAGATAACCGTGTGATTTCATCGTCCTTCGCTATTATCTCATTTTACAGATCCTTATTTATATCCTATTCATGAGTGGCCTGATGCTCCAAAGTGAGGATCTTGGTGCCTCTATCCTGAAAAGCCTCCTGAAGTCGCACTATGCGATCTTTCTCTTGCTGCAATAATTCCTTTGCATTCTACAGTTCCTTCTTGTTTTTCTCTAGGCTACTCTTCATTTTGTGTGTGGTTGTTTCAAACTTTCCTCTTTCCTCAAAAAGAGTGACCTGTGCATCAGTCAAATACCGAGCATATTCTTTCTTTGAGTGCACCTCTTTCCACAGCTGAGCTTGAATTTGGGTAGCATCTCTAGAAGCTTCTTTTAGCAGCTATATTTCTTTCTCTCTCTCTTACAATTATTTTAGTCCTAAATTCCTCATCGTCCCTTGCCCATTCAACTAAGAACTCATGTTGTTCAGGTTGGTTTGTAACTTTTCCTTTTCAAAATTTACTTGAGCTAACAAGCCTTGCAAATGGTTAATTTCAACACTTCTAGCTTTCTCCTCCTTCCTCTGACAATCCAAGGATTCTCTGAGGTGACTGAGCTCTTCTTGCATCTTATCTAGATGAAAGCTCTTTTTTATGAAATCCGAAGACACGGCCTTTGAAGTCTCTTCCATCATTTCCACCTTATCCATTGTAGTGGTATTCATAAGATCAATCTCGACAACATGTAGGGATTAATCATCTGATTTCATTTGGGCCTCTAACTTGTTCACCTTTGGAAACATGGTTGCAAATAAGAGACTTTGATTCTCCTCGCTGAAATGTGTATGCACATGCGCCTAGACTGGCTTCTGTCCATCCTTCTCCTTCCTCTTGTTGGCTTGGTTAAGATGCTTGGTATTGGAGTAGGTGACCTTCTAATAATAGGTATCCAAGTTGGAAATAGCTTGACCCGCAAACACTAAACCGAGTGGGACAACATAGGGAAAAAAAAAAATGCAAACACCAAAGTTTGTCTAAATAGGTTGTGCAAGCATGGTTGTGGAGAACAACGGTACAAAGGGAGATGATCCTAAAAAATTAGAATCAGTGAAGGCTAAACCGACATTGGGGGGAGAAGTGGACTCTTTGAAATGAATCATACACACTACAGGGGTTGTAATGGAAGTCTACAGGAAGAATGTTATAGGGAAAATGACATTAGGGGCAGGGAACGAGGAAGCGACCTACAACAATATAGCCTTTTATGAAGTGGCATTCACGGATGCAACCTGAGGCTCAATTGGAAATCCAATGGGGTGAATGTAAGAGTGGTAGGGACTTGGGTACACATGGGTGAGACTTGCGATATTGATGAAAAAAGAGACTGGGAGGAGAGAAGGGGAAGAGGAAGGCATACCTGAACCATAGAAGTCACCGCCTATTGAGAGGCTGAAGGAACCGCAGGAACTCGAGAAGATGAATCCTTCTTTGTAGAAACCATTGATTGTCTTTCTAGATGGGGAGTCAGAGATCTTCTTCCCGGCTGGTCTTTTTGAAGATTAGGAGAGCTATTTTCGAGTTGGGCTATTGAAAGGAAATGAAATGTTAGCCTCAACACCTTTCTCTTCTACACTTATAACCTCCACCTCTTATTGTTGAGCCTCCTCAGGGGATGAGTCTTCATGTGGGGACTCATCACTCACCTCTTCTTCATCATTACCGTTATTTTTTCATGCTTCTTCGTAATACTTCTCCAAGGGAGCGTTACCCACATTAGCCTTGGGTTGTTGAGTTTCTTGATGGTAAAGCTAAAAATTCTCTCTTTTCCTTCTAGGCCAAAATCCTTCTTTCATGGTCCGTAGCATATCTTGGGGAAAAGGCTTAGCTCGGTTATTCCTTTGCAGGGGAGTCTAGAAACTCAACCATGGGGGGTGCTCAACTACAAGAAAATGACTAGGATCAACATAGAGGCTTGGGTCATTCACTGGAACATTGGTGCGGCCTTCCCATGAGTTCCGTGGCACATTCTTGATAGAATTTCTTCTATGTTTGTTGGATAGGCACCCATCCGGATCATAACTCCATACATAATCAATTACTAACAAGTCAAGTTGCACCAGCTTGGAAGTCAAGACCTTCTTAGCGACACTCTTCCATTTGAGGATGATGGGTCCAATTGCCTTGTGGTCTTCAGTTATGGATGTATCATGTTTCCCTGACCCTATAATAGCCCTCTCAACTTCCATCAGTTGCCTGAATATTTCAAGAACCAAGGTCCTTTTGGTGACATACGTAGGCAGGCGGAATGGTTCCTCAGAAAAACTATGTACACAGATAAAAGAAAAATCTCTCCCCAAGAACCAATCACAGCGGGGGCATTCGTTACTCATCCAATTCACCTGAATCTGGGAAAATTGGGCAAGAGGATCGTGAGGAATCACACCAAAATACTGAAAGATGAGGGCCAAGTAACAATCTAAAAACTGATGTGTCATAGGTGGCCAGCAAGATGACTATCCAGGCAAACACCGACATCCTATTTCCTTTCTCATCATGGGTAGCCAATTGCATGTATTGACTAAAGAAAGGGTAATTTTGCTATACAAATAGATGAACTAGGAAAGAAGCGAACCTGAACCATCATGACTACTCAAACTCGGCCAATTGCCTTGTGATCTCTTTGACTATCAGCATGGAGAAGTCAAAATCAAATAGTTCTTTCTATTTTCGGCATTTAAAAAGCAACCCCATTATGGGAGATGAGATCTCTCGGTCACTATCATGACTACATAGGAACGCAATTTTTGAGGCGATGTTCTTAAGATCATCTTATTTTAGGTCGCTATAGGGAACTAGGAGCTTAATAGGTTCAACCACTAGGCTTCGATTTAACATAGCTTGACAAAAGGGGACGATGTCTCACATGGTGTACCAATAATCCTCCATGACATCCTTGTCAAAAATTTATGTGATGTCGATTTTGGGGCAACACAACATGTCCCTAATAGCATCTAGGGTTATGATAACCTGCAAAGAAGAGCCCTGTGAAGATCAGGAATGAATCTCCTTGCGCACGCTGCAACAAACTCTGGGCAATGTGGAACCATGGGCACCAAGAATTGGGGAATGCCACTATTCTAGAATTTAAATGACATAGACCGCGACTCTATCCTATGGTTTAACATTCTTGTGCATGCAGCTTCCCTAAGGCCCTTTGGCTGTTTGTGCAGGTTAGGCTCAATGACATCTTCAAATGTGTCAATTACCGCCATAAGGTCGCTAGTGTTCGTCTTTGACTTGGTCTTAGTTTTAGGGTAGTCTGGCTTTGGAGGTATAACGTGAGATGCATATGACATCTCTCCATACACATACACCCACATCTCGCCCCACTATGGGTTAGAGGCTCCTACTGCAATCTCCATTTCTCTGCAGACAAGCTTCCTATCACTTCTTGAGGACTTTCGTGCTCAAAATGTAAAATGAATATCTTGTATGCATTTTTTAGGCTCCCTTCTTTAAATGTATGACATGCCTATATTTGCATGCATAAAAGGTGTGTTTATTATAAGTATCAGTCCACATGTATGTCATCTCATTTTCCATGCGACATTATTGTTGAAACACGAAGAAGTGTCGCCATTGCATTTTTGAAAAGATATCTGCCTACACCGTCATTTTAAGCCACTTGAGATGATCTGCTTGATAGGACAAATCTCCTCATTAAGGAAAACATTCATGGCCAACAAGGCTAAAATTATTAGACATTTCAAATAACCGGAAGACAATTGAGAAGGGGGGGGGGTGTGGTGAATCAGTTGTCATAGATTACCGAAAGCATTAGCATTTTAAACTTTAATACTAAAATCCAAAACAATAATACCAAAATAGTAGTTAATCTAATTAAGCATAAACAATAATCACATAATAAAAGTCATCCACACAACACCAAGATTTGTATGTGGAAAACACGGTAAAGGGAAAAACCACAGTGGGAAGCCTACCTACAGTCAGATAATATGTCTGCAGTATGTGAATTATAATGAAGGGGCTATTGACATTATGTGAATCGGTATGAGGACATAATGACATTGTATGTTGTCATTGATGTCAATATGCTGAAGAGGTGAGAGAACTGGCATAGCACTGTGAACCGGGATTTGTGCCAAAGTGAAGCGGTGTGCTTGTTCAAGGTGAACCACCATATGGTTATGGGAACCGGCACATGGAAGCGTTGTATGACTACCAGTTGGTAGTCTCAACTTTAGGGTTTCTGGTTGAAGTGCTTCAAGCCTGTGTGGCTCAACCGGTGACATTGTGTGATGAGTTAGCATTGTAATAAATAATAGATCATGTTGCCACGTTAGCCTTGTGCACGTGAAGGATCTTGCATGAAGGAGATTGTTCCTATCTACCTTGGGAATGTGCGAAGTCTGTAAAACAATGATAACGTGTGATGGGTTATCAGCCGCCATGAAATCAGTGAAAATAGATGATGGAGAATGTCTTGAGATTGGATCAAGACTGTTGCAATTAATGGAGTGTTCTCAACGGTCAGGATTGAACCGTTTGAATTCCCTAACCTAACAGGTTTAGGGTTTAGGATTTATGCTACCGACCTATCTGTTTTCCTATAAGGTCGATGTTGTGTCTCTTTTTGAGGTTGTTGGCAAAAGTTGTGTGTGTGTATCCAAGAGAAGGGATACGTGATTCTTTCCAGACCAAAAGGAGAGAAGTGATACCTATAGAGTGTAAGTGAAGAAGGTGAAAAGGAGCTTAAGCAGATCTGCATTGGCATTGAGTGTTGTTACAGATCATTGTAATACCTGTTGATCTCTAACCACCTCAACAATTGGAAAATCCTTTAATAGGGTAGCCTTAATCAACTTGTTGTAAATCCTTTAATAGGGTAAATCAAAGCTATTGAGTTCTTGAAATCCTCTAACAAGGTAACCTTTAATAGGGTTTAACCCTTAACCGGGTATTGTAGCCATCCCTTAACCGGGTGATCCCTAACAGGATCGGTTCCTAGTAGAACCTATTGTAATGTCTCTAACCGGACAAGCCTCCTAATAGAGCAGACTTCTAAAGAGTTCAAAAACAGCTTGTGGGTATTCATCCCCACCGTAGTTTTTCCCAGTTGGGTTTCCATGTGAAAAATATGTGCGTCATGTGTGATGCTTTTATCTTGTGATGCTTTCCTATTGTTTGTCAAGCATATGATGGTTCTGTGTTTTATGCCTGTCAATAAAATATGTTGAACTAGCTATTATTATGATTTAATGATAGATTACCTATTTATGCATAAGGATGAAGTGGTAGTGTAGTCTTGAGTTGAGTGAAAAGCTAAGTGACTAACCGGTTAATGCTTGTCTCAGTCATTCTTAGCTTTACCGATTGCACTCTGTTTCAAACCGGTGTCACTATTTGCTAGTCATTTGAAGTGTCTGTTGTCAAACCGGTTTAGGACTGTATTCTTGTCTGTACTGATTCACCCCTGCCCCCTCTCAGTACTGGGTTCGTACTATCCGTTCATCATTGAGTTATCAATTGGTATCAGAGCATCCCCCAATTCCTTTGTGCTATAAGCTTAATCGCTTGAGGTAAAGATCCCAGTCTAATGATGAAGAGGGAAGGTCCAAAGTTTAACAGAGAAAATTTTAGTATATGGAAAGATAGAATGAAGATATACATCAGAAGCATGGGTGCTCAACACTGGAGCTATGTTGAGACTGCCTATGTTTCTCCTACCGGTACCCTTACCGATGACCAAAAGAGAGAGATGCAGGAGAATGGGCAAGCCATGGAAGCCCTAATTAGTAGTTTATCTGACATTGAGTTTATTGTTGTTCAGGATAAGGTAAATCCCAAAGAGGTATGGGATACTCTTGAAAATATCTATGGCGGTGATGAGCATGTAAAACAGGCTAAGGAAGAAAGCCTTAGAGGGAAGTTTAAAGATATGCAGATGGTTGAAGGTGAGACCATTCAATAGTATGGAATAAGAATCAAAACCGTTGTTGGAGATATCAAGAGTGTAGGTGGTAAAATAGAAGATGCCACTATGGTAAGCAAAGTCCTGAGATCCCTATTGTCAGTCTATGCAATAAGGGTTGTTGCTATTTGGGAGATAAGATCAATAGACAAGACTAAGGTATCCCTAGACTCCATCATTGTAAAGTTGACAGCCTATGAGCTAAATAGTTTTGATGGCAGTGTTCAAAAGACTGAATCAACTTTTAAAGCTTTTGTAGTACCATCCAGAAAAGGAAAAGAAGCTAGCACTAGTGGTGAACCAAGACAGGGTAGAGAAATGGATGATGAGGAGATTTTGATGGCATTTGAAGCTCTCCTTTCCAGGAAACTTCCTAAAGAAACCGGCAAATACAAAGGTAAGCTACCTTTGAAATGTTTCTCTTGTAACGTGATAGGACATATTGTTGTAAACTATCCTAATGGGGACAATAAGGACAAACCGGAAAGGTTTAATAAATTCAAAGGAGGAAACCGGAGAAACTGTTTTGTGGTAGTTGATGAAGGTGTCACAGATGAAGAATTAGAGGATGAAGAAAATGAAGATATTGTGTTTGTTGTTGTCAAGGAAGATGTGTTAGACAAGAAGGCTCTTTTCTCCTGGTTTGATATTTCCAATGAATGGATCATTGACAGTGGTTGTTCTCACCATATGACTGGTGACCGGAGCAAGTTTCTATCATTGGAGGAGTATGATGGTGGTGTGGTTTGCTTTGGCAATGGTGCACTATGCATGGTCAAAGGTAGAGGGTCCATCTCTCTGAATGGAAAGAGTAGTGCTGACAATGTGTATTGGGTTGATGGTCTTAGAAATAACCTTCTGAGTGTTGCCCAACTGAATGACAGTGGCCTCACTCTGGAATTCAGGAATGGAGTTTGTAGAATCAAAGGAAAGAATGGTGAATTGGTGGCCACCGACATGCAAACCAAAGGTAACCTATTTTAGTTGAATGCAAATATAAGTACATGTCTTATGGCTAAATTTGATGATAGCTGGATATGGCATAGGAGACTCTGCCATGTAAACTTTGATAACATCATGAAGGCTAGTAAGATCAAGGGAGTTAGAGGGTTACTGATGCTAAGCAAACCGGGTAATACCTTGTGCAGAGAGTGTCAATTGGGGAAAATATCTTCCTCAACCTTTAAAGGTAAATCTTTCACTACTGACAACTTGCTTGATCTTGTGCATACTGATTTGTGTGGTCCTATGAAAACTAGAAGTGTGCAGGGTGATAGGTACTTCATGATTCTCACTGATGACTGTTCAAGAATGATGTGGGTCACATTCTTGAAAGACAAGTCTGAAGCCTTTGTAAACTTCAAAGCTTTCAGAGCATTAGTGGAGAAGGAAAGCAGTAAAAGGATGAAGTGCCTGAGAACTGATCAAGGAGGGGAATTCACTTCTGGTGAATTCAACAAGTACTGTGAAGAACATGACATCAAGAGGCAATTGTTTGCCCCCTGGACTCCACAATAGAATGGCCTAGCAGAGAGGAATAACTGGACTGTGGTTGAAGCAGCTAGAACCATGTTGATTCAAGGAAAGGTAGCTCACACCTTTTGGAGAGAAGCAGTGAGCACTGCAGTCTACACAATGAACCGGGTACTCATCAAGAAAGGTAAAGATAAAACTCCTTATGAGTATTGGACCAGTAAGACACTTGTGGTTAGCTACTTTATAGTGTTTGGTAGCAAATGTTACATCAAGAGGAGTGAACACCAGAGCAAATTTGATGCGAATTGTGATGAGGGAATATTCCTAGGATATTCCACCAAGAGCAAAGCTCTCAAGTGTTTCAACAATAGGAATAAGAGAATTATGGAAAGCATAAATGTAAGAGTTGATGAAACCTCTGAGAAAACTAAGGAAACTGGCAGTGTGCAAGTGGTAAACGAACCGGTTGCAACCTTCTGGGAACCGGTTGACAGCCAACCGAGTACCTGTAACAATGTTCCTACATCGGCAAATGTAGATGTTGATACTGATGGAGATGAGGATGAAGAAGAAAAGCAAGAGGAATCTATCAAGACCATTCCTCGGTATGTCAAGTTGAATCATGATCCTAAGCAAATCATAGGAGATAAGGATGCAGGAATCCTTACAAGAAGAAAGGTCAGAGAAAACTCTTGTATGATCTCTGAATTTGAGCCTAAATCATTCAAAGAGGCACATAAGGATGAAGACTGGATCAAGGTAATGGAAGAGGAACTTGACCAGATAGAGAAAAATGGTACATGGTCTTTGGTACCCAGACCAGAGCACAAAAATGTCATTGGTACTAAATGGGTTTTCAGAAATAAGCTAAATCAGGATGGCATAGTGATTAGGAACAAAGCCAGATTAGTGTGCAAAGCATATGCTCAAGAATAAGGAGAAGACTATGGAGAAACCTTTTCTCCTGTAGCCAGATTGGAAGGAGTCCATATGCTTCTTGCATATGTAGCTTTTAAAGGTTTCAAAGTATATCAAATGGATGTAAAATATACATTCCTAAATGGTGTACTTGAAGAGGAGGTGTATATTGAGAAACCAGATGGGTTTGCCCTATCTGAAGACAGTGACATGGTATGTAGGCTACATAAAGCCTTATATGGACTAAAGCAGGCACCTAGGGCATGGTATGAACGTCTGCATTCTCATCTTGTGAAGATTGGATTTGAGAGAACAAGTGAAGATAGTAATATCTACTTGAAGTCTGAAGGAGATCAGATCCTAATCTGTGAGGTATTTGTTGATGACATTATCTTTGGTGGAGATGACAAGATGAGTCATGAGTTTGTAGATGAGATGAAGAAAGAGTTTGAAATGTCACTCATAGGGGAGATTAAATTCTTCATTGGACTATAGATCCAGTAGATGAAGGATGGAATCTTTATCACTCAATCCAAGTATGTCAAAGAGGTGTTAAAAACCTTTGGCATGAAAGATAGCAAACCGGTTGGTACTCCGATGGTGACTGGTTGTAAACTATCTAAAGAAGATGACTCAGAATTGGTTGATGAGAAGGAATACCGATCAATGATTGGTAAGTTGCATTATGTAGTACATAGTAGATTGGATATTGCACATGCAGTTGGCATTACTGCAAGATTCCAGAAAAGCCCAAGAGACTCAGTTGGTTGTAGTCAAGTGGATTCTTAGGTATCTGAAGGGAACTATTGACTATGGATTGTGGTATCCTTATAGCAAGGATTTCAACCTGAAAGTATACACAGATGCTAATTGGGCAAGCAATATAGATGACCGGAAAAGCACAACCAGTGGTATATTCTTTCTTGGTGGTAGACTGGTCTCATGGATGAGTAATAAGCAGAGTTGTATCTCTTAGTCTACAGTGGAAGTAGAGTATGTTGCAGCTTTCATGAACTGCACTTAGACAATTTGGATGAAGCATGTATTAAATGGCTTCAAACTTCCTATATCTGAACCGGTAAGTATATTTTGTGACAATACTAGTGCAATTAATATCTCCAAGAATCCGGTTTTACATTCTAGAACCAAGCACTTTGAGCTTTAGTATCATTTCTTAAGGGAAAAGGTTCAGAACAAAGAGATTGCACTGGAACAGGTTTCCAGTAAAGAGCAGTTAGCAAACATATTCACCAAGCCTCTCCCAAAGACTACATTTATGTACTTAAGAGGTGAATTAGGGGTGTTGCCCCTTCAAGAGGTAAACTAAAAGCATATGCTCCACATCAATCAGGTATTGCATAGTCAAATTTATTTTGGATTGATGTGTTGAAGGATGCTACTCCTTAGGGGGAGCAACATAATGGAACAGGGAAGCTTGTGCCTCCACTTTGGCATTGTTGTCAAAGGGGGAGAAGATGTGAAGCGGAGAAGATATCTGCAGAAATTGGGGGAGAAGATGTGAAGCGGAGAGATATCTTTGTATATTGCCATCAATGCCAAAGGGGGAGATTGTTGGCATTATGTGAACCGATATGAGGACATAATGACATTGTATGTTGTCATTGATTTCAATATGTTGAAGAGGTGAGCGAACCGACATAACACTGTGAACCAACATTTGTGCCAAAGTGAAGCAGTGTGTTTGTTCAAGGTGAACTGGCATATGGTTATGGGAACTAAAACATGGAAGTGTTGTATGACTACCGGTTGGTAGTCTCAACTTTAGGGTTTCTGGTTGAAGTGCTTCAATCCTATGTGGCTCAACCGGTGACATTGTGTGATGAGTTAGCATTGTAACAAAGAATAGATCATGTTGCCACATCAGCCTTGTGCGTATGAAGGATCTTGCATGAAGGAGATTGTTCCTATCTACCTTGGGAATGTGCGAAGTCTGTAAAACGGTGATAACATGTGATGGGTTATCAACCGCCATGAAATCGGTGAAAATGGACGATGGAGAATGTCTTGAGATTGGATCAAGACTGTTGCAATTAATGGAGTGTTCTCAATGGTCAGGATTGAACCATTTGAATTCCTTAACCTAATAGGTTTAGGGTTTAGGGTTTATGCTATCGACCTATCTGTTTTCCTATAAGGTCGATGTTGTGTCTCTTTCCGAGGTTGTTGGCAAAAGTTGTGTGTGTGTATCCAAGAGAAGGGATATGTGATTCTTGCCAAACCAAAAGGAGAGAAGTGATACCTGCAGAGTGTAAGTGCAGAAGGTGAAAAGGAGCTTAAGTAGATCTGCATTGGCATTGAGTGATGTTACCAGATCATTGTAATACCTATTGATCTCTAACCACCTCAACAGTTGGAAAATCCCTTAATAGGGAAGCCTTAACCGGCTTGCTGTAAATCCTTTAATAGGGTAAATCAAAGCTATTGAGTTCAAAATCCTTTAGCTATTGAGTTCTTGAAATCCTCTAACAAGGTAACCTTTAACAGGGTTTAACCCTTAACCGGGTATTGTAGCCATCCCTTAACCAGGTGATCCCTAACAAGATCGGTTCCTAGCAGAACCTATTGTAATGTCTCTAACCAGACAAGGCTCCTAACAGAGCGGACTTCTAAAGAGTTCAAAAACAGCTTGTGGGTATTCATCCCCACCGTGGTTTTTCCTAGTTGGGTTTCCATGTGAAAAATATGTGTGTCATGTGTGATGCTTTTATCTTGTGATGCTTTCCTATTGTCTGTCAAGCATATGATGGTTCTGTGTTTTATGACTATCAATAAAACATGTTGAACAAGTTGTTATTATGATCTGATGATAGATTACCTATTTATGCATAAGGGTGAAGTGGTAGTGTATACTTGAGTTGAGTGAAAAGCTAAGTGAGTAACCGGTTAATGCTTGTCTTAGTCATTCTTAGCTTTATTGGTTGCACTCTGTTTCAAACTGGTGTCACTATTTTCTAGTCATTTGAAGTGTCTACTGTCAAACCAGTTTAGGACTGTATTTTTGTTTGTACTGATTCACCCCCCCCCTCTCAGTACTGGGTTAGTACTATCCGTTCATCATTGAGTTATCAAGGGTGTGCACTTGCAGGAAGGCCAATAGCCTAGAGAAAACTGCTCATCACAAAAGAAGCCTCACTGAATACATATAAATCCAGACTACAATCTAGAGAAGTGTTGAACTACAAAAGATAGCATATCCTATTCCTGAGTATAGTTTTGATTAAGCTCAATACTGGAGGACTAAATCCTCTTACACAAACCCAATTAGATCTCCAATGATCGACAAACTCCTCTACTTAAATGATATTACATTATTTGCACATTACATTCCTTGACTATGACCTCTTACATTAACCATGATGATCTACAATAAGATCTTACATCTATTTATACAAACCCTTGACCATAAACAATCAGGTCGGCCACCAGACAATAAATTGATTACATAATTACAAACCATGTTGGCCTTAGACCAAACAAGTAATATCAAGACATAAGACATCTTGGAAATAAAATAATAGGTCCTATCCACATGTTACATTAATGTCGGTCCATAACCTAGATCAACCGAGACAAAGTATAGGTCCACACGCTTCAGCAATGATATTCATTCACCAAGTCTCGAACATTATTACCAACAACATCCTGAAACTCCATCAGAAGCTGCACCAACCCCACTTATGTATCTCATCAAAGATCTCCACCAAAATCTCTACCAATGAAACCCTCACCAAAACCAGAAACCAATCTTCTAAGCAAGCAAAATAGCATCCAATCACCAGACTAAAACCAACTGATCAAGTATGAGTATAAGCATTATGAACAAACCAATTCCATCACCAGACTATATCGGAGTCTACCGGATCATGCTGGATCCAAGTCAACCATAAACCACTCAACCTACTAGAACCAGAAGAGTTTCAGTAAAGTATCCAAATAGATAGTGTTGACATCAATGACAAAACATCAATGCAACACATAATCAATTCCACCAAATGGCCAACAAACATGAGCCAAAATGATCCTCTAGTTTACTGGGTTTAAGAAAAATGTATCTGAGGATATGTGTGGTGCTTGAGTACACTGCTTCTCTTCTTGAGGCTCTGAGAAAGACATACACAGTTCTTAGGCTTATTTCCGTTCACTTGCACGAGCTATGAAAAAGGACAGCCACATCAAAGATCGAGGGAACTGCCTCTTAATTTTCATTTATTGTTTAAGGCTGGAAATCAGCTTTAAATATGTCTTTTCAGACATCTTTTTGCATAGTAGTTGGCTTAAGGATAGAGTTTCTAGAGTCATGGATGCTCCTGTTAGGCTCACCAGTAGCAAGGCATAGTTTGCTTTCCTAGGAAGCAATTTAGATCAGTGGTTGTTGTGTATGATGTAGCAAAGAATCCCTTTGATTATTGCGGCTATCAAATGGGTTCTTGGTGAGGACTTTATCGATGATGTGGATCACTACCATGTCAACACGAGCATTTTCTCTCTCTTTTTTGCCTCATTGTTGGACACTGGAACGAATGACTTTTTGGTAGTAGAGATGACTCAGACACTCTTCCCACCAGAGTATCTGGGTGGCCTTGAAGAAGTAGTGCAACATGTTGCTCCCTTATGGGGTCTACCTTTGGCCTTAGACTTGCAAACTTCATATCCTCCAAAGAATATGTGGAATGGCATCCATTAATCAACGGTTTGAAGACAATGACATTGTCTACTCACCGCTTTCAAGCAAAATTTGTTGTTGAATTCCTCCTTCGATCTCATATGATAGTTCTCTCTCTGGCTAGAATGACTTAGTACACTGATTTTTGGGACTACATCTTCCCAAGGATTCTGACGCCACACATCCCTCCACATTTGATGTATGTTTCAATATTCTAGGAGTCAGACAATGACTCTAGCTATGAATGGATGGAGGAAGAGGATGATGAGGACAATGACTTTGATTTCATCATGGAAGAGGAGGAGGATGAAGAATATGACTGATAAAAGAAATACACACCTTTCTTCAATAACTTGCCACCCTGATTCACTAACTTACAAGCCACGAGCCTTTTTATGTATTGTACAAAATAAATACTTCAAAATAATATAATATATCTTTTTTTTGTTTATAATGTATCTTATGGTTTACTTTTTACTCTTAACAATGCATGGAAGATCATTAATAGATAAATATAAGCATACAAAATTTACACTATTTACATGGGGAAGCAAATGCTTAATGAAAATGTTTGAGGTGAAATATGTTAACTGGGATTTCGAGGAATCTTCCTTGTATGTCTTCAAGGTCAAATGCGTTACACTCCATGCAATTAGTTATACGAAAAGGTCCCTCCCATAAGCTCTCAAACTTTGCATGCTGACTTGACCTAGCGGCCCTCTCATTGTATTTCAGGATGAGGTCCCCCTCCTTGAATCCTAGGCCAGAACTTTTCTTACCATCAAACCAACTCTTGATGACTTGTAGGTGGTTTTTAAGTGAATCAAATGCTACTTCTCTTGCCTCTTTTAGTTTCATGAGTTCCACTAACCTCACTTCCATTGAGTCATTTTCTTCCACCTCAATAGATTTGAGGAGTTGTAAGGAGGGGATTTCCATTGATATGGGGAATAGGGCATCTTTAAACACTCGTGCATTATCTGATATTATGGTTTTTGGCAGGCCATACTGGTATACTAGATCTTTCAGAAATCCTAGGATTTATGTTTATGTAGCATTTCTTAGAGGTTAATCTCCAGCCCATCTAGTGAAGTAATTAGTGGCAGTGAGGATCCATTTGTGTCCGACTGAGCTTGCAAGATTAACCATTCTTATGAAGTCTATACCCCACTAGGAAAAGGGCTCTTCGACCACTATTGGTCTAAGTGGCATTCTTGCATTCCTACATCTGCCACTGTAAAATTGACATTCCTTACATTTCTATAATAGGGCATGTGCATCTTTAAACATTGAGGGCTAGAAATATCTAGCATGGGTGATTTTAATGATAGTGGTTGGTGTTGAATAATGACCCCCTGAGAGTTTGTCATGGAATTCATGCAGGATCTTATTGGCTTGATCTTTGTCCACACAACATAGTAAGACTCCATCAAAATTTCTTTTGAAAAGCACCCCATCCACCAAGCGGTATCCGCTATTTTGCATTCTATATAACCTTCACTTTTAGGGGGAGTATGAACTGGGAAAATCCAAGTCAGCATGAAATGCTTTCGGTCCATGATCCAACATGGTTCCATTAGCTCGAAAATGGCCATCACGACTTCCTCTTAAGTGGTTTCATCTTCTTGGGGGATTGAATCCTAGGCCTTTTCCGTGGATTACCTTAGTAGGTTTGACATCAATGTTGTACTATAGGATTTTAGTAATCCAGTTTGGTCTTTTTTCTCTAATGTCACCTTCCATTATATATTCACAGACTGAAGGATGGGAAACATATACAGTACTTTTTTTTTGTAGTCTCAAGGATGGAGAAGCAGGAGAAGGGAACAACTTTGAATTTGAACTTAGGATAGGGAAAGAAACCCTATAATGGACAGCCAAACCAGGATGCAGGTGGAAAGGATGAATGAAAGTCTTCACTCCCTTCATTGCGTAATATCTTAGAACCAAAAAAGGGTAGATTTGTTATTGAATTTCTAGACCTAGTGATTGAGCACAACACCAACCTTATGGCTTTGACTCTAGTTGGCAAATTTTTGGGCCCTAGACCAAATATTGATGTTGTTAGGGCATTTTCTAAACGTAAATGGGCACTCAAAGGTCGGATGGAGATCACAGCCATGTCCAAAGGTGTGATGTCTATGTCCTTTTCATGTGAGGAAGACATGTTGAAGGTTCTTTGTGATAGCCCTTGGTTGATTGGCAAATATGCACTAGCTCTGGAAAAATAGTCGCCTATGATGGACCTAAATGAATCTTTTTTTGTTCAAGCTCTAGTTTGGGTCAAACTCTCGGGTCTCCCACTAGAGTTCTGGGTTGAAGATGTTTTCAAAGGAATCACTAGTTCCTTTGGGGATCTCTTATCTATGGACCCTATCACAGTGGCTAGAAGAAGACTCACCTTTGCAAGAATTTATATGGGAGTCATGCAAGGAACGGATATGCCTTTATCTATTGAGATTAACTCCAGACTAGGGTAGTGGGTCCAACCATTGAAATATTAAAGTGTCCCTTTTGCATGCTTTCACTGCAAAAAATTGAGGCATACTACTAAAAATGCCCCCTATAGGTTGTCAAAGAGAAAGAGAATAAAGACAAGACAATGCAATGGAGAGCCAAAAATCCAGTTAAGAAACTGGTGGTTGTTGAGAAAAATAAAATAGTAGAAGAATCCCAAAGTGTCATCATCCCTGACACTTCTGAGCAACAGGGGAACATCAATATGGAAAACCTTGAAAACCATGTGTCTAAAGGTGGAAAAGAGGATCAAATAGGCAAATATGAGAGAGAACAAAAAAACCTCAATCAGGATGAACAACGAAGTGATAACCTGGAAGATGGAGAAATAGAGGTGGTTTTGTAGACCAAGGAGGAGACGGCTTCAAGCTGCACCATGGAAAACATTAACAGAGATTGCCCTAGATCTGACTATGAGGACACCCATAGGTGGTTGATTCTTGGAGGGACCTCATCATCAGAATCACACCAATCGGTTGATATGGTGAAATATACTTTACAGTTGTCCCCCACAACTTCATTGCTTAGAATAAGTGCTAAGTGGGTTGAGGATGATGCTTTCAAGCATAAGGAATCCACCCAAGACAACCAAGAGGATGATATCCAGAATAATGAAGTGGGCCCCTAGTGTTGTTGATGTAGCAAATATGTATAGTAATAGGGGTTGTTCTGAAACTGGTGGCATCAAGACTGGTGGATTCAGGAGATAATCTTTGAGTATTTGAAAACCCTGTTGATAGTTATCATCCCATTTGAATTTGATGTTTTTGTGTAGCAAGTGCTGAAAATGATGACATTTATCTATAAGTTGTGCTATGAATCTTCGTATGGACTGGAGTCTTCCCTTCAAAGATCGAAGTTGACTAATATTTCTTGGTGGTCGCATCTCTAGGATTGCCTTGACTTTTGATGGATCGACTTCAATTCCTCTTTCTAAGACAATGAATCCCACTAGCTTCCTGGAGGTTACTCCAAAGACACATTTCTTGGGGTTTAATCTTACTTTGCATTTTTCCAGCTGATCAAAAAAGACTGAAAGTATGTCCAAATGTATAGCTCTATCTATTGATTCTCCCAAGAGGTCATCAACATAGTCTTGTATAGTAACGTGCATGAGATCATGAAAGATAGTAGTCATGGCTCTTTGATATGTAGCACCTGCATTCTTTAGCTCGAAGGGCATGAAATTTCACCAGGGACAAGTAAATGTTGTTTTGTGCTGATCCTTAGATGCAATTCTTATTTGATTATACCAAGAGAATCCATCCATCAATGATAACATTGCATGACCTACTGTGAGATCTATGATCAAGTCTATATTTGGTAATGGAAAATCATCCTTAGGACAAGCTTTTTTGATGTCTCTAAAATTTGTGCATATTCTGATGCTATGATCTGGCTTACTGACTGGTACTAAGTTGGAGATCCATTCAGGAAAATCAATTGGGCATATGAATCTAACATCCAATAATTTTTCAAGCTCTGCATTGACTAATAATGCCACTTGTGGATGCATCTTTCTTAATTTTTGTTTTACTGTTTTGCCCCCAGTTTAACTATCAAATGATGCATTACTAAATTTGGATCCAATCCAGGCATATTAACATATGACCATGCAAAATTGATTTTTCGCTCTATGAAGAAACTTATGAACTTTGATCTTTCTATTTCTATCAAAGATTGTGCCAGGAATATGTTATGTGGAATTTCTTCTATACCAATGTTTGTTTTGATGGTCTCCTCTACTAACATAGATGATTTTTCTTCATGTGATGCTAGGAGAATGTCGAGCCTTCCATCTTTGGGTGCCTCAGAGAAGTTTTCACCCTCAGATATGTCCTTTCTTTTTACTTTTTTGGGGTCAGATAGTGCCACAATGTGGTTTTCACCATAAGACTCATGATTTGTTTTTTTTTTTACATTTTTGCGACTGGAAGGCCCAACACCCTCACCAAAATATGCCACAATGTTGAGCTCTTTAGTGTATCCTGCCTTATGGTCCCCAAGCGGAAGATCATCTCGTATGCTTAGATAGTCAATAAAGGATTCATTGTTTTGGAATGTGTCAAATTGTATAGGTCCTTCATGGTCCCAATCAATAAGTTGGTGGTGAACAAGGGGAAGGCCTTCAATGTTTTCAAAGTCAGCAGGACTAAGGGTGAAGATGCAATTATATTCAGGTATGTCAAGGTAATTTTTGAGGTCATCATTGGCACTCTCCTCATTTGTCTAGATCGTGAACGAGTCCAAATTTTCATCACTAGTAGCGCATTCCGGGATGAGTGTCCTCATTCTTTATCATTTAGACCTAGAACCTAGAGGCAAAGACTATGTGGGATCCTCTGGGGTTGTTTCTTGACCAATTTTGAATTTTTTATTAAATTCCACTTCTTTTGTGGGTTCACCTGGTTCTCTAAATGTCTCGGCGAGTTCATAGTCACTGGAGGATTTGTCCAAACCCCATTCCCATTCATTAGTCGGTGGAATAGTGGTTCTCTTGTTGAACTTTGGCAACTTTTATTTGTAATTCTTCTTCTGCCTTTCAAGTATTTACCCTGGAAGATATGAAACCAAGCCCTTTCGAGCGCTCTTTTTTAAATGTCAATTCTGGTTGCAAAGGTTGAATGATACCTTCCTTTCTTAAGTCAGGAGGACTTTTACCATCCTACCCAAAATTTTGTAGGATCTTGAATCCTTTGCCATATTTTTCACATGGTATGTTGATGTGATCTTGTGTACCATCTCCACGGTCTTTGTACAGCATTTTGTATAAGTCTTCTTCTTCCATTTCACCCCACTTTTAGAAGATAGTAGGATCCCATTTGAGTGTAATGATAATACCCGTTTAGAAGGATGTGGTCATCCATATTCTTTTGGTGAACTCATAACTTGTAGTAAGCACATGGTTTGATTCAAAGTGTATTCACCCATGCCTTTGTCCTTTTTTTTCCCTTTAAGCTCACCTTTTTTTGATGTTGAAGGTTTTAATGATCCAGGGTCAATGTATGCAGAAGAAGGGACAACTTCTCTATTACTTGGAATGATTGTCTCAGTTTTTGGTCTCAAGTTATTGCAATATATAAATGGATTAGGATCACCATTAACTGTTAATTCAACTCCATTGTGAGGAAACTTAATGCATTGGTGGTATGTAGATGGGACTTCCCTCATCTCATGAATCCAAGGACATCCTAGCAATATTTTGTATGTGAGATCTAGGTCTAAGACTTGACAAACCACATCCTTTGTAACTGGCCCAACTCTGAGGGGCAAGGTGACTGTGCCCTTGGATGAACGCTCTTCATCATCATATGCTTTGATGGTAATTTTTTTTGTAGGATTCATATCTTTGTCTAAATATCCCGTTTGTATTATTGTGTTCAAAGTACATATATTAAGACTAGCTCCTCCATCTATCAGGACTCATTTTATTCGATGTTTGTGTAGAAAGGCTTCAATGTGTAAAGGTGCATTATGTGGTTGGCTCATGGAGGCGTCATCAGCTTTTGTGAATGTAAGGGAGTGTGGAATGGAAAGGTATCCCACCAAGGCTTGAAACTGGTCCACGGTTAGATCAGTGGGGACGGAAGTGTCTCTCAAAGTTTTGTCAAGAATGGATTTATGTGCAGGGGATATGCGTAAGAGATCAAGGATGGAGATAAGTTCCTTAATTGTTCTATAAGGTCATACTTAGGTTTGGTTGATGAGGAAGTGGTGTTTTTAGCTGGTGAACCTTGCAAAGTGAATTTACCTCGATGAGTTGTAACATTACATTCAGAGGTAGGTTCGGAAGAAGATCCAATGCTATTTAGGACAACCTTGGGTCTTTGGGTAGAATTATCAAGCATTTTATCCTTGATGATAATGGTAGAGACATAATTGTCCATTTAAATGTGATTGACAGTTGAATCATAGTTATAGGATGCTTTGGTATAGTTGGTTTTCTCATAGGTGGCTTTATCTTTTCCCTTGTCATGCTTTGGGAATGGTTCTTTAAACATCTCATGTTCTTGATTGGATGAGTGTCCTTCAATATCAATGTCACCCCTATCAATAAGGTCTTGTATGATGTTCTTCAGTCGATGACAATTTCCTATTTTATGACCCTTGCTTTTATGATATTTGCAGTATTCATCATCATTCCACCAATTTGGTTTGACCTTTGGCTCATATGGAGGCATATCTAGAATTGTTATTGTTTTGTTTGCCACTATCTTCTTGAAACCTGACTCAAGTGGTTCTCCCAATGGGGTGTATTTCCTTCATGGTTTTGAAGTTGTTTGAGTATTCACTTGATTTTTTGTAGACCTTGATCTAGAAAAAATGATTTTGGGTCGTATTGTATTGGCATCAACAACACCATCATTGATTGTGTTCTTGTTTTTATTCCAAAATCTTGGCTTGTCTTTTCCTTTAAAGTCCTCTTTGTTTTCTTTGAATATTTTGATGATGCCTTGCTCAATTAGGACCTTCTCTATTGCTAAGCCTTTTTTAATGACATCCTTGAAGGTGGACAAACGAGATTTTCTCAAATCGTAACCAATGTCTTTGTTAACATTTTGGGTGAACATCTCTACCATTTATTTTTGTGGAATTTCACAAGAGCATCTGCTAGCTATATTCCTCCATCTTTGTAAAAATGATGAAAAAGACTCTCCATCCCTTTGTTTGGTGTTGCATAAAGTAGTAACTGATATATCTGTCTCTATGTTGTATGAGAAATGTTGGATGAATGCCTCTTCTAAGTCACCCCATGACTTAATTCCAGGTGGGAGTTGGGAGAACCATTCCATAGCTTTATCACCTAAGCTCTATGGGAATAATCTCATCAAATATGTCTCTTTTGCTGCTACCTCAATGCAAGCTATGAAAAACTGTCTTATATGTGCCTTAGGATCCCCGTTTCCTCTATACTTATCAAAATTAGGTGTCACAAAGTGTGTAGGAAAAGGAGGCATTGGAATGCTTTAGTCAAATGGATAGGGACATATGTATCTCATTGTGTAAGTTGGCTTCAGTGTATTTATGTCCTCCATTTTCTTTTGTATGTCCTTAATTTGCTGCTCCAAATTGTTATTAGGTGGAGATCGACTTCTTGGACCATAGCCCATGCCTGAACCACTGGGTGGAGGAGGAGCATGTTGCATATATGAATGGTATTGATCATACACATGTTCATATGGAGGAGGTCTATAATGATGCTGCATATATGGAACACTTGGTATAGAGTCATGATGAGGAATGTAATATCTATTTTGTCCATGTATACCATACTCTCTAGGCATGTCATGGGTTTGTTCTAATGTGTGTCCCCAAATTTGATGCAGGGTTTCCTTGTGTCCAAATTTTGATCATCCTTTGGATATCTAATTGCTTTGGTGGTTGGTCCTTACCATTGGTATATGATTGAGTATATTTTTCTACATAAGACTTCCATAATGGTCTGTGAAGGTGAGTATCATATGCTTGACCATGTGTATGTGGGACCTTAGGTTTTTGAAACAAAGATGATGGTGTTTCAGGCACAAGATGTGGTCCTCTATTGCCTCCACTACCAAGCCTCCTTTGATCCATGTTGAGGTGAGGTTGTTGCGAAGGTTAATTTTCCATTATTTGAGACATGTCAAAATCATGAGGGATCTTGGCTCCACTTTGTGCCATCACTTGTAAGAAATATTGTCTATCTCTCCTTATTATTTCCTCAACCAATCAATTGAAATGGGGAACCATAATGGAGTCTTCCACTTCTGCTGAATGTACAAAAAAGTTGTCCATATTTTCATTGTGTGTATCATTGTTGTTTGTAGTGTTCATGTTCTCAACATTTGGAATGTTTTTATAGGCATCCATGTCAGGTAATGTAGTATGATCAGAATTGAAAAAAACATCATTGTCATACTCATAGGCACTCATGTTTACGCACTCTTGAGCCTCTTTAGCTTCTCTCCTATATTTTTGGGAACGGGTTTCAACCATGAACTAGGTATTGACCAAGATGTGGGAGACCAAGAGTTGGATGGAATGTAAATGAATTTGAGGTTTTCTTGAAATGTCCAAAGTGTAAGACCAAGTATGTATGTAGTAGAGTAGGTGTGGCATCCAAAGAGATGATAGTTTCTCTTGATGAGGTAAGTTGACCTTGACTCTAAGTAAGACCAAATGAGACCCAAAGGTGATAGACCTTGATGAGGGACCACTTAGCAAAATGTTGGAGTATGTTGTTGTTTTGACAAAGTAAGATGAGGACAAGAAAGTGATCTTTTGACTCAAGCTTAGACAAATGTGAATGTAATGCAAGGTGTAAAGCAATGATGGACTTTGTGAGACCCAAAAATAGGCTGAATTCTAGATGAAAACCTAGGGAGATAACCTAGGTAGCTCAATAAGTCTGAAACTGACTACTGGATTGTAAATTTTTTTTAATTTTGAACACAGACATGCCTGTATACTTCACAAACATGATTAAGTGACACACATGTGGTTGAACACTGCACATATGTGTTTATGAGATTTAGTGAATGCAATTTTCTTTAGGATAACATAGACGCATTTCTGTCCTTCACAAACATGGCTAAATGATATAGACATGGTTCTATTAGACACAGACGTGTTTTTGGAAATTGAGTGCAATTTTTCCAATTTGTAGAGTTGTTGTTGTGACCAAATCTGAATTTTTGACTGCTTTTTCATGACAAGAGGACACAATGTTGATGAAGACTCAATGTTTGTAAGTGTTTATACTCAAAATGACTCAAAGAAAAGTGTGTTGTTTGATGTAAAAATGTTTTACATACAATTGAAGACATAAAAGACACAATGTTTTTATGTTTGATTGTTCAAAATAAGACAAGCACAATTCTTATGGTTGGCCAGGACAATAGTTGTTGATCCCACATGGGGTTTCCCCCAAAACTATGCTACTCAGAGCGGATACTTAGATACTTGACCCCACTGGCTCCACCCTCAGCACTCACTTCTCCGGGGTAGCCAAGCATCAGTCCCCATGAAAACTCCCTGTGGTGAACTTTGTATCTCTACTAAGAACCGTATGTGTGTGGGCCACTCCAGAGGTCCGACCTCCTACCCCAACAACTAGAAGGATTTTGGCTTTCTAAAACAAAAAGGTGCTAGTAAGGGCATATGCTTGTGTGGCCATACATGCGACACTTTCAGCTTTGTAAATACAGAAGTCTCCCAGTCAATAGGGGTTACGCCCTACAATTGATCAAATAAATTTGATCAAACGAGTTTATGGGGAGACATAGT
Organism: Cryptomeria japonica; assembly: GCF_030272615.1. Classification (NCBI taxonomy): domain Eukaryota; kingdom Viridiplantae; phylum Streptophyta; class Pinopsida; order Cupressales; family Cupressaceae; genus Cryptomeria; species Cryptomeria japonica. The sequence goes on from NC_081410.1 coordinate 410,478,458, forward strand.
GTCGGTATGAACTAATCAACACATGTTACCCATGGCTTTCACCATGGATACAATTGTTTATAGTGGTTCGGAAGAGGATGAATTTTCCTTGCTACCACTTGGGTCATCCTCTCCTCACTAGTAGTCCTAATGACCACACGTGGAGACAGGCCCTCTAGAGATTAAACAAAAAGAGACTATTGCTCAAGATATAAAAGACATTGGTTCAATTTTAGTGCACCAATTGAAGTATTTGGTAATCTATGAAAACAAGGCACACAATAAAGATCAAAAGAAAACCCTTGTCAAGGTCCTACAACAAAGATTTATTAGTAGTTTGAATTGTTTCAAATGATCACCCCTTCCTGCAAGCACACAAGTTAGGTAAATTTTAGATCCAAAAAGACTTTGTGAAATAGGGGCCTTCGACAAAACGATTTGTTTTCAAGACAAGCTGTATCAATTTTGTTAGCTAGATCACAAAATGTTAGCCCGAAATAAGCTAGATCTGAAATCCAAATGACGAAATAAAGCCTCAAAACTAGATAAAAACTAAAAATGCAAAATCAGAGACACAAACATGGTTCAACCTAATGCAAACGCAACAGAAAATCGCAAACACGTATAAATTTGTCGCAGACGTGCGTAGATCACATAGACGTGGGTCCTGAATGTAGATGTGATTGAGAGATTCACAGATGCAGTTTGGAATCACAGACACAACCTTGTAATCTATAAAATAAGCTAAAATGATGTCGAACGCAGACATGATTACAAAGATCACAGACGTAGAATAAAAGTAAAAACGCGGTTACAGGATGTGCAGACGTGGAAATGTCGAAAGTTGATGGAAATGTCAGATCTGTAACTTCAAAAACATAAAATCTTCAACAAAAAATGTTAAATGCAAAAGGGACAAGAGTCCCACCGGGCGTGCCAAAATGTTTATAGTAAAAATGGAAACAACAATATTGAAAGACTAAATGGATTCAACCACAAAACCCTAGCCTAACAAAAACAAAGATCCACTATAACATATGAATATTACCTAAGACAATGCAAATCAAATGAAATCATAAAGATTATACCATCACATGTCCAATAGGGTTTGGATCTACATTCTTCCTATCTCCATTGATCTTGCTTGATATATTTGCTCTCAGATTTTATGTGTGCACAAGAGCTCAACAAAGAACGGAAATGTGGTTGCAAGTAGGATTGATCGCATATGAAAGTTTGAAAGCGTAGTCAGGGGTTGATAATGAAGGAAGCATCTCCTTAAATAGAAGACACTATAAGAAATCGAGGGATAAGATTGAGAGGTGTAAAAGATAAATGGTCGGCTAAGATTAGAGGGTAGGTAGTGTAGGAATTAAGAGATGAATGGCATGTGTCATGGGTGGAAAAGGCTAATGAATTAATTAAATAAATAAAGATTTATTTAATTAATAGAGGAAGTGGGGTCAATTAAATAAATACAAGTATTTATTTAATTTAAGAAAAAGGATAATTTAAATAAATAAATGTATTTATTTAAATGAGAAATAAGGCTAGAAGAGGATAAATGAATTAATTAAATAAATAAAGATTCATTTAATTGATAGAAGAATTAGGCTTAAAATAATTAAATAAATAAAAATATTTATTTAATTAGACAAGACAATTTTAGGTGTCTACACTAACTAATTAATAAAAATGGCCCGAAAGATATTATTAAGTATGGGGCCATATTGTCTTCGGACATGTAGTGTCACGGCTAAAACACTTCGTTGGTGAAGCAACCACCAAGGTTCAAACCTCTGTTGGGTCATTGTGCTCGTAGGCCTTGTGTCCTCGTTGGGTCATTGTGCTCGCGAGTTTGAACAAGTGAAGTGTTGGGATGAGGTACCCCAGTTGTGGCCTCATCGGTTCATAGCTTTGAGTCAAAAGTGTTTCATGTGGAGCCAGAGGGCATGTCATGCCAATGTCGCTAATCACGTTAAAAAGTTTACCAGGCATTTTTTTTTTTAAAAAGTATGGGGTCATACAATAAATTATTTAAATTAACTATTTAATTATATCAGAGACATTACATAACTTCACCTTAATTTTTTTAAAGGATTGAAAGAATATACTGTCCTTCCACCATTATTTGGTCATTGCACTGATTGCTCTTAATATCTTCTTGATCATTTGTTGTGGTAATGGCATAAACTATCTTTTGATGGTTCTGTGTGAAAATACAATAGCTACTCATTTTTGGTCTCTACTGTATTCTTCCTTTGTCCAAATATGTCTCTTTAAAAAGAATATCTTGTTATCTACAAATAATTGTATATACCACTGCAAGCTATTGTGCATTCAAACAATCAAAGACTATTCTTTATCATTGATGCATGCCTATGCTCCTCTATTTTTCTTGTATTTATCTTGGGCATGACTATGTATACATTTTGAGACCCTATTTGGGTTGTTTATTCTTTTAACATGTCAGTATGGTTCCACTGGACACCGACATGTCATTATAATAGTAATTTGAAAAGTTCACTATTGTGAATGACAAGCCCCTGTTCACTGAAGCCATCTTGACATATTAGCATGTTGGGCTCAACCCTTGTGGGAGCCTCATTTTATAGCACATTCTTGAAAGATGAATAAGATAAATCAGTAATGCACTATGTACTTGTATATGCACAGTGAACATATACGTTGGCAAAAAAATCATCTTTTATTTTTATGATAAGATGCCTCAGTGATAGATTATTTTTAGCTTCTTTTGCATTCCTCTGATATTTGTTTTTGAATATCACTGATATGATTGGGTCAAATTGATAATTCATAGGTTTTAAACTATTCATCTGTTGACAACATATGATGAACTTTCTGTCTTGAGCTCTAACCAATAGCTTAACATTTTGCAGGTGCACTCAAACCTAGGAGATGAAGGGATGAAGATAAAGGAGAATTTGATGGTAGGGTTGAAGATAAAGCATCATCACAACAACATTGACCATGAAATGACAGATAAAATGCTTCATTATATGTTTTCTTCTCCTTCTTACTTTCAGTTGCATAGTTTATCTCCTATTTTTTACCAATGTGGTTCAATAATTCTTATGGCTTATGTGGGACTTATAAATACTCTTTCTTCTTTAAAGCATTAAACAATAATGAATAAATAATTTGTATGTTTCCTCATTCTAGAGTGAATAATAATGCAATAATACTATGCAATTTTGATATGTGTTATGTTCTGAGTTATTTGCATAATAAACTAAAAAAAATTGAGCACTTTATTGCAATCAAAGCATCAACATAAAATGATTAACAACTATAACTTCTCCAAGTCTACCAATTTGAGCAGTGTAAAAAAATTGGTAACATGTCCACGAAGAGAAGATTGTATCTTAGCTTTGGAAAAATTTTGGTGATACTTATAAAGGAAAATCCTTGTTATATAGGTTATTCATGAGAAAGAAGTTGTATTCTATGAGGATGGGATAAGAAGGATCCATTGTTGATCACATGAATTCATTCAACAACTAGGTTCAATCAATATCAAGATTAATGGTCAAGAAAAATGCATGATTCTATTATGATTTTTTCCAAACACATGGGATCATCTTGCGATAGTTATTGGAAGGACAACGACAACTTCTAAGATGGGGGATCTGGTTGCTTCATTGTTATTTGAAGATAGGTGAACATAATATTTTATGATGGCTGAGGAGGCCCTGGTTGCTCATGGTAGAATGATGGAGAAAGTAAAGAAGAAGAAAAAAAAGGGTAATCTAGGTTTCTAGGGAGATTTAAGTCTCTTGGTAAAAAGTCCAAAGAAAAATATTGAAATTATGGAAAATCTGGTCATTTTCAAAAAGAGTGCAAGAAGGAGAAGGAAAAGAAAGGTAAACTAGATTTCTATAATTCTCACTCTAATAAATCCTTTTATGGTGAAGTAGATGCTTTTGTCATGGCTTTGGAAACACATTCATAGGATTATATGTGGTTGATAGATTCATATGCCTCTCTCCACATGGCCTCTCATAGAGGTTGGTTTTTAAAGTACAAAGAGTTTGATGGTAGGAAGTTGTACCTAGGTGATGACTCTCACCTAAAGGTTGTTGTTTGTGGAAGATGCAAAATCATATTCTTTGATGGTAGAGTGAAGAGGATTAATGTTGTCATTGTTATTTCTAGTTTGGCACAAAACCTTGAATCATTTAACAAGTTCAGTGATGTCAGTGTGCAATATGTTTTCTCAAGTGGTGGATGTAAGATGTCAAGAGGTTCTATGATGCTTTATAAGGGTGTTTTAATTGACACTTTATATTGTTGGAAATTGAAGGAATTGATTATGTGTTACATTGATGTTTTGTTATTGATGGTAACACCAGTTGTTTTGGTTGTTTACTGGATTCCGGTAGGTTCCAATAGAGTGGTTAGTTTATGATATTGATCTAGGATGCTCTGGTATGCTTTGTCTTGTGGACTTGGTCTAGATCTATCATCCATGCTATTCAGATGGGTATCACGATTAGTTGGTTTGGGATTTGATGACTCGGGAGGTATCATTTGTTCTAGTGAGCCCTTTGGTCACTAGTATGGGTTCTGTCGATAGAGATTTGTTGAAGACCTTTTGATGCACATGATAAGTGGTGTTGCTGTAGCTTTTAGATGGCTTTCATGATGTTGTTGGTTATCTTGTTCATGTTCCTATTGATCGGTGGTGTTGGATTTTGGGTCTGGACTTAATTCTATCTTATTCAGCTAGGTTATGGACTAGTTTATGTAATGTGTTGGTGCATGATCCCGATGCGTTACCAGTTGGGTTTATTGATTAGACTATGTTGTTTCGGTCTCAGGTTGACTTGGTTGATCATTATATTGTAGGTTTAAGTTATTAATTTATTGTATTATCTTTTAGGTGGCCGACCTAATTATTTAGGTCCCGAGTTGGTATAAATGTGATGTAAGATCTCTTTATAGATCCTGCTCATAGGTTATGGGATTATCTATGTGCAAATAAAGTTGTAATAATATGCAGAGAATTTGGTCGATCATAGGTGATCGAATTATGTTTTTGAAAGAGGTTTAAGACCTCTGGTACTAAGCTTTACCGTAACTATACTTGGGCATAGGAGATGCTATTCTTCAAGTTCATTCTTCTTCCAGATTGTAGTCCTGATTTGTTTTGTATTCAGTGAGGCTCCTTTGTGATGAGAAGTGCATTCTAGGTTGTTGGCCTTTCTGCATGTGCAGACCCCTCTTATTGTAATCACATACTTACTACAAAAGTATTATCTGATTGTGGGTAAGCTTCCCACCGTGGTTTTTCCCTTTATTGGCTTTTCCACGTACAAATATTGGTGTTATCTTTTGTGGATGGTTAGTAAATTTTATCGGGTTTATATTTGTGCTTAACTGTTATATCTTCTATTCCGGTATTTGTTTTATGTATTCTGGTAATAAGGTTTTAATGCTTAAAGTTCTATAATATGTTGACAACTAATTCACCCCCCCCTCTTGATTTTCCTCCAGTTATCTGAGTTGTCTAACAATTGGTATCAGAGTCTGGTCCTCTCTGCAAAAGCTTAACCATTTGTGGAAGATCCTATGGTGTCGAATAGTGCAAGTTCATCAAGTTCATCTGTTGTTGTTTTCCAGAGAGAAATTCCTAAGCTTGATGGAACAAATTACAGAGTATGGAAGATTCAGATGGAGACTCATCTAAGATGTCTTGGCAACAAGATTTAGATCACTGAGAATGGCTATACACCTCATAATCTGACATCTGGCAATCCTCCTCTGGCAAGCTTGGATAGGGACATTGAAAATGATTGTAGAGCTAGAGAAGCTCTTTTGTGTGCACTTTCTGATCAGTAAATTATGGGACTATCTGACAAATCAACTATGAAGGCTATATGGAATAAATTGGAGACTTTGAATGAAGGTGACCCTACTATTATAATTGCTAAAATTGATGGTTAGCGGGTGAGATATAAGAACCTGAAGGTGGAAGAAGATGAAAGGATTAGTGCTTTTATGGAGAGAGTAAATGAGATTGTCATGAGAATTTAGTGTTGCGATGGATCACTGAGTGAAGATGAAATAATATTTAAAGTATTGAGAGATTTTCCACTAGCTTATAAGATGAAGGCTACTGCAATTAATGAGTTGAGAACTATGGAAAACACCTTTGTTAATAGGGATACCTTGGTTGGGAAGTTATCTGCTTTTGAGCTTGAGGAATTCGGTCCTTGTGGAGTTGTGAAATCTGAAACTGCTTTTCTTGCATCTACATCATCTACTGGCAAGAGTGATTGGAAAGCCTTATATGCTAAGGAGCTGGAGGAAATGAAGAAAGAAGATGAAGAGTTTGAGCAACTTGAAGCCCTATTTTCTAGAAAAGTACCTAAAGGTCCTGCAGGAAGTAAGTATGAAGGAAATGTTGACATTATGGATGAACTGATTATGTGTTGCATTGATGTTTTTTCATTGATGTCAACACTAGTTGTTATGGTTGGTTATTGGCAGACAGGTTTTGGATATCGGTAGAACAAATAGTGTTATCGACAGAAGAGACTATCTGTTGGATACTTCTAGCATGTTTGGATCAATGGAGTATGTTTGATTTTATGTGTTACATGTTCCTAGAGAATATTTTGGTCAGTTGGTATTGACTTGGGGATCGGATGTTATCATACACTCTTGTAAACCCTTACCAGCATTGGTTTAAGGTTTAACCGGCAGAGCTTTCACAAAGGAATCTTGACATGATGCATAAGTGGTGTTGGTGTGGCTTCTAGATGGACTTCAAGATGCTGAAGATGTTCTTTAATTGTGCTTCAACTTCTTGAAGACATTGCTTTAGCGTCGTGGACCCATAATAGGTCTGGTGTCTATCTAGGTTATGGACCAATATCATGTTAATGTGTACTCTACACGTTGCCTGGATGTTTCAAGATATTCTATCGATTGGTTATTGTTGTTTTGGTCTTAAGCCAACATGGCATATCATTGTAATATGGATTTATGTAATGCTCTTATTGTAATATCTTTTAGGTGGCTGACCTAATTCGTTTGTCTTAGGGTTGGTATAAAATGATGTAAGATCTCATTGTAGATCATGGTATGGGAATGTGGAATAAGTGTCATGGTCTTTAAATGCAATATCTAATGTGAAGGAGATTTGGTCGATTATAGGTGATCAAATTGGGATTAAGTAAGAGGTCAAAGGCCTCTGGTATTGAGCTTAGCCAGGACTGTAATCGGGCATGGTAGATGCTATCTCTGGAAGTTCATTACTCTATATTGTTGTCCATTTATCTTGAGGTGGTTATAACCTCTTTGTAGTCAGTGAGACTCTTTTGTAATGAACAGTGTACTTTAGGTAGTGTTCCTTCCTCCATGTGTAGGCCCCTCATTATATCACACACTTTTTGCAAAAGTATCATCTGATTGTGGGTAGACTTCCCACCATGGTTTTTCCCTTTCTATTTTTTCCACGTACAAATCATGGTGTTATGTGGTATGGTTGATTTGTATTGATTATCTATTTAATTGTTAAGTTGTATTGTTTACCGGTATGTGTTTCTGCTTTACCAGTACTAAATCTGGTTAAAGGTTATTAAGTGGATTAATTGATATAATGTATTAACAAATTATTCACCCCCTCCCCCTCAGTTGTTCACCGGTTATCCTAACAATTGGTATCAGAGATTTGGTCATCTTTTAAAGAAGCTTAACCACTTGAGGTAGATCCTATGGTAGCTAACACTTCAAATCCATCGGCAACTATTTTCAGAAGAGAAATCCCTAAGCTTGATGGAACAAATTATGGGATATGGAAAATTCCAATGTAGACTCATCTTAGATGTCTTGGCAAGGATATTTGGGAGATCACTGAGAAAGGATACACACCTTATGATCTAGCATTTGGCAATCCGGCTCTTGCAGACATGGACAAGAATATTAAAAATGATTGCAGAGCTAGAGAAGCCCTCTTGTGTGCACTTACTAATCAACAGATCATGGGATTGACTGATAAATCATCAGCTAAGGTTATGTGGGATAAATTGCAAACTCTGAATGAAGGTCATCCTACTATAAAAATTGATAAACTTGATGGTTACTGGGTAAGATATGAAAACTTAAAGATGGAAGATAATGAGAGAATTGTTGTGTTTATGGAAAGAGTAAATGAGATTGTTATGGGAATTAAATGTTGTGGAGGATCTCTGAGTGAAGATGAAGTAGTTTCCAAAGTTTTTAGAGCCCTTCCATCGATTTACAAGATGAAGGCAACTACAATTAATGAGTTGAGAACAATGGAAAACACTTTAATTAACAAAAACATTCTGATTGAGAAATTATCTTCTTTTGAGCTTGAAGAATTTGGATCTTCTGGAGCTCTAAAGTTTGAACCTACTTTTCATGCATCATCATCATCATCTACCAGCAAAAGTGATTGGAAAGTCTTATATGCAAAAGAATTGGAAGACATGAGGAAAGAAGATGAAGAATTTGAGCAACTTGAAGCCTTATTTGCTTGAAGAGTACCTAAAGGACCGACATGAAGTAAGTATGAAGGAAAAGCACCTTTTAAATGTTTTTCATGTAATAAGATTGTTCATTTTGCATCTAGATGTCCTAAAAGAAATGCTAGATTTGAGGAAAGAGTTAAGAAATCATTTAAGCCTAACCAGAACAGATATAGGTTCAAGAAGAGTAAACAATGCTACATAGCAGATGAGGAAGGAGTAAGCAATGACTCTAGGGATGAACCCACATAAGACTTTGCTAGTGGATCTGGCAATTGAAAGGAATTGGTTTTCTATGCTTTAAAGGAAGATGAACCCGAACCGTCTATCATGAATGAAGAAAAAACCCTGGTAGCAAAAGTTAAAGATAAGGATGAATGGGTAATTGATAGTGGATGCTCACAGCATATGACTGGAGATAAAGGGAAATTTATGTCCCTGCAAGAATACAATGGCAGTCAAGTCATATTTGGAGATGACAAAGCATGTATGATCAAAGGTAGAGATACTATTTCTCTGGATGGTAAGCATAATACTGATAATATCTGTTATGTAGAAGGTTTAAAGAATAATCTTTTAAATGTTGGTCAATTGGTGGACAAGGGTTTCCAACTTTAGTTTAAAGATAGAAAATGAAAAATCATTAACAAGATTGGTTTGAAGTTTGCAACTGGTATTCAGAATGGAGGTAATATCTTTCAATTGAACACTGGTACTAAGACATGTTTGATTGCTCATATTGATGAGAGTTGGTTATGGCATAAGAGGTTGTGTCATGTTAATTTTGATTATATTGTTAAGATCAGTTCAACTAAGGCTGATAGAGATATACCTAAGATTATGAAGCCTCATAATCCGATATGTAAGGAATGTCAATTGGGAAAGCAAGCTAGAACTTCTTTTAAAGGAATACATGATAAAACTAATGATGTACTTGATTTGATTCACACTGACTTATTTGGTCTAGCAAGGAATAGAAGCTTTCAAGGTGATAGGTATTTCATGTTGATTATTGCTGACTATTCTAGGATGATGTGGGTGACTTTTCTTAGGGAGAAGTCTGAAGCCTTTGAGAAATTCAAGATCTTTAAAGCAAAGGTTAAAATGGAAACTAGATTGAAAATAAAATGTCTAAGATCAGATCAAGGTGGTGAGTTCACTTCTAATGAATTTAACAATTATTATGAGACAAGTGGAATTAGGAGACAATTATCTACACTTCAGACTCCTCAGCAGAATGGAGTAGTGGAAAGAAAGAACAAAACCATTTTGGATGCAGCAAGATCTATGATGACGGAAGCCAAATTACCTCACATCTACTGGAGAAAAGCAGTGAGTATAGCTGTCTACAAATTCAACAAAGTTCACATCAAAGGTGAAACCAGTAGGACCCCTTATGAATTATGGTTTGAACATACACCTACTGTTAAATATTTCAGATTTTTTGGAAGTAAATGCTATATCAAAAGAGATGATTCAATTGGAAAGTTTGATCCTAGATGTGATGAAGGGATATTTCTTGGTTATTCAATTCAAAGAAAAGCATATAGATGTTATAACAAAAGAATGCAGAAAATTGTGGAGAGTGCTAATGTGAAAGTGGATGAGCAATAGAGAAATCAATCTATATCATATGACAAGGAATCGATAGTGGAAATGATCATAACTGAACTAACAATGCCTCAACTGGTATAGGAAATTGAGACAGTTACACTGGCACAATCAGAAAATTCAACTGTGACTGATGATCATAGTAGTGAACCTGAAGTTCAGAAAACACCAAGGTATGTAAGGTTAAATCATTCTGAAGATCAAATCATTGGAGATAGGAAAAAGGGAGTTATGACAAGAAAAATACTGGCAAATGAATAGGTATGTCTTATTTCTCTAATTGAACAAACATCTATTATTGAAGATTGTAAGGATAAACATTGGTTAAAGGCTATGGAAGATGAATTAGATCAGAGAGAGAAGAATGAAACCTAGACTTTAGTTCCCCGACCTAAAAATAAGAATGTTATTGGAACTAAATGGGTTCTTAGAAATAAACTAAATGAGGATGATCAAGTTGTAAGAAACAAAGCTAGAATGGTTTGTAAAGGATATTCTCAAATGGAAGGAATTGATTATGGTGAAACATCTGCACCTGTAGCTAGAATTGAAGTTGTTAGACCATTTCTTGCCTATGCAGCTTATAAGAACTATAAGGTTTATTAAATGGATGTTAAATGTGCATTTTTGAATGGTGAAATTGAGGAAGAAGTATGCATTGAGCAACCTGATGGATTTTCACTGATAGATGATAAAGATATGGTTTGTAGATTGAAGAAAGATTTATATGGATTGAAACAAGCTCCTAGAGCTTGCTATGCAAGGTTGGATAAATATCATTTGAAGATTGGTTTTACTAAAGTTAGTGCTGATAGTAATTTATATTATTAAATTATTGATGATGATATATTATTTATTGAAGTATTTGTTGATGATATCATTTTTGGAGAAGATAAATTGTGCATGGAATTTGCTAATAACAGGAAGAATGAATTTGAAATGTCCATGATTGGTGAGATGAGATTTTTTTTAGGTTTGCTGTTTACTCAAACTAACAAAGGCATTTTTATTTGTCAAACTAAGTATCTAAGGGAATTGTTGAATAAATTTGGTATGGATAATTCCAAACCGGTAAGTACTCCTACGGTGACAAGTGAGAAATTATCTATCAAGGATACTTATACACCGGTAAATCCGACAAGGTATAAGTCTATGATTGGTGGTATGTTATATATAACTCAAACTAGACCAGATATTATGAATCCAATAAGTATTATTTCTAGATATCAAAGCAATCCTAAAGAAAATCATGAATGTGTCGTAAAAAGGATATTTCGGTATTTGCAAGGAATGATAGAATATGGCTTTTGGTATTCTAGAAATGATGGTTTGACTTTATGTGCATATATTGACTTAGATTGGGTAGGAGATACTAATGACAGGAAGAGCACTTTTGGTGGAGATTTATTTCTTGGAAAGAAACTGATTTCATGGATCAATAAAAAAGAGTCATGCATTTCCTTATCTACTGCAGAAGCTGAGTATGTTGCATTAGCAACTAATTGCACTCAAGTCTTGTCGATGAAGAAAATGTTGAAGGATATCAGGATAAATTGTAGTGAATCGGTAGTTATCTACTATGATAACTCTATAGCTATTGACATGTCTAAGAATCCAATATTTCACTCTAAGACTAAGCATATACCAATAAAGTATAACTTTTTGAAGGACAAGGTAGAAGCAAAGGAAGTCAAATTGGTTTATGTGAACACTAAAGAGCATATGGCAAATATATTCACTAAACCACTATCTAAGGAATCATTTGAGTATTTGAGAGATAGGTTAGGGGTTTCTGCCCCTCCGGTATAGACTTGATTGATGTAGTTTGTCATCAGTTTGACATGCATTATCAGAGATACTATTCATTCTGGCACTAATGAGTGGTGCTACTACTCAGGGGGAGTAGTCATCTTTGAGGTTCAGAGGTTTACATTATTGCTTTGATATTTGTGTCAATTTCTGGAATTGATGTCAAAGGGGGAGAGATAGTGATGTGAAAAATAATTTCAGAACTTTACAGGGATATCATTCATAGGGGGAGAGATATTATTATTGAGGATATTGTTGGTTGTCTTCCACAGGGGGAGACTTGTTTGGCATTTTTTGGTACTTAGATGTTTTTCACATCTTGTGTTGCTATCAATGCCAAAGGGGGAGATTGTTGGCACTATGGATGAATTGATTATGTGTTGCATTGATGTTTTGTCATTGATGTCAACACTGGCTATTATGGTTGGTTACCGACATACAGGTTTTGGTTACCAGTAGAAGATCTAGTGTTACCGGCATAAGAGACTATCTATTGGACACTTTCGGCATGTTTGGATCAATGAAGTATGTTTGATTTTATGCATTACATGTTCTTGGAAAATGTTTTGGTTAGTTGGTATTGACTTGGTGATCAGATTCTATCATACACTCTTGTAAACCCTTATTGGAATTGGTTTAAGGTTTAACCGACAAAGGTTTCACTAAATAATCTTGACAGGATGCATAAGTGGTGTTGGTGTGGCTTCTAGATGGATTTCAAGATGTTGAAGATGTTATTTGATCATGCTTCAACTACTTGAAGACATTGCTTTGACATGGTGGACCCAGAATAGGTCTGGTGCCTATCTAGGTTATGGACCAATATTATGTTAACGTGTACTCTACACGTTACTGGGATGTTTTGGGATATTCTATTGATTGGTTATTGTTGTTTTGGTCTTAAGCCGACATGGCATATCATTATAATATGGATTTATGTAATGATCTTATTGTAATATCTTTTAGGTGTCCGACCTAATTGGTTTAGGCCTTAGGGTTGGTATAAAATAATATAAGATCTCATTGTATATCATGGTATGTGAATGTGGAATAAGTGTCGTAGTCTTCAAATGCAATATCATATGTGAAGGAGTTTTGGTCGATTATAGGTGATCGAATTGTGATTAAGTAAGAGGTCAAAGGCCTCCAGTATTGAACTTAACTAGGACTATAATCAGGCATGGTAGATGCTATATCTAGCAGTTCATTACTTTAGATTGTTGTCCATTTATATTGAGGTGGTTATAACCTCTCTATAGTTAGTGAGACTCTTTTGTAATGAGCAGTGCACTCTAGGCAGTGTACCTTCCTGCATGTGCAGGCCCCTCATTGTATCACATACTTTCTACAAAAGTATCATTTGACTATGTGTAGGCTTCCCACCATGGTTTTTCCCTTTCTGGTTTTTCCACGTACAAATCATGGTGTTATGTGGTATGGTTGCTTTGCATTGATTATATGTTTAATTGTTAAGTTGTATTGTTTACCGATATGTGTTTCTTCTTTACCATTACTTAATCTGGTTAAAAGTTATTAAGTGGATTAATTGATATAATTTGTTAACAACTAATTCACCACCCCCCCCTCTTAGTTGTTCACCGGTTATCCTAACAGGAAAATCACATTTTAAATATTTTGCATGTAATAAGATAGGTCATTTTGCATCTAGATGTCCTGAAAGGAATTCAAGATTTGAGGAAAGAGCTAGAAGATCTTTTAAACCTAACCATGATTATCAGAACAAGCATAAGTATAGGAGAAATAAAGGCAAATAATGCTACTATTCTGATGAGGAAGGTGTGACTGATTCTGATGATGAACTGACACAAGATTCAACTAGTGGATCTGGCAATGGAAAGGAATGGGTATTTCTGGCTATTAAGGAAGATGATTTGGTGCCCGAAGAAAAGGCCCTTGTTGCTAAAATAGAAGACAAGGATGAATGGTTGATAGACAATGGAAGTTCATATCATATGACTGGAGACAAAAGGAAGTTTCTATCTTTGAAAGAATTTGATGGCGGTTTGGTTAGATTTGGAGATGACAAAGCATGGATGATCAAGGGAAGAGGAACTATATCAATGGATGGTAAGCATGATACTGATAATATTTATTATGTTGAAGGTTTAAGGCATAATCTTTTGAGTGTAGGACAGTTGGTGGATAAAGGGATTTTGTTACAGTTCAAGGATGGAAAATGCAAGATTATCAACGGATTTGGATTGGAGATTGCAATCGGTACTTAGACTAAAGGTAACATCTTTCATTTGAACTTCGGTGAGAAGACCTGTTTGATTGCACAAATTGATGAGAGTTGGTTATGGCATAAGAGGTTGTGTCATGTGAATTTTGATTGTATTGTAAAGATCAGTTCTACTAAGGTAGTTAGAGATATACCTAAGATTGTAAAGCCCTATAATCCGGTATGTAAGGAATGTCAAATGGGAAAGCAAGTCATAACTTCTTTTAAGAGTATACAAGACAAATCTAATTATGTTCTTGATCTTATTCATATTGATTTTTGTGGCCCTGCTATAATCAAAAGTTTTTAGGGTGATAGATATTTTATGCTAATCATTGATGACTATTCTAGAATGATGTGGGTTACTTTGCTAAGGGAAAAATATGAAGCATTTGAAAATTTTAAAATATTTAAAGCTAAATTTGAGATAGAGATAGGATTGAAGATTAAATTCTTAAGGCCAGATCAGGGTGGATAATTCACATCTGATAAATTTAACAATTATTGTGGAAAGAATGGGGTAAGGAGATAGTTATCTGCACCTTGGACACCTCAGCAGAATGGAGTTGTGGAAAGGAAGAACAAAATTGTCTTGGATGTGGCTAGAACTATGATGATGGAAGATAATATGCCTCATATCTACTAGAGAGAAGCTGCACATCAGTATACACATTCAACAGAGTTCATATCAAGGGTGATATTGGTAAGACACCTTATGAGTTATGGTTTGGTCATACTCCTACAGTTAATTATTTCATAATCTTTGGTAGTAAATGATATATCAAAAGAGATGATTCCATTGGAAAGTTTGATCCTTGATGTGATGAAGGGATATTTCTTGGTTATTCTAATGAAAGCAAAGCATATAGATGTTATAATAAAAGATTGCAGAGAATTATGCAGAGCACTAATGTCAAGGTGGATGAGAAAAATAGAAATCAAATCAGAACTTATGAGAGAAAACCGACAATGGAGATGATCATAACTAAACCGGTAGCACCTACACTGAAAAAAAATGTTGAACCAATTACTTCGACAGTGTCAGAAAATTCAAAAGTAACTGAAGATCAAATTAGAGGGACATAAAGTTAGAAGACTCCTCAATATGTAAGTTTGAATCATTCAGAAGATTAGATCATTGGAGACAAGAACAAAGGAGTAATGACAAGAAGAAGGTTGGCAACTGATGAGGTATGTTTAATTTTTCAAATTGAGCCAGCATCAATAATTGAAGTATGTAAAGATGAAAGTTGGATGAAAGCTGTGGAAGGGGAATTAGATCAGATAGAAAAGAATAACACATGGACTTTAGTTCCTTGACCTAAGAATAAGAATGTTATTGGAACTAAACAGGTTTTTAGGAATAAATTGAATGAAGATGGACAAGTGAGGAATAAAGCTAGATTGGTTTGTAAGGGATATTCTCAAAAGGAAGGAATTGATTATGATGAAACTTTTGCTCCGGTATCTACGATTGAAGCTGTGAGATTATTTCTTGCTTATGCTGCCCATAAGAACTACAAGGTTTATCAGATGGATGTTAAGTGTGCATTTTTTAATGGAGATCTTGAAGAAGAAGTTTACATTGAGCAACCTAATGGATTTTCACTTTAAGATGATAAAAAAATGGTTTGCAGGTTAAGGAAAGCTTTATATGGATTAAAACAAGCCCCTAGAGCTTGGTATACAAGATTGGATAAATATCTTTTGAAGTTTGGTTTCACTAAAGGTAATGCTAATAGTAATTTATACTATAAGATCACTGATGATGACATATTGAATGTTAAAGTATTTGTTGATGATATCATTTTTGGAGGTGAGGATAAGTTATGTATAGAATTCTTTGAAAATATGAAGAATGAATTTAAGATGTCTATGATTGGGGAAATGAAATTTTTCTAAAGTTTGCAGATTACTCAGACTGATAAATGTATTTTCATCTGTCAAACTAAGTATGCTAGAGAGTTGTTGAAGAAATTTGGTATGGAAGATTCTCAACTGGTTGCTAGACCTATGGTTACAAGTGAGAAGTTGACTAAGAAAGATGCATCAACACTAGTAAATCCTACATGATACAAGTCTATGATTAGATGTTTGTTATATCTAACTCAAACCAGACCAGATATAAAGAATGCAATTTGTATTATATCAAGATATCAGAGTGATCCTAGAGAGAATCATGAGAGTCCTGTGAAAAGGATTTTTTCAAGTATTTGTAGGGAACAACTGAATTTGGTTTGTAATATCCTGAAAATGATGAATTTACACTATGTACATATACAGATGCTCATTGGCCTGGGGATGTTAATGACTGAAAGATAACATTCGGTGGAGCTTTCTTTCTTGGAAAGAAATTTGTTTCTTGGATCAGCAAGAAGCATTCATGTACATCTTTATCTACTACTGAAGTTGAGTATGTTGTTGCTGCTACTAACTATACACAAGCTCTATGGATGAAACAAATGTTGAAAGATATAGGGGTGGATTGTAATGAACCGGTAGTTATTCACTATGATAACTCTACTGTTATTGATATATCAAAGAATCTGGTATTTCATTCTAAGACAAAGCACATATCTATCAAGTATAACTTTTTGAAGGAGAAGGTGGAAGCAAATGAAGTCAAACTGGTTTATGTGAATGCTAAAGAGTATAATACAAATATCTTCACTAAACCTTTGCCTAAGGAATCATTTGAGTACTTCAGAGACAGATTGGGGGTTTTTGCCCCTCCGATAGAGACCTAAGTGATGTTGACTAACATCAGTCCAACATGCTCTTACAGAGCTACTATTCATTCCGGATTGATGTGTTGGTGCTACTACTTAGGGAGAGTAGTTAGCTACATGGTTTAGTGGATTTATAATTTTTTCTTGAATGTTCATGTTAGATCTCTAGCATTGATGTCAAAGGGGGAGAGATATATGTGAAAAATAGAGCTTAACATAATATCAGTCAAGGAGAGAGATCAGAGCGTAATTGAGATATCATTCACAGGGGGAGTTTGTTAGGTCATTGTTATATCATCTTTTGGAAGATTGTTGACTGTCTTCCTTTGGGGGAGACTAGTTAGGCATTTCTTGGCACTTGGATGTTTTTCACATCTAGTGTTTCCATCAATGCCAAAGGGGAAGATTGTTGGCAATTGGAGGAATTTATTATGTGTTGCATTGATGTTTTGTCATTGATGGCAACACCGACTGTTTTGGTTGTTTACCAACTTCCGGTAGGTTCCGGTAGAGTGGTTGGTTTATGATATTGATACGGTATGATTTGTCTTATCAACTTGGTCTAGATCTATCATTCATGTTATTCAGATGGGTATCATGATCAATTGGTTCGGGATTTGATGACTCAAGAGCTATCATTTGTTCTAGTAAGCCTTTTGGTCATCAGTAAGGGTTTTGTCGATAGAGATTTGTTGAAGACCTTTTGATGCACATGATAAGTGGTGTTGGCATGAATTCTAGATGGCTTTTAGGATGTTTTTGGTTATCTTGTTCATGTTCCTCTTGATTGGTTGTGTTGTATTTTGGGTCTGGACCTAATGTCATCTTATTTGGCTAGGTTATGGACCGGTTTATGTGACATGTTGGTGGATGATCTTGATGCATTACCGGTTGGGTCTATTGATTAGATTATATTTTTTCGGTATCAGGCCAACTTGGTTGATCATTAGATTGTGAGTTTAAGTTATGTATTTATTATATTATCTTTTAGGTGGTTGACCTAATTGTTTAGGTCCCGGGTTGGTATAAATGTGATGTAAGATCTCTTTGTACATAGTGGTCCTAGGTAATGGGATTATCTGTGTGAGAATAAAGTTATAATCATATGCAAAGGATTTGGTCAATCATACGTGATCGAATTGGGTTTGTGAAAGAGTTTTAAGACCTTCGATACTGAGCTTAACTAGAACTATACTTAGGCATAGGAGATGATATTGTTGCATATCATTCTTCTTCTGGATTGTAGTCTGGATTTATTTTGTAGTTAGTGAGGCTCCTTTTGTGATGAGTAGTATGCTCTAGGTTGTTGGCCTTCCTGCATGTGCAATCCCCTCTTATTCTAATCACATACTTACTGCAAAAGTATGATCTAACTGTGGGTAGGCTTCCCAACGTGGTTTTTCCCTTTACCGAGTTTTCCACATACAAATATTGATGTTATTTTTTGTGGATGGTTTGTAAATGTTCTATGGTTTATATTTGTGCTTAACTGTTATATTTGTTATTTCGGTATTTGGTTTATATATTTCGATAATAAGGTTTTAATGCTTATAGTTCTATAATGTGTTGAAAACTGATTCACCCCCCCTCTCAGTCATCCTCTAGTTATCCAAGTTGTCTAACATATATAAGTTGGATACATGCACTATTCAAACCAATAGTGCTTTTGTGAAATCTATGAAAAGAGCTTTGGATTATTCATCTCCACTATCAAATCAAGTAGGAAAAAATATGATTGTTTCAACATTCGATGGTAATACTTTCTAGGTACCTAAGACTGCAAATGCTTTGGAGATGAAGCTCCCTACTGAGAAAACAATGGTATGGTACCATAGACTTGGCCATATTGGTGAGAAGTGTCTTAGAGCCCTAAAATATAAGTTCCTTGTTTAAGGCCTTGATGACTATAATCTTGTGTTTGAGTTTTGCAAAAATTATATTTATGGTGAAAATCATGTTTTTTTAATTCCAGTTCTCATAAGTCTTCTTGGGTTTTGGATTATATTCATTCATATGTGTTTAGTCTTTTGTGTATTTTATCTCATTCATAGATGACTATAGTAGAAGGACATTTGTGTATTTCCTCATAAGTAAATTTGAATTTTTTAGTTATTTTAAAGAATTCAAATCCTTGGTTGAAGAGTAGACTGGTAAAAAAATTAAGTGTTTGAGGACTAATAATGGTGGTGAGTTTTGTTTGGTAGAATTCTAAAGGTTTTGTAAGGACCATGGTATTCATTAACAAAAGATAACTCTATACATAAAATAGTAAAATGGGGTTGTAGAGAGGATGGACCAAATACTTATGGAGAGGGCTAGGAGTATGTTGAGTGGTGTTGGGCTTGAACAAAATATCTAGGCTAAAGATATCCTAATTTAGTGCTACTTGAAAAGACACTTATAGAGGTATGATCTAGTAAGAATCCCTTGTTGATACATCTCAAAATATTTATTTGTGAGGCATACACACGTGTCAACTGAGAAAAGATCAAAAGTAGAGAACAAGGAAGTTAAGTGCATCTTCATTAGCTATGGTGTTGTTGTGAACTATTACAAGATTTGGGATCCAATTGTAGAGAAATTTCTTTATAGTAGAGGTTTGATCTTCCATGAGTTGAAACCTTCCATTATATAGTTTCAAACAATGAATCAAGAGAAATAGAAAAAAAGAGGTAGTTTAGGTACCACCTACTTTGATGAGAAATCAACTATGTACTCTTGTTGGACTTGATAATGAGGAGAGTGTAGTAAAATTTGGTGTTGTACACCTTGCATAATAATGTTATAATTATAATATTTATAATATTTATAATTTATCATATGATGTTGCACATGGACATGTAACTGTTAGACAAATCTGATGTTGGGAGTAAACTAAGAGGGGGGGAGTGAATCAATTTACCATCAGAAATCAGAACTTAATGCATATCAAAACCATTAAACCAGAGCACAAAGGAACCAACACAATGAATAATAGAACATGAAATATCAGTACACACAACATGAATATTTTGACATTGAAAACCTGGTAAAGAAAAAAACCACAACGGGAAACCTACCCACAATTAGATGAATACTTTGTAGTAGTATTGTGAATAATTACAATGGGGTTTGCACTTACAGAAAGGCCAATAGCCTAGAGAGTGTTGTTCATCACATAAAGAAGTCTCACTGACTTACAAAAACATCAGACTACAATTCAGAAATAATGAACTGTGAAAGTAGCATCTCCTAATGCTTGATACAAATCTGGTTAAGCATAGATCTCTTCCCTACAATACAAAAACCTTCACCGAATGATATATCACTTATTCACACTTAAACCTTTCTCTAATAATGTAGACATAACTATCCATCCCATCGATATCCAAATTACATGAATAAGAAACCTATAAATGGGTAAAAGCACAAAGTTGTGTCACACTTTTATAAAGGAAATGGCCATTGTTGATTCAACATTTTAAATTGAATCAATAGAAAGTGAAATATATGTTTTGAATCTTGGAATGATGTAAACTAATAAAATGTATATTTTTTTGTTTATTTTATGTTTTTAATTTTTTTAAAAATTTAAAAAATTTAAAAAATTATTTGAATATACTTTCTTATAAAGTAAACACTATAATTTAGTTGTTGATAAAATGTTGAAATTGACATTACACGAGGCATCACACTTTTTATAGTAAATTTTACATTTTTCTTCAATTTTTTGTGTGTATTGATAACTTCAAACATTAGTGCAAAATAATATTTTTACTATTTTTTATGTATATATATTTCTCAATAAATTTGAAAAGTTCCATGTATTGACATATAACTCTTTCCATTTGGCGTCACCTTTTTTCTTAATTATTTATCCAGATTATAAAATATTTAGACCATCTTGATGTAGACTCTTTTCTCTAGTTCATTTATGTTTTTCAAAATTTTTAGATAATTTTTTTTATTTTTCCTTTACAAGATAATCCACCTTATATTTTAGTGTTGATGGCCTGCTTTCAATAAAAAAAAATATAAAATATTAATTCTAAAAAAATATTAAAAGATATATATTTTGAAAAATTCACTCATAGATCTATAAAAGGGTATTTTTAAATTTAAAAAAAAATTATTTATAAGAGTAGGAGTTGCTGAAACATCAAGTTGTTCAAAAAAAATTAAAATTGGTAATTAGACCCAAAGTGGTATAAAATATACATTTAGTAGACATTTCCAATTTTAAAATTTGTGGGTCATATATAAGATAGCTATAATGAATCTCTATAGACCATATGTTTCACTATAATTAATTTTTAGTCAGAATTACTTAAATTCACTTGTGTTGATAAGTTGGCCTAAAACATGACACAGTTTTGTGCTTTTACCCAGATATAGATCATCAACCTTATTGACAAGGTCGACTAAACCATAAACCCATAAACCCATAATAACAAAAATTACATTACATAGTATCACCAGACCAATATTATGATTTACATTAAGTAGAATGGACCTAAATCAAGTAACCAAACAATTCCATTCGCCGGAAATTCCTTTAAGACCAAAATCCAACATGCTTCACCAGCTAGTAGAAACCCTTAGTGAAGTAACACAGAAAGTCTAACCAGATCCAAATAGGACAACCATAACAGCATACCAGCCAATACAAAGTCATCAAACACTTAGAATGTGATCAAGAAGCACCTTTAGCATGATAGAAACCAATTCCATAAGTCGGACCAAGATTGTCTAACCAAAACACCAAATATCACTTATCGGTAAAGCTAATCGGGAAAGATAGAAGCTATCTAGTACCGAGAAATACCAAAAGAAATAACAACCAAAGCACCAAATCATGAACAAAAATAATATAGAAAACATATAACCATCCAGAGTAAGGAACCAAAACTGATTTCATAGATCTGATCATACCGGATCATAATCATAGCCAAAACCAAGATGATCACCAAGACTAACATGGATAGGTCCAACTAGAATAGTCTCCAACTGGGATACGGTGTTGACATTAATGACAACACTTAACCAAATTCACTATATTGCCAATAATCTCCCCCTTTGGAATTGATGGCAACACTAAATGTGAAAAACATCCAAGTGCCAAGGAATGCCAAGAATATCCCTCAAAGGTATGACTGATTTTCACATGAATACCACCTCCTCGCCTTTGACATCAATGAAAAAGGATGGATACCATATCAAAAATACTAAACCAATTAACTGACTACTCCCCCTAAGTAGTAGCATCATCTCATCAACCTGGATCAAAGAAAATATCTGATTATCTAACCAGATTGATGCATTCTTGCATCTCTAAGTCTCTTCTAGACGGTTGGTAAAACCCAATTGATCTCTAATAAATTCAAAAGTATATTTAGGCAATGGTTTAGTTAGAATATCTACAATCTGCTCCTTAGTAGGCACATAAACCAATCTGACTTCTTTTGCTTCCACCTTTTCCTTCAAGAAATTGTACCTTATAGAAATGTGTTTTCATTTGGAATGAAATACCAAATTATTTGACATATCAATAGAAACAATATTAGCACAATGAATAACAATAAGCTCATCATAACTTACCCTTATATCTTTTAACATTTGTTTCATCCATAAAATCTGAGTATAGTTGGTAGCAACAGCTACATATTCCGCTTCAGCAGTTGATAATGAAGTACATGATTGTTTCTTGCTAAGCCATGAAACCAACTTCTTCCCAAGAAAGAATGCATTGCTGGTAGTGCTCTTCCTATCATCCACATCTCCTACCCAATTAGAATTTATATATGCACATAATCTGAAGTCATCATTCTTTGGATACCATAACCCAAGGTTTGTTGTACCTGCCAAATACCTAAATATCCTCTTAACATCAATATCATGAGTTTCTCTAGGATTTAACTGAAATATGGAGGCAATACAAACAACATTCATAATATCAGGTCTAGTCTTAGTTAAGTACATAGATCAACCAATCATTGATTTGTATCTACTTGGATTCACTTTAGGGGATTCATCATTCTTTGACAATTTGCAACCGGTTATCATAGGAGTACTGGCATGTTTGAAATTCTCAAGTCCAAATTTCTTAAGTAACTCCTTCACATATTTAGTTTGACAAATGAAAATATGTTTATTAGTCTGAGTAATCTGCAAACCTAAGAAAAATTTCATCTCACCAATCTTAGACATTTACAATTCATTCTTCATATCATCAACAAATTTCATGCATAGACTATCTTCTCCTCCAAAAATGATATCATCCACAAAGACTTCAATGATCAGTATGTCATCATGCTCAATTTTGTAATATAGGTTACTATCAACATTACCTTTGCTAAAACCAAGCTTAGAAAGATATTTGTCCAATCTAGCATACGATGCCCTAGTGGCTTGTTTTAATCCATATAAATCTTTCTTCAATTTGCAAACAATTTCCTTGTCTTCTGATAAAGAAAATTCATCAGGTTGCTCAATCTAGACTTTCTCTTCAAGACCTCCATTCACAAATGTGCATTTGACATCCATCTAATATACCTTGTAGTTCTTGTGTGCAATATAAGAAAGAAAAAGTCTTACCGCTTCAATTCTTGCAACCAGAGCATAACTCTGACCACAATAACCTCCTTCTTCATATGAATAACCTTTGAAAACCAATCTAGCCTTGTTCCCCATAATCTGACCTTCGTCATTCAATTTATTTCTATAAACCCATTTAGTTCTAATAATGTTCTTGTCTTTAGGTCTAGGAACTAGTTCTCATATCTTATTCTTTTCAATCTGATCAAATTCTTCTTCCATTTCCTTTATCCAGCTTTCATCTTTACTTGCTTCAATAAATGATTCCAGTTGAATTTGAGAAATCAAACATACCTCTTCAGTAGATATTCTTCTCTTCGTCATCACACCTTTTCTTTTATCTCCAATGATTTGATCTTCAAAATGATTTAGTTTCACATACCTAGGATTATTTGAATTTTCTTTATTTACTAACTCTTTCTATTGTTCCTCTGTCATAGTTGTGTTTTCTGATGTTATTGGAGTGGCAGGTTCACTTTTTTGAGCAACTTCATGCATTATTGGTTTAGGTCTGATAAATTCATCTTCCGATCCATAGTCATATGATCTGATCTGATTACTTCCATGTTCATCCACCTTGACATTTATGGTCTATGTTAGCCTATTCAATATTTTCTTATAACATCTATATACTTTGCTCTTGATAGAATAACCCAAAAATATTCCTTCATCACTTCTAGGATGAAATTTTCCCAATGCATCATCTCTTCTAATGTAACATTTACTTCCAAAAATTCTGAAATATCTCACAATAGGAGTATGACCAAATCATAATTCATGAGTCTTACCTGTATCACCTTTTATGTGTACTCCATTGAAAGTGTATACAGCTGTATTGACAACTTCCCTCCAATAAAAATTAGACAATTGAGCTTTTGTCATCATAGTCCTTGCCGCATCCAATATGGTTATGTTCTTCCTTTCCACCGATCCATTCTGCAGTGGAGTCCTGGGTGCAAAAGTTGTCTTCTGATTCCATTGTTCTCACAAAATTTGTTGAATTCACCAGATGTGAATTGTCTACCTTGATTTGATCTCAAACACTTTATCTTCAGTCATGTCTCAGTCTCAACCATTGCTTTAAATATTTTGAATTTCTCAAAATCTTCAGATTTTTCTTTCAAAAATGCTACCCACATCATTCTAGAATAATCATCAATAAGTAACATAAAGTATCTGTCACCTTGAAAAAATGTATTCCTTGCCGGTCCACATAGATCAGTATGAATAAGATAAAGAATTTCATTAGATTTATCGTGTATGCTTCTAAAATAAGTTTTGACTTTCTTACCCATTTGACATTCTCTACATACCAGATTATAAGGTTTGATAATTTGGGGAAAATCTCTGACAGCCTGTGATGAACTGATCTTTACTATGGAATCAAAATTTACATGACACGTCCTCTTATGCAATAACCAACTTTCATCAATCTGAACAATCAAGAAAGCTTTATCACCAGAGTTCAAATGAAAGATGTTTCCATTGGCCTAAGTTCCGGAAGCTATTTCCAATCTAGATCTATTGATGATCTTACAGTATCCATCCTTTAATTGTAACTAAAATCTTTTATATCCACCATCTAACCTACACTTACAATATTAGGCTTTAAGCCTTCAACATAATAAACATTATCAATGTTAGTCTTACCATCCAATGATATTGTTCCCTTTCCTTTGATCTTACATGGCTTCTTGTCTCCAAATCTGACTAATCCACCATCAAATTCTTGTAGTGATAAAAATATTCTCTTGTCACCAGTCATGTGATGTGAGCATCCACTTTGTATAACCCATTTATCATTTTCTTCAATTTTAGCAGCTAAAGCCTTTTCCTTAGTATGAGTTTCTTCAATGATAGGTTCTAGAGAATCATCCTTGATAGAAATAAAAACCTATTCCTTACTGGAGGCAACTCCATTACCGGTTCCACTCACAGGTTCATCATCATCGTCATCAGTAATACCAACTCATCATCACCAGCATAATAGCATGATTTATCCTTATTCCTTCTGAATCTAGGTTTGTTCTGATATTTCAGATTAGGCTTATAACTCATCACAAATCTTTCATGATTCCTAGCAGCTCTTCTAGGGCATCTAGAAGTAAAATGACCAATTTTATTGCATGAAAAACATTTAAAAGGGTCTTTTCCTTCATACTTACTTCCAGCTGGTCCTTTAGGAATTCTTATAGCAATCAAGATTTCCATCTCTTCAAGTTCTCTTTCTTCTCTTTCAATGTCCTCCATATATTTAACATACATCTCTTACTAGTCTCTCCTTTGCTTACCAGAGGTAGATGCTCTAAATGCAGGCTCAGTTTTAGTAGCACTCAGATCTCCAAGTTCCTCAAGCTCAAAAGCAGTCAATTTACCAAGTAGTGTATCTCTAGTAACAGGGGTACTTGACATTGTTTGGAGTTCATTGATTGTAGTAGCCTTCATCTTATAAGCCAAAGGTAGAACTCTCAAAACCTTTCACACTATCTCATCCTTACTAATCGATCCACCGCAACATTTGATTCCCATAACAATCTCATTTACTCTATCCATGAAAGAACTTATCTTCTCATAGAACTTATCTTCTCATATTCTTCCATCTTCAAAGTTTCATACCTTACTCAAAAACCTTCAATTTTTGCAATTTTCATAGCCTAGTCACCTTCATAAAGAGTTTCATGCTTTTTCCAGATCTGCTTTGCATTCTCCAACTCTATGACATTAAATATATTTTCATCAAATAGGGAACTTAACAATGCTTCTTTAGCTCTGACGTCATTTTTATCCTTTTTCTGCTCATCAACAGGTGTCAGTGCTCTAGAATTAGGATCATAACATATATACCCTTTCTCCACTATCTTCCAAAACTTTAGCTCCAAGACATCTTAGGTGAATCTTCATTCACTCCTTCCATATTTTTTAATTTGGACCATCACATTTGGGACTCTTCTTCTTATAGGGATTGAATGTAGAATTAAATGTAGTTGTCATTGGATCTCCTCAAGCGGTTAAGCTTCTACAGAGGGGACCTCGCTCTCATACCAATTGTTAGACAGATTTGATGCCAGGAGTAAACTGAAAGGGTAGGGTGAATCAGTTTACCATTAGAAATTAGAACTTAATGCATATCAAAACCATTAAACTAAAGCACAAAGGAACCAACACAATGAAGAATAGAACATGAAATCTTAGTACACACAACACCAATATTGTGATGTGGAAAACGTGGTAAAGAGAAAAACCATGGTGGGAAACCCTACCCACAATCAGATGAATACTCTGCAGTAGTATTGTGAATAATTACAATGGGGTATGCACTTGCAGAAAGGCCAACAGCCTAGAGCGCATTGCTCATCACAAAAAAAAGTCTCACTAACTTACAAAATATGGAACTACAATCTAGAAAGAATAAAATGTGATAGTAGCATCTCCTAATGCTTGATATAGTTTCGGTTAAGCACATATGTCTTCCCTACAATACAAAAACCTTCACCAAATGATATATCACTTATTCGCACATAAAAATTCCTCTTATAATGTAAACATAACCATTCATCCCATTGATATCTAAATTACATGAATAACTCACCTATAAATACAGATCATCAACCTTATTGAAAAGGTTGGCTAGACGCTAAACCCATAAACCCATAATAACAAAAGTTATATTACACGATATCACAGGACCAATATTATGATTTACATGTTACATAGAATGGAGCTAAATCAAACAACCAAACAATTCCATTGGCCGTAAATTCTTCTAAGACCAAAATCTAACATGCTTCACCGACTAGTAGAAACCATTAGTGAAGTGAAACAGAAAGTCTAATTGGATCCAAATAGGACTACCATAGTAGAACACTAGCCTATGAAAAGCCACCAAACACTTGGAATATGATCAAGAAGCACCTTCAACATGATAGAAACCAATTCCATAAGACGGACCAAGATAGTCTAACTAAAACACCAAATATCACTTACCGGTAAAGCTAATCAAGAAAGCTAGAAGCTAGCTGGTACCGATAAATACCAAAAGCGATAACAACCAAAGCACCAAATCATTAACCAATAGAATATAGTGAGCATATAAACTTCCAGAGTAAGGATCCAAAACAGATTCCATAGATCTGATAATACCAGATCAAAATCATAGCCAAAACCAAGATGATCATAAAGACTAACCGGGAGAGGTCGAACTGGGATAGTCTCCAACCAGGATATAGTGTTGACATCAATGACAACACTTAACCAAATTCATCATATTACCAACAGTAACATGTAGATATTCCTTGGGAATATTCTCAGGACCACTTGATGAGTTGTATTTTAACATTGAGATTATTATATTTTAATTATTTAATATTGGCAAAAGATATTAAAAAAGAGAAAACTTAGTACCCAATATTAAATGTGGGGTCAAGGGCGTAGTTAGCACATGGTTTTGTCACATGGTTTTACTTTACCGCTAGTTGTTTTTTGTGTGAGCTTGGGTCTATATAAACAAGCACATTTTTAGTGGTTAAGTTTGGTTGGTGGTTTTGGGTTGTCATTCTATTGAGTTCTTTGGAAGATTGCATTTGTGAAGCATGGCATGGGATGTGTGGAGTCATGTTTAGACACATGGTAATGCGTAGGAGGGCTTGATGGTTTGAAGGTATTCATTGTAACTCTATGTTGTTTTATGGCTGAATAATATAATGGAGTATGAATGCTTTTGGAGACTAGGTTTTTCCCTCATGAGGGTTTTCCCAGGATATATCTTGTGTTATCTTGTGGCTTGTCTATTTTGATATTTTCATTATGATGATTTCATAAGCTTATATACATGCTTTTCTAATGCGTTATGTAGGAAATGGATTATTTGCATATGGGTTTAAATAATTATTTCCTAATAGAGAGCTCAAGTAGCTTTGAAAGTTATGAAAAAGAGAAAGAACTTCAACCTCAATAGTTGATGAGGTCTACTCATGATAGGTGGAAACCTAAAAATATATGGTTATCCTCCATAATGGTTTGGATATGATTTGTTAGACTCTAGTTGCATATTTGGATTTTCTAACACTAATGAGCCTAGGACTATTAGAGAGGCTATGGGTATGCATGATGTACATTGTTGGAAGGAAGCTATAAATGAGGAGATGATTGCATTGAAGAAGAATTCTACATGGGATCCAATAGCTTTTCTCAAAGGCTAGAAACCTATTAGATGTAAATGGGTGTTCAAAAATAAATTGGGTCCAAATGGTTGTGTTGAGAAGCATAAAGCACAATTCATACCGAAGGGGTATTCTCAAATAGATATAATTTATTATGGAGAAATATTGTCTCGTGTACTTAAGTTGACATAAATTTAATTCCTATTATCACTTGTAGTAGCTTATGACTTGGAAGTTGAGAAAATATGTGAAGACAACTTTCCTTCATAGTGATTTGGAGTAGAAAATTTGCATGTCACAACCAAAGCATTTCATTGATTAAATTAAAGAGAACCTTTTTGATAAGTTGAAAAAATCTTTGTATGGTTTGAAATAATCTTCTAGAATGTGGTATCAAAAGGTTGTCACCTATGTGTCACGTTTGGGATTTTTTAGGAGATCTAAATATAACCATTGTGTGTATTATAAATCTGAAAGTGGTCACGTTCTTATCATAGTATTGTATTTAGATGGTATGTTGCTTATTGGGAATGGTAAAAGAATTATTAAGGATTTGAAGTATCAATTAGAAACAGAGTTTGAGATGAAAGATCTAAGTGTCGGAAGATATATTATTGGAATTGAGATAATCAAAGATGGAGCTAGTAAAAATATTTGGATAAGACAAGGTAAGTATATTAATACATTCTTGAAGAGATTCAACATGGAAACTTGAGGGTAGTTAGTTTTTCCAATGTTATACAGGATGCATCTTTCAATCGAGCATTGGTT
Source organism: Cryptomeria japonica (assembly GCF_030272615.1). Classification (NCBI taxonomy): domain Eukaryota; kingdom Viridiplantae; phylum Streptophyta; class Pinopsida; order Cupressales; family Cupressaceae; genus Cryptomeria; species Cryptomeria japonica. The sequence goes on from NC_081410.1 coordinate 410,507,850, forward strand.
GAAATCTCCTACTGAGATGGAGGATAGGTCTAAAGTACATTATGAGAGTTTTTGGAAACTTTATGTATACTATGGGTTTTAGTATACCAAACATTTCCCAAGAAATGGGATTCCTTAATTGATATATGACTAGTCCTAGCAAGGTGCACTGCGATGCAGTTAAGAAAGTGCTCAAGTATTCGAGGGGTACTTACAACTATTCCTTGTGATTTCATGGTTATCCTTCTAGACCTTGGCATTTAGTTTGTGTTTGTGGACATGTAGATTTAGATTGCACAAGTAACATTGATACCAAATATCCATCAAAGGATATATTTTCACAATGTTTGGTGGAGCTATCAGTTGGATGAGTAATCTTTAGGTTGTCGTTACTTTGTCCACAATGAAAGAAAAGTATATGGAAGCTACTCGTGCTTCTGAGGAAGCTATTTAGCTTAAGAGAATGTGTTATAATATTGATTTTGATGAAGGTCAAATCACTATCTATTGTGATAGTTAGAGTACTATTTGTTTAGAAAAGAATCTTACTTTCTATGCTAGAACAAAGCACATTAAGGTATGTTTTCAATTTTTTTGTGATAAGGTATAAGATGGAAAGGTGAAGAAGAAAAAAGTTGATATTTTTTCAATGTTGTAAATGTATTGACAAGGCCAATGATCACTAAGAAGTTTATATGGTGTGTTGGTTATATTAGCGTTAGGGCCTTGAGCAGATGAGGGAGATGGACTCTTTTTTGGTCTTCGACAAGTGGGGGAATGTTTGGATTAAGTTGTCTCAACCTTAGAGTCCAAACATGTTTATTATTTATTTTATTTATTGCACCCACATTGGAATTCCTAAAAAGAGGGGACTAGCATCATAGGTTGCTATGTTGGAACTATAACGATTTCTTTTATTCACTATGACAATTACTTGTTTAGTAGAAGATTCATCAAGAGATAATTCAAAAATTGGTATTTTTGGTGGTGTTCACTTTTAACAAGTGGTGTGAGGTAGGTGTTGCATATCAAAAGGTGATTGTTATCTGTGAGTCATACATTAGTGTTTTTTAAAGATGTTATGTATAACATGTGTTAGGATTCCTAAAGATACTGAGAGAGGGGGGTGAATCAGTATCTGTCCGGTATATGAATTTTCTTGAATTATAACATGAAAAGCATTTCAAAACTGTGTACGGGTAAACCAAAAATAATGCAGTAAATGAGAACAACAACCACAACATAAAAGACACACCATACCACAATATTTTTAATGAGGAAACCCGGTGTGGGAAAAACCTCAGTGGGATTTGTGACCCACAATATTCTCTTACTAGCTAATAAGAGAATATTACTGATACAATAGGGGCCTGCACATGCAGGAAGGCCAAGTGCCTAGAGTTCACTGCTCAGTTACAAAAGAAGTCTCACTGACTTACAAAAATGGATTATACAAATCCAATGTCATGTACTACTTCAGATCAGCATCTGCTATGCCAGGTTCAGTACCGGTTTAAGCTCTATAATAATTATAAACCCTTATCCAAAATCTATCTTACAATTCGCATATTAGGTCTGCTATAGTCCTTCCATATTCACATCCTAGATGATCTACAAGATCTCATACTTATATGAGTCATATTACAATCTTCCATGTCATCTTACAAAAATATTTTACAATTAAATACAAAATACAATTAAACAAAATTCCTATCAGTCATGGTGTCGGTAATCTTTATTTTTGGTGCCGGTGAACTATATGCTAGTGTAGAGTCTATCGATGCCGGTGCTTGCCAGTATCATACGATTCTATGGTTGCCATCAATGACAATACCTTCAATCACTTACAATTTCTCATTGGAGTGTGCATTTTCCAACAATCTCTCCCTTTGGCATTGATGGCAACACTCATGAGAAAAATCCAAAAAGTGTCAAAATTGGATGTCCAAAAAGAATTTGCCAAAATTGTCTTACCAAAACTGTGTTATCAAAATGTGTGCTCCTGCTGAGTTGATGATGTCTTTCTTCTGATCATTTTTCTCATCTTCACTACTCCCCTTTTGACATCAATGACAAAGGTTGTCATTCATTGTCAATGGATTGTGGTTCCTGCCTAGATCCCTGTAACTAGTGGGTTACAATTTGATAGATGTCCGCCAATGCAAAATTTTGTCTGTTGTTGAACCTCTCGCTCTCCTTTAATGCCACTTCTGTTCTCTGAATTGTACCGATGAGTATGTTCATTTTCTCTTCCGATGTCTTAAGACCTGGAACCAGAGCCTCATAAATTTCTTTTCTCAAAGAAATGAGGTAATCTAGTTTAGGGCCTAGTTTGCATTTTAAATCCTTTGCCTTACACTTTATCTTTTTCTAACTTCTCAATTTTCTCCTCAAGAACTACAATGTTCTTTTCAATTTCCAAAAATGAATCTGATGTTCCTATTAAGTTGTTAGCAATATTGTTGATTTATTTTTGTGCTTTGTTGATCTCTTAATCTATGTCCTCTGTTAAAATATCAATTTTGTAGGTATCTTTGTATAGTTTCTTGAAATCCAAAATTGTTTCTCCTAGTGCCAGTAATAAGGTGTCCATTTGTTCCTTATTCTTCTTCATTATTTCCTAGAAGAATTTTTCTTTCTCCTTATTCATTTTCTCTTTGAATGTGTCTTCATTTATCTGGTCCAGTGTAATTAGATTGTCGGTTATATACTTAGACAATGTGTCTAATTGGCTCAAAGAATCTTTGTTATCTATGTTACACTTTGGAGCTATCATTTTCAAAATTGGTAATGTGTCATCTATTGCCTTATATGCTTGTGCATTACATTCTGTGATTTTCTTTATTGAGTCCAAGAGTACCTCTGTCACATTTGTTGGCCGGAATTCTGTTATTGATGTGCCAGATGACTGTCCAACTGTCCTCACAATCTGTAGTCCATCGGTTGTAGTGATAGCTTTGCTTTCCTCTTTCTCAGGAGGATCTGTTTGAGTTTGCATTTCCACTACCAAAGGTTTGGGCTTTTTAGATGAAGGTGGCACTATCTCTGTTTGAACCCATGACTCTAACTGTTTCTCTACTTTTTCCTCTGTCTGTTTCATTGTGCTCTCGTCTGCCGATTTTTTTGATTGTTTCTCAGTGTTATCTACCGGTGTTTCTGATGATTTACTAGTGGAATCTACTATCAGTTTCTCTTTGTTCACCTCTGTGTTGTCTATTGCTGGTGACTCAGTTGGTTTTTCAGTTTCTATAGTTGTTGATGGCTCAGTAGATGCAATAGTATGCACATCTATGGTCTCTGCCTTTCCAGTGTCTAGGGGATCATTTGATTCTTTAGTTTGTTGTTGTTCCCCAATTCCAATGTTATCAATTCCAACATTTTTTGTCAGTGGCTCTGTTGCCACATCTATCTTCTCAGTTGATTCCTTATCTACCACAATATTGACTTCCTGAGTGTCGATGTTCATGGTATACAAAATTTCAGACTTTGGATTTGTATCCTCGTGAAGAGTCTCCACATTCTCAGTAGCCGGTGAATTATTAGTTATTACCGTTGGAGTAACTAAAGGTGGGGCAAATTGTCTGTCACTTTTATATTTAGTGGTCCACCTATTTTTCCTTTTCCTTTGTCCTTATCCTTTTTCGTATACCATAAAGGGTTTTGGTCTTTTTAGTTCTTCTTGTTTTTCTTTCTCCACAAATAAGATGTCCCATTTATCAGCTGTTTCTTTAGATATTTCATTCAGTCTGCCTGCCATTAGACTTACTTGTCGGTGACCACTAGAAAAGACTTTCCTATTTTCCTCACTGATCAGTTCATCAATTTCCTCAACTAATTTCACTGGATGAACAACTAGCAATTTCTCAATCTTGATTTTCTTGTCTAGTTCCATTATGACTAACCTTTTAGCATCAAGCTACCTATATAGATCACTAGACAAATCATCTACAACCTCTATCAAAAATTTCTTATAAATGTCTAGGTGTAAGATGATACTATTTTCTATGCTTTCTTTCTCCTCATTTGTAAAAGTATCATACAATTTACTTACATTTGATAAGTTTCCATCACCTGTTATTTCATTCAATAGGTTTTCAAGTGGAAGAATAACCTATTTTTTCTTTTTCTTTCTAGGAGTCATCTTTTTAGCTGGGGGCCTCACTACCTATTGTTTTTGTCTTGTCTTTTTGGGTGTAGGTGAGGGTGTCGGTGAGGGTTTTCTTTTCCTTTCTACCCTTTTGAATATAGTCGGTATCTCACTGTTAGAAGAAGTTGCAACTAGTGAAAGATGCACTTCTGGTTGAAGTCCTTCTAGTTCACTTTCCTTAATACCAGTTTTCTTCAATACATCTTCTTTTATTGTTTTCACCTGTCTTGTTCCCTTCCTCACTATCTGTTCAGTTTTCTTGACTCTTTTCTAAGATTGGATGCCACTCTCAATTGTTTTTGCATTGCCAAAAAATTTCTCGGATGGTTCTTTTGGTGCTTCAAGGAGGGATTTTGCATAGGTCTCAATTATGTTATCATCGGTCTCATATCCCATCTTGGTTACCCAAATAGTTCTAGGGATAACTGCCTCCATCCAAATTTAATCTTTCTTAATTACAAAGCATATCTCCTTTTGATATTTGTCAACAATTGCTTGAGATATCCTTATTCTTGTCTTCATTCGAGCCTTCAGTGCTTGAAAATGTTTATTTATATGTTTCTCTATGTCATCTCCCATGTTGTTCAATATGTCCAAGAGTTACTTTCCTACCAGTATATCAAAACCAAAGTCTTTCTTACCAATATCGGGTACTTCCTTGGTAATGTATAGCATTAAACATACAAGCAAATTTCCAAATCTGAAAGTTCACTTCTTATCACCTTTGATTTTCTTCAAGTTGTCTATCAATTCATCTTTAAGCCATTCACACACATCTATTCTTGTATTTTCATTCACCATGTCATATGCACTTTTAATACATAGGCTGGATACTGAGTTTAACCTATTTGCATGTGTAGCCTTATAGCCAAGAATCATACTGACAAATCTAACATTTATGTCCTTCACATCATTTACTCTTAGGGATCTTTTGTCAAACGTTGCATCAGTTAAGGTTGTCACAATGTCATTTGGAACTTTCTTAGTTCTGTCAGGCCTGCTACCGGTGGAAGGTAAGCCTGTTACTGCCCTAACTGCTTCTTTAGTGATCTTATGGATGGAATCCAACCAAAATAATTCACCATGGACTCTGCTTAGGACTATTCTTATCACATATTCAGGAAAACTAGGAATGCTAAGAATATCCACAAAACCTAGGGTTTCCACTACCTTGTGTTCCGGTTTGATATTACCATTGTCATCACAAATTACAGTCCTATACATGTTCTTGATTTCATAATCTCCTAATTCCTTAATATGACATTGGTATATACATTCTAGGATCCTTTGCATAAACTACTCCCTTAGGTATTTTCAAAAATGCTCCTAGGGTATCATCCTTTTTCGCAATTTCGGGAATAAGTTTGAACACGAGCCTAGGACACTTGATAACCTCAATCACAGTAGGGTTTGCAATAAATTCAAGTGCAGATGAAGAAGCCATAGTTATAAATACCTCAATCTATCTTTAGGATGAGTGCTTGGATGAACTGCTTCACTTTTCGCTAAGGATGCCTTCGCTCAGAAATTTTCACAATCTCAAAGATTTGAATGCTCGGTGAATGAAAAAGGAGCCAAAACACTTACTTTATAATGTTATTTTCTCCAACTACCACATTTAATGCCTACCAGTTAAGTCAAACTTAACTCATCTGCCAGCAAAGAAGTAATTTAACTTCTCACCATCAACCGAGGGTATATTAGCATGTTTTTCAATTTGTTGCCAAACCCCCAAAGGATTTTTCTTTAGTTAGATGAAGAGTCTCCTGCAGGTGGAGTGATACTCTGTTCTACCGATGGATGAGTATTCCCATCAACATTCTGATCTAACTTTCTAATCCATTGCTTTGAGAATTCTTTCTTTACCTCTTCAACTTTTTCTTTACCTTCCAGGCTGGGTCCTTTGTTGTTTTCCGGTGATGTCTTACTTCTACAAAATTTTGCAATATGTCCAATTTTGTTACAAGAATAACAAGTCATATTATTTTTCTGAATATCTTTTCCATATCCTATGTCGGTGTGTGTTTTGCATTGAATAGATAGGTGTCCAAATCTTCCATAAATATAACATCTTACATTCATTCTACAATTTTCTGAATTGTGACCAACTTTGTTGCATTTAGAACATTGACCGGTGGGTATATTAGTGTTCTGATAAATTCTAGATCTATGTTGATTTTATCTATGAGCATACTTGTTACAGTTAAAGCATTTCCCATTAAATTTGTAAGCATTAGGTTGTCTTACCAGTCTACTATGATCATGATTATTTGCAGTACCGAAGCTTTCACCAACTTCAAAGCCAAGGCCATTTGTATCACCATTAGGTTTCTGATTCTTTAGCATGTCATCAAGTTCCTCTGAACTTTTCTTGAATTTATCCTTGTGTTGATTTGCAGTAGCCAACTCATTTTCCAAGAAATCTTTCTATCTCATGAGTTCAGTTTTGTCATGTTCTAAGTGAATTAGATTTGTCTTTATCATATCATTCTCATGATTGAGTCTTAGATTTTTATTTGCAGCATCATTGATTCTTCTAGCCAAGTCATCTTCATTCTTCTTCCGATTTTTTTAGTCTCTTTGCAAAATCTCATAGTCATATCTTGCATCTCATTCTTCATTGTAATATTTTCTTGTCTCAGGTTTTTCACTAGGTCATTAAGAGTTTCTTTTTCATCATCATCATTCTACATCTTTTCACAAAGTTCTCTTCTTTTGTTTCTTGCAATAGTGAGATTCTCTTGAAGTCCTTTAATGATATCCTATGCAGCCTTTAGATCATCTTCAAGTTTGATATTCTTCACCTTTTTTGCATCAAAGTCTGAAAGAGTTGTTTCCAATTGCTTTCTCAAGTTTTCCATCTCTACCGGTGTCAGGATCTTCCTCAAGCTGATAAGATTTTGAAAATAGAGGACCAAGCTCTGATACCAATTGTTAGGATTCCCAAAGATACTGAGAGGGGGGGTGAACCAATATCTGACCGGCATATGAATTTTCTTGAATTATATCATGAAAAGCATTTCAAAACTGTGTATCGGTAAACCAAAAATAATGCAGTAAATGAGAACAACCACAACATGAAAGATACACCATAACACAATATTTTTAATGAGGAAACCTGGTGTGGGAAAAACCTCGATGGGATTTGTGACCCACAATATTTGCTTACTGGCCAATAAGAGAATATTACTGATATGATAGGGGCCTACACATGCAGGAAGGCCAAGTGCCTAGAGCTCACTGCTCAGTTACAAAAGAAGTCTCACTAACTTACAAAAATGGATTATACAAATCCAATGTCATGTACTACTTCAGATCAACATCTTCTATGCTAGGTTCGGTACCTGTTTAAGCTCTATAATAATCATAAACCCTTATCCAAAATCTGCCTTACAATTCGCATATTAGGTCCTATATAATCCTTCCATATTCATATCCTAAATGATCTACAAGATCTCATACTTATATGAGTCATATTAAAATCTGCCATGTCGGCTTACAAAAATATTTTACAATTAAATAAAATATACAATTAAACAAAATTCCTGTCAGCCATGGTGTTGATAATCTTTCTTTTCGGTGCCGGTGAACTGTATGCCGGTGTAGAGTCTATCGGTGTCGATGCCTGCCGGTTTCATATGATTGTTAGGTTGCCATCAATGACAATACCTTCAATCACTTACAATTTCTCATTAGAATGTGCATTTGCCAACAACATGTCATGAAAATGGTAATTTACTTTTTAAGCTCTATAAATATGTGGCTTCTTAGTGTACTTTGTATGAAATGTTGGATCTCTTCTAACAATATTTTTTGTGTCAGGATTTTCACTAGAATTCTTTGTTGATGTAACTATACCTAAAGAGAATTGGCTCTATGCAATGTATTGTAACTAGTTGTTTCTAATAAAACAATTGAGTCTAACTCTTGGAGTGTAATTTTTTTCTTGAAAGGGATTTCCACATAAATTTGGTGTTATGAGCTTATTTGTTTAAATATAAATTTGTATGTGTTTATCTAATTTATTGGAATTAAAAGGTTTGTAAGAAAACTTTTGCATTCACTCTCTTCTTAAATTTAACATTTAGAAGCATTATTTTGTACTTTTCTTTCTTTCACATTTCATAAATTTTTCTCAAAATCCATATAATTATAAATATTTTGAGTTACTTTTGGTTAGATAAAGTTTAACATAACTAATTTATCTTCTAACACGTTTATTCATGTGTTGCGAACAACATTGAAGAGATTTCAAATGTAGGAAGATTGGACATGAATTAAATTATTTGACTTAGCCAAAAGAAAGAGAAACTTACATGTTTCTATTAAAAAGTAATAAAGATTTGTCGGATGTTGCACTATCCTCCCCACTACTAAAAATAACCTTCACAACCTTTATACAATCAGATCTTCTCATGCCTCTAATTGATTAAAACAATCTCAAAACTTATACAAATTGCAACTATAATCTTCAACAACAATTTTTCCAAATGTAGGAGCAAGAGCAGGAGTTGATGCAGGAGTAGGTTCAGGTTTGAATTTGAATGGCTCTGGTGCTGGGAGTCAAGAGGATTCCCCCATGACTTGCCACACCGAATCGGTCCCTGATCCCTTGGATGGGGCCTCAAATGATACATGGTATGGTGGTACCATCCAAAATACTGCCAATGGTAAATCTGCCATCTCTGGCAAACCTGGTGGTGTTGAGGGCCCCAATAATAAGATTTCATCTATGGAATGCAACAAGAAATGGGCTTCTTTATTTCCAAATAAGCTTAAGGGTAAGGCCATTTCGCCAATACTGTATAAAGATGACCGAGATTCTGGCACTTTCTCCATCTCTATCCTGGACTATATTGTGGATTAGAATATGGCTCACATGAACTTAGTCTTGGTGGGTAAATTTGTTGGAGCACATCCTAATATTGATGCTATTAGATCCTGGGTCTCTAGAAAATGGAAAGGTAAGGGACAAATTGATGTTGTTGCTATGGGTGGTGGCTTCTTCTCCTTTTCATTCGTCTGTGAAGAAGATCTTTGATCTATTTTGGTGAGAGGTCCCTGTTAGATTCAATGACAGTCCCAAAGACACTAAGAGGGGGGGTGAATCAGTGTCTAACCGGTTTACAGAATATTTAACTTATTTATAACCTTGCAACCCAAAATAATGTACCGGTAAACAATAATTAATGTAGTAAACAAAAATAATAGAGACAACATTGAAACACACCATAACACAAGATATTTAACGAGGAAACCCGATGTGAGAAAAACCTCAGTGGGATTTGTGACCCATAATATTTACTCACTGGCCAATGAATAAATATTACTTACAATAGGGGCCTACACATGCAGGGAGGCCAATAGCCTAGAGCTCACTACTCAAAGAAGAGTCTCATTTCTACAAAATGGATAATTAAATCCAATACAATGTACTACTCAAAACAACATCTCTAATGCTAGGTTCAATATCGGTTTAAGCTCAGATAGATACCTTATCAAAACACCTTCATTGCCACTAAGCAATTATTTTCTACGATACATATCATATCTTCTACTCACAAAATGACCTATAAGATCTCATATTGTAGACACCTAAAATTGTCATGTCTAATTAAATAAATATCTTTATTTATTTAATTATTTTAGCCTAATTCTTCTATTAATTAAATAAATCTTTATTTATTTAATTCATTCATTTATCCTCTTCTAGCCTTATTTCTCATTTAAATAAATACATTTATTTATTTAAATTATCCTTTTCCTAAATTAAATAAATATCTTATTTATTTAATTGATCCCACTTCTTCTATTAATTAAATAAATCTTTATTTATTTAATTAATTCATTAGCCTTTTCTACCCATGACACATGTCATTCATCTCTTAATTCATACACTACCTACCCTTTTCATTATTTTATTATTTTCTTTACCTACCCTTTAATCATAGCCTACCTCTTTTACACCTCTCAATCTTATCCCTCCATTTCATATAGTGTCTTCTATATAAGAAGATGCTTCCTTCATTATCAAACCCTGTCTGGCTAATCAATTTATGCATTTGATTACACTACGCTTTTCATATGAGATCCTACTTGCAACCACATTCCATTCTTTGTTGAGCTCTTGTGCACATAAAATCTGAGAGCAAATATATCAAGCAAGATCAATGGAGATAGGAAGAATGGAGATCCAAACCCTGTTGGACATGTGATGGTATAATCTTTGTGGTTTCATTTGATTTGCATTGTCTTAGGTAATCTTCATATGTTATGGTGGATCTTTGTTGTTGTTAGGCTAGGGTTTTGTGGTTGAATTCATTTAGTCTTTCATCGTTGTCGTATCCATTTTCACCATATACATTTTGGCACGCCTGGTGGGACTCTTGTCCTTTTTGCATTTAACATCTTTTGTTGTAGATTTTGTGTTTTTAAGTTGCAAATCTGTCATTTTCGACAACACTTCGACATTTTCACGTTTGCGCACTTTCGGATCACGTTTTTGGTATTCTGTCACATCTATGGCATCTTCAATCACGTCTACGTCTTCGACATTATTTGACTTTTTTTGCAGATTGCAGGGTCACGTCTGTGTTCCTGAATTGCGTCTGTGAACCTCTGAACCGTGTCTGTGTTTCTGGCAGTATTTTCATTTTCCAAATTGCAGGTTTTCATTCTAGGCGCGTCTATGGGCACTTTAATCACGTCTGTGAGATCTAATCGTGTTTGTGATCATTTTAATCGTGTCTGTATCTTGCAGGATTTTCTATTTTGCATTTTTTTTGCAGAAACACATCTATGTTGTGGAATCACGTTTGTGAGGTGTTAAACCGCGTCTATGTTGCAAAATTGCGTTTGTGTAGGGTAAAATCACGTTTTTTAAGGTTTTCATTTTTTGCCATTTTGTCTTGCATTTAATGTTTCAGATCTAGTTTATTTTGAGCTAACATTTTCAGATCTAGCTAACAAAATTGGTGCAGATTGTCTTCAAAGAAAAATGCATTATTGAAGGCCCTTATTTCACAAAGTCTTTTGGATCTAAAATTTACCTAACTTGTGTGCTTGCAGGAAGGGGTGATCATTTGAAACAATCCAAACTACTAACAAATTTTTGTTGTAGGACCTTGGTAAGGTTTTTTGATCTTTATTGTGTGCCTTGTTCTCATAGACTAGCAAATACTTCAATTGGTGCACTAAAATTGAACCATTGTCTTTTGTGTCTTGAGAAATAGGCTCTTTTTGTTTCATCTTTAGAGGGTCTGTCTCCCCGTGTGATCATTAGGACTACTAGTGAGGAGAGAATGACCCAAGTGGTAGCAAAAGAAAAGCCATCTTCTTCCAAACCACTATAAATAATTGTATTCATGGTGAAAACTATGAATAACATGTCCTGATTAGTTCATACCAACACTATGTCTCCCCATAAACCCGTTTGATCAAATTTATTTGATCATTTGTAGGGCATAACCCCTACCAGCTGGGAGCCTTCTGTATTTACAGAGCTGAAAGTGCCGCATGTATGGCCACACGAGTGGATGCCCTTACTAGCACCTTTTTGTTTTAGAAGCCAAAATCCTTCTAGTTGTTGGGGTAGGAGGTTGGACCTCTGGTAGCAGCCCACACACATACGGTTCTTAATAAACATTGAGTCCTCATCAACACTGTGTCCTCATCATGAAAAAATAGTCAAACATTCAGATTTGGTCACAACAAAGCAACTTCATAGATTGGAAAAAATTGCACAAATTTTGCAGAAACGTGTTTGTGTCTGACATAATAGCGTCTGTGTCGTATAACCGCATCTGTGAAGGGCAGAAATGTGTATGTATTCTCATAATCAACATTGCATTTACAAAATCTCAGACTCGTGTCTATGTTAAACAGAACCATGTTTGTGTCAGGAAATCACGTCTATGCAATATATAGGCACGTCTGTGTTCAGAATTGAAAAAAAATTTACAGTCCAACAAACAAGAGCAATCAGTTTCAGAATTCTTAAGCTTCCTAGGCTATCTCTTTAGGTTTTCATCTAGAATTCAACTTGTCTTTGGGTCTTACAAAGTCCATCATTGCTTTACACCTTACATTACTTTCACATTTGTCTAAACTTGAGTCAAAAGGTCACTTGCTTGTCCTCATCATACTTTGTCAACACACTATATACAACAACATTTTGCTAAGTGGTCCCTCATCAAGGTCTATCACCTTTGGGTCTCATTTGGTCTTACTTAGAGTCAAGGTCAACTTACCTCATCAAGAGAAACTATCATCTCTTTGGAAGCCACACCTACTCTACTACATACATACTTGGTCTTACACTTTGGACATTGCAAGTAAACTTCAGATTCATTTACATTCCAGCCAACTCTTGGTCTTCCATACTCTTTCCATTTTCATCTAGTCTCACACATCTCGGTCAATACCTAGTTCATGGTTGAAACCCGTTCACAAAAATCTAGCAGAGAAGCTAAAGAGGCTCAAGAGTCCACAAACATGAGCTCCTATGAGTATGACAATGATATCTTTTTCAATTCTGATCATACTACATTACCTGACATGGATGCTTATAGAAACATTCCAAATGTTGAGCACATGGACACTATAAACAACAATGATACACACAATGACAATATGGACAACATTTCTGTACATTCAGCAGAAGTGGGAGACACCATTATGAATCCTCATTTTAATTGATTGGTTGAGGAAATAATGAAGAGAGATAGACAATACTTCTTACAAGTGATGGCACAAAGTGGAGCCAAGATCCCTCATGATTTTGACATGTCTCAAATAATGGACCATAGACCTTTGCAACAAACTCACTCCAACATGGATCAAAGGAGACCTAATAGTGGAGGCAATAGAGGACCACATCTTGTGCCTGAATCACCATCATCTTTGTTTCAAAAACCAGAGGTCCCATACACACATGGTCAAGCATATGATACTCACCTTCGCAGACCATCATGGAAGTCTTACACAGAAAAATATGCTAAGGATCAACCACCAAAGCAATTGGATATTCAAAGGCATGCTCAAAATTTGGACTCAAGGAAACCCCGCGTCAAATTTGGGGGCAACACACTAGAACAAACTCATGACATTCCTATAGAGTATGGTATACATGGACAAAGGAGATATTCCATTCCTCACCATGACTCTATACCAAGTGGTCCATATGCATAGCATCATTATAGACCTCCTCCATATGAACATGTGTATGATCAATATCATCCATATATGCAACATGCTCCTCCTCCAATTGGTGCCTCAAGCATGGAGTATGGTCCAAGAAGTCGATCTCCACCTAAGAACAATTTGGAGCAACAAATCAGGGACTTACAAAAGAAAATGGAGGACATAAATACACCGAAGCCAACTTATATAATGAGAGACATATGTCCCTATCCATTTGACAAGAGCATTCCAATGCCTCCATTTCCTACACACTTTGTGACGCCTAAGTTTGATAAGTATAGAGGAAAAGGAGATCCTAAGGCGTACATAAGATAGTTTTTCATAGCTTGCATTGAGGTAGCTTCAGAAGAGACATATTTGATGAGATTATTCCCATAGAGCTTAGGTGATCAAGCTATGGAATGGTTCTCCCAGCTTCCACCTGGAATTAAGTCATGGGGTGACTTAGCAGAGGCGTTTATTCAACATTTCTCCTACAAAATAGAGATAGACATATCAGTCACTACTTTGCGCAACACCAAGCAAAAAGAGGGAGAGTCTTTTGCATCATTTTTACAAAGATGGAGAAATCTAGCCAGCAGATGCTCTTGTGAAATTCCACAAAAACAAATGGTAGAAATGTTCACCCAGAATGTTAACAAAGACATTGGCTATGATCTAAGGAAAGCTTGTTTGTCCACCTTCAAGGAAATCATTGAAAAAGGCTTAGTGACAGAAAAGGTCCTAATTGAACAAGGAGTCATTAAGATATTCAAGGAAAACAAAGATGATTTTAAAGGAAAAGACAAGCCAAGATTTTGGAATAAAAACAAGAACACAGTCAATGATGGTGTTGTTGATGCCAATACAGTGAGACCCAAAATAGTTTTTTCTGGATCAAGCTCTACAAACAATCAGGTAAATACTTAAACAACTTCTAGATCATGAAGGAAGTATACCCCATTGGGAGAACCACTTGAGTCAGTTTTCAAGAAGCTAGTGGCAAACAAAGTAATCACAATTCCATATTTTCCGCCATATGAGCCAAAGGTCAAACCAAATTGGTGGAATGATGATGAGTATTGTGAATTCCATAACAGCAAGGGTCATAAAATAGGAAATTATCATTGACTGAAGAACATTATACAAGATCTTACTGATAGAGGTGGAATTGAGATTGAAGGACACTCATCCAATCAAGAACATGAGATGTTTAAGGAAGCATTCCCAAAACATGACAAGGGAAAAGCTAAAGCCACAGATGACCAAACCAACTATACTAGAACATCCTATAACTATGGTTCAACTATCAATCACATCTCAATGGACAATTATGTCTCTACCATTATCATCAAGGACAAAACCCCTGAGAATTCTACCCAGAGACCTAAGATCATTCTGAAAGGCGTTAGATCTTCTTCCGAACCTACCTCTAAATGTCATGTTACAACCTGTCGAGGTAAATTCACTTTGCAAGGTTCTCCAGCTAAAAACATCGCTTCCTCATCAACCAAGCCTGAATACGACCTTGTAGAATAGTTAGGGAAAACACCTACGCTTATCTCCATCCTTAAGCTCTTATGCATATCCCCCGCACATAAAGCCATTCTTGACAAAATTTTGAGAGACACTGTCATTCCTACTGATTTGAATGTGGACCAGTTTCAAGCCATGGTGGGATACCTTTCCATTCCACACTCCCTTACATTCACAAAAGTTGATGACGCCTCCATAAGTTAGCCACATAATGCACCATTACACATTGAATCCTTCATACACAAACATAGAATCAAACAAGTCCTGGTAGATGGAGGAGCAGGTCTAAACATTTGTACATTGAGCACTATTAAACAATTGGGATATTCCGACAAAGCTGTGAATTCTACAAACAAAATTACCATCAAAGCATATGATGATGAAGAGCATTCATCCAAGGGCACAGTCACCTTACCTCTCAGAGTTGGGCCAGTTACAAAGGATGTGGTTTGTCAAGTACTAGATCTTGATCTCACATACAACATATTACTAGGACATCCTTGGATTCGTGAAATAAGGGCAGTCCCATCTACATATCACCAATGCATCAAGTTTCCTCACAATGGAGTTGGAATAACAGTTAATGGAGATCCTAATCCATTCATATATTGCAATAACTTGAGACCATCATTCCCAGTAATTGCGAAGCTGTTCCTTCTTCTGCATACATTGATCCTGAGTCATTAAAACCTTCGACATCAAAACAAGGTGAACTTAAGGGCAAATTCCAGGACAAGGGCATGGGTGAATACACTTTGAATCAGACCATGTACTTACAACTGTTTATGGTGAAAATGGATAACAATAATAACAATATTGAAAGGCTAAAATGAATTCAACCACTAAACCCTAGCCTAACAATCAACAAAGATCCACCATAACATATGAAGATTACTTAAGACAATGCAAATAACTCAAAATCACAAAGATTATACCATCACATGTCCAATAGGGTTTTGATCTCCATTCTTCCTATCTCCATTGATCTTGCTTGATATATTTGCTCTCAGATTTTTGTATGCACAAGAGCTCAACAAAGAACGGAATGTGGTTGCAAGTAGGATCGTAATGTAGCCAAGTACTCCAAAATCAGTCATTAACATGTGTCATTAGGGTTTGACAATGAAGAAAGCATCTCCTTAAATAGAAGACACAATAAGAAATGGAGGGTTAAGATTGAGAGGTGTAAAAAGAGAGGTCGGCTAAGATTAGAGGGTAGGTAAAAGAAATACCAAAATAATGAAAGAGGTAGGTAGTGTATGAATTAAGAGATGAATGACATGTGTCATGTGTAGAAAAAGATAATGAATTAATTAAATAAATAAAGATTTATTTAATTAATAGAAGAAGTAGGACAATTAAATAAATAAAATATTTATTTAATTCAGGAAGGGGATAATTTAAATAAATAAATGTATTTATTTAAATGAGAAATAAGGCTAGAAGAGGATAAATGAATTAATTAAATAAATAAAAATTTATTTAATTAATAGAAGAATTAGGCTTAGATAATTAAATAAATAAAATATTTATTTAATTAGACATGACAATTTTGGGTGTCTACATTTTGCCCCTCTTTGAGACAATGCGGCTTGTCGCGTTGTTTCAAAGAAGATAAGATGAACTGATACAGAGTTGCCCCAGAATGGGAATGATATGCCCCCTCGAGAGATTGGATGAAAATGTCGAAAAAGATTGAAGACAATCTCTCGATAAGAAAGAAAGGCTAGAAGGTATTGATCGAATAAAGTGACAAAGTCACAGGATGACGAATACTGACTCGGGAAATGAAGGCGAGGGCTAGGATAGGCTATAAGATAGACCACGGGCAAAAGACATCCTCATTGTCATCCACAACCTTACAAGATCACAGTGCAGAGCGAGAAAAGAGCAGCAGCAGTCAGCAGCGATGGCCTTCGTTCATAGATTCGACTGCATTCGCCGATTCCAGAGACCAACAGATGCAGGAGAGCCGGTAAGTACCAGAAAACCTCCTCGTACTTTCACACATTTCAAGTTTTGTCATTAATGCTCAATAGGTAGCAATAAATGCGCTAGGAATAGGGTAGTTAAAAAAATGCAAAAACGCGCAACCACGTCTGTGTCTGTGCCAGGTGCGTCTGTGTCCAACAGGCGCGTCTGTGTCGGGTCCAGGCGCGTCTATGCCTGGGACCGCGTTTGCGAGTAATGTGAGGGCGTTTGCGAATTCCAGATGCGTTTGTGACCTTTAGGGGTGTCTGTGTTCCCTGGCCGCGTTTATGAAGGATTTAGGCACGTATGTGTTCAAAAAGCACATCTGTGTTGCAGAAGCGCGTTTGTGCAGTCTATAAGCGCGTGTATGAGTTTAAAGCGCGTTTGTGAGTGTAAAATGCATAGTTTAAGTCTTCTAGGTCAAATTGACAGTTCTGTGATGAACATACGCTGTCGATTGGATAAGCTGCTGAGAGGATACACTCAAGCAGGTCCTCTAGGAAGACTAGGATAGATCAAGGCACTTTGTGATCAACAGGGAGCACCAAGATAGGCAGCACTTTGTGATGAACAGGGAGTGCAAATGTGAGTAACACTTTGTGATGAACAGAGAATGTCACACATGTAGTACTTTGTGATGAATAGGGAGCACTACTGGGGTAGATAGCAACACTTTGTGATGAACAGTGAGTGTCACTAGGATAGATAACCATATGCATTTAGATAGCAAGTAGCATTTTGTGATGAACAGTGAATGCCATGATAACTGACATGATTGATTGGTTGACTATAGGAGTATCTGCCTATGCTGGAGTCACGGGAGAGATTCCCATCGACACAGAGATTACGACCAGAGTTGTCGATTCAGGACAGGATTGTGATTGAGGAGATGGGCCTCAGACATGTGCTGTATGTGCCTGAGTTTCGGGCGAACATGGGTTTGCTAACTGCACTGGCGGAGAGATGGCACTTCGAGACTTGCACGTTTCACTTGCCTATGGGGGAGATGATAGTGACCCTCGAGGATGTGTACAGGATACTGCATATACCGATCGATGGAGAGCTGATTCCATATGATCAAGATGGAGACAGGGAGGCACTGAGACGACTATTCCAGGATCCCGGGTTGGAGATGAGAGCAGGTCACGTGGCATGGGATACCATGACCGCGATAGGGTTAGCACTACCAGCTATTATTGGAGGAGCCATCAGTGGTTTCTTATGTCCTGACAGGGCTACCCGGGGATTGGTAGTGGGCTGGGGAGGAGCACTGGAGACACTGGTGACTGAGCACACCAGATATGCCTGGGGGCCATGTGTCCTGACACATTTGTACTATGAGCTGCATCAGTTTGTCTATCACGGATCAGTGGGCTTGGGCTGCGGAGTGACACTGCTACAGGTGTGGGCATATGAGCACCTTCCCATCACACAGCCTATCCACTTCAGGGGCAGAGGACATGGATGGAGTTTTGTACATTTGTATGATATGATTACGTCACAGCCTCGGATTGGCCGGCTGGAGCACTGGAGGCGGGTCATAGATGACATTGATATGGTTATCTGGAGGCCATACCTGGGGTGCGAGGAGTGGGAGGACGATGCCGTGGAGCTACCCTATACATTCAGGAGCAGGTATCTGATTGGGCATACGCCCTACATACTAGAGAGGCAGCTGGTTGACAGGGTTGGGAGACAGTTCGGCAGGATCCAGAGGATGCCGCGAGGCTCGGGCATGTATGCCCGCACAGTCAGGGATCAGGCACAGTTCGGGCCATTGTTATCATATGATCAGGCCGTCACACAGCTGGCTGAGATGATGCCATTACCCTGGGATATGTGGCCAGAGGTGGAGGATGTAGGGATGGACGCAGAGTATGCTGCATATTGGGCAGAGCATCCATTTTCAAGGTTGACAGATCCTGGAGAGCTGCTGGAGGGAGAGGTTGGAGGGGATGATGATGATGATGGTGGAGGGGATGGAGGTAGGGGCCGACAGAGGTGGAAGGGAGTAGTGGGGGAGAGGCGGGTAGCACCTCGGAGAGAGGGAGGACAGGAGGGAGTAGCCCAGGTGGTGAGGGGTCGAGGTGGATTGTCCCTATAGGTACCAGCAGTACAGGGTCCTAGAGCATAGGGACCTAGATAGGGATAGGTGCAGGGACAGGCATATGTACAGAGACAGGTACAGGCTCCCCAGCATGTACAGAGACAGGCTCCAGTTCAGGCACCTAGACAGGTATAGAGGGAGGTGCAGGTACAGGCACCTGCAGAGGAGGAGCCACAGGCAGAGGCTGAGGGTGGAGATCCTGAGGAGGATGAGCTGCTAGAGCTGAGAGAGATCTGCCAGGGCCAGGCAGACGAGATCGCGGAGTTGGAACAGGAGAGGGATCGTCTCAGGATCAGGCTCTGAGATACAGAGCGAGAGAGGGACCAGGCCATCCAGCGATATACTGAGGCCGAGACAGCTCTGAGGGCAGGGAGGCAGGCGGCAGAGGATGCAGGGGCAGGCTACGCATATGTGCTGCGAGCCAGAGAGGAGATTGGGTATTGGAGGGACTTGTACTATGGTGCAGTGCCAGCGGATCAGCGGGCGAGGAGCTTCCATAGACCATCGCGTATAGCGATGGCTACGGGAGGGAGTCATAGGAGGTAGGCATCTAGCGGTGGGGTCATGGGTCCTCCACCACCACCAGATAGGCAGGGTGATCTTGGAGTGGGTCCATCTAGAGCTCAGACTCCGTCGAGGCCAGGCAGCTCCGAGGGAGGGAGTTCATCATAGCCATAGAGGGCTCCCCTTTGTATCAGTATATGTACCATTTTTTTGTATTGTAGACACCTACGGGTGATTTTGTAGCCATATGATTTTTGACATCATTGTATCATGACACATTTTGATTATATATGAGATGATTCACCATTTTTGCGGCAGCTATATGCATGTGTACCTTATGTGATGAAATGTTCTTATGTGATACATGTTTTATGATATGGATGCTTATATGATGCAATGCAATATATTTTTGTTCTTTTATGTTGTATATGTGATGCATGATGCAAATGTGAATGTATGTAATGCAAATGAATATGATAATGCAAATGATTATTTACATGATGAAAATGTGAGATGTGCTAACATGTGTTGTATGCAGGATGTGATGCAATTGTGATATCTATATGTATGTATGAAATGCTTATATGTGGTGATGTAGGTGTAACTATATGAAATGCAAATGTTTTTGGTGTGTCATTATACTTAGTCATGTGATAGCGGGCTATGCGGACTCGAGAAGGACGATGGAAGTCAATCAAGAAAGGGGGATGGAAGACAGAAGATATGAACGTGAAAGAGCTTCTTGTGCGTTATCATCATTGAGCTTTATTATGGCAAGTAGGTTATGACAATCGAGGCATTTGTTTGACCCAGAAAGTCATTGTACCCGTTTGCATCGAGATAAGACAGTCACAAACAAGGAATGCCCCAGTTCATACTAGACTCACAGTGTCCTCATATCCTTGGACAAGTCATAGCATTACTAAGAGACAATCCACAGACAGCAAATACAAATAGGTGACGATACCCCATCCTCGCCTTTCTAGTCAAAGACATCCTGGAGATAGAATCTCTAGTCAGAGACATCCCGGAAAAGCTAAAAGACATGTCACCAAAAGATAAAATCAAAAGAAAACCAAGACTCGACACCAACATCCACTGTAGTCCTCAAGTTTAGTGTCTCTTGTCACTTGTTTAAGTCTTATTCGATTGTGGTCACAATGTTCACTTTCACAAAAAGGATAGATAGCACTGAACCATATGTTGTCTGAGTCTGTTGAAAGATTTGATTTTGTTGAAGCTCATTGTTGCTGCTGTGTCTCATTTGAAACTGACTGAATCCATGAAACTGATACTTTATTGTGGAGAAGATGGAACTTTATTGTGGACTGGCGATGCAGATGTTGCTTTATTGCGGATTGTGCACGAATAGACTGAAGGAAGCTGAAAGAAACTATACTCCTCAAAACATGTGATGTTCTCAGTTCCACACCCATCACTAGACGTAGGATTTGCCTTAGCCACAGATAGGATCTGATTTATTATGGATGGAAAGGGATGTGGAAAGGGAGGTTTATTGTGAATGGCTAACCAATCTTGGGTAGATCAATAACAAGCCATGATGGGAATGGGTAAGTTTATTATGGATGGATAGGTTGTGAGTGTGTGCAAAGTGAAGGATGAAAGAGAATCCTGAAAGAGGGAGGAGCAAAGTCTCTACGCATGGCGCTGGTGACCCAGTTTTCACCATGGTACTTGCCCAGGGCGCCACCGAAGTGGTTTTCACCGTTGGACGAAATTATTTCTCTTTACTTTTTTGATTTTTTCAATGTTTTTGTGTCACAAGGCGCCTGTTTGCCAGGTTTTCACCAAGTAACGATTTTTTTGTTTTATAATTTTTTTTGTATTTTTGATTTTTTTTGATTTTTTTTGTATTTTTGATTTTTTTTGATTTTTTTTGTATTTTTGAATTTTTTTTATTTTTTTTGTATTTTTGAATTTTTGATTTTTTTTGTATTTTTGAATTAGGATATTCCAACGAGCTATGTGTAGAACCTGCGAAGGTGCATGTTGTTGATAGGATCCTCCAAAGATTCACCTTCTGTAGTTGAAAGCTGATATGCCCCAGATCCATATACCGCTGTGATGATGTAAGGACCAAGCCAGTTTGGTTCGAACTTGCCTTTCTTATCTCTGTCTTGCTGATTCTTGGGGTTCTCTCTAAGGACTAAGTCACCTACCTCAAATATGCGAGGCTTGACTTTGTGATTGTAGCTGCGACTCATTCTTTGTTGGTAAGCCTTGAGATGATTGAAAGCAGTGTGTCTTCGTTCCTCCAGCAGTTCTAGTTCTTGTAAGCGAGAGACCCTGTAGTCTTCATCGTTGATTATGTTTCTCAAGGAGACCCGTAGAGAAGGCAACTCGACCTCAATAGGCAAGATGGCTTCAGCGCCGTAGACAAGTGAGTAGGGTGTAGCTCCTGTAGGTGTGCGGACACTTGTGCGGTAGGCCCAAAGTGCAGGATTAAGTAGGATATGCCAGTTACGGCCAGCGTCATCGACTGTCTTTTTGAGGATTTTAAGAATTGTTTTGTTAGACGCCTCAGCTTGGCCATTACCTTGGGGGTAATATGGTGTGGAGAAACGATGAGAGATATGGAAGTGGTCACAGAGTTCACGAACATCCTGATTTTTGAAGGGACGCCCGTTATCAGTAATAATGGAAGTAGGAATCCCGTATCGGCAAATGATGTAGTTCAAAATGAAGGTAGCGATTTGTTTCCCTGTAACTTGTGTGAGAGGCACGGCTTCAATCCACTTTGTGAAATACTCTGTGGCTGTGATAATGAATTTATGACGGTTGGAAGAAGGAGGGTGAATCTTGCCTATGAGATCGAGTCCCCACTGACAAAAGGGCTAAGGAGATGCAAGTGGTTGTAGTTCCTGTGCTGGTGCATGTATGAGGTCTCCATGAATTTGACACTGCTTACATTTCTTGACAAACTGATATGCATCTTTTTCCATAGTAGGCCAGTAATATCCAGTCCTGATGAGTTTCTTGGCCAAGGTAGGACCACTAGTATGCGGACCACATATCCCTTCATGCACTTCTCGTAACGCAATCTGAGCTTCGTCACTCTCTAAACATCTAAGAAGGGTGCCATCTAAACCTCGTCGGTATAGGATATCAGCTAAAATGACGTATCGAGAGGATTGGCGAATGAAAGTGCGGCGTTGTTCGATAGATCGGGAGGTAAGATATTGTTGCGAAGGTATGTAAATATGGAACCATATAACTGGGATTCAGGACCAACAACACATATCATTTTTTTAAGAGTGATCTCATATGAGGGAACCAACAGGTTGTCTACGAGGAACTCATAGCAGGTCTCATTTTGTGGTAG
Source organism: Cryptomeria japonica (assembly GCF_030272615.1). Lineage (NCBI taxonomy): Eukaryota > Viridiplantae > Streptophyta > Pinopsida > Cupressales > Cupressaceae > Cryptomeria > Cryptomeria japonica. The sequence continues at coordinate 410,530,617 of NC_081410.1, forward strand.
ATCAATGAGCGAAGCAATTGTAGCCATGGCATCTGCAGCATGATTCTGTTCTCTTGGTATCTGCTCAAACTCTATCTTTGCGAAGTGCTATTTCAGATCATCTACCAGTTGTTTGTAAGGCATTAGTTTTTCATCTTTTGTTTGGTAATCATCAGTTGCTTGACGGATAACCAATTGAGAATCCCCAAAAACACGAAGTTCTTGGATCTTCCATTGAACTGCAATTCTTAATCTAGTTGTTAATGTCTCATATTCCGCTATAATGTTGGTGCAAGGAAATGATAAGCGGTATGATTTTGGTATAGAATCGCCTTGAGGAGTTATAAAGAGTATACCCGCTCCTGCCCCATGCTGTGTGTAAGAGCCGTCAAAGTATAATTGCCATGGCTTTGCAGGTGATATTGTTAGAATGGACTCATCTGGAAATTCTGATTGTAGAGGAACATCATCTATCATGGGAGCATCTGCCAATTGATCTGCAATTGCCTGTCCTTTGATTGCTTTCCTGTCCACGTACTCGATGTCAAATTCACTCAAAATCATTACCCACTTGGCCAGCCGCCCAGTAAGTGTAGCTTTGTTGAGAAGATATTTTAGTGGATCGATTCTGGCAATCAACTTAGTCTTGTGAGTGAGCATATAATGTCGTAACTTCTGTGAAGCAAAGACCACAGCGAGACATGCACGCTCGATTGGTGTGTAGTTTAGCTCATATCCCACCAATGTGCGACTGATATAATAGACTGCCTTTTCCTTGCCGTCAGGTATTTGTTGTGCTAGGAGTGCCCCCAATGCCGTTGGAGTAGCTGATATGTAAAGTACCAATGGTTGATCTGGAATGGGTGACATTAAGACTGGTGGGTTCAAAAGATAGTCTTTGAGCGCCTAAAAAGCCTGTTGATAGTTCTCATCCCATTTGAACTTGATGTTTTTGTGTAGCAGGTGCTGGAGAGGATTACACTTATCTGCAAGTTGTGCTATGAATCTTCGTATGGATTGGAGTCTCCCTTGTAAAGACTAAAGTTGACTGATATTCTTGGGTGGCAGCATGTCTAAGATAGCCTTGACCTTTGCTGGATCGGCTTTGATTCCTCTTTTAGACACAATGAATCCTAGGAGCTTCCCGGAGGTTACTCCAAAGACACATTTCTTTGGATTTAGTCTCACCTTGTATCTTTCCAGCCGATCAAAGACAACTGAAAGTATGTCCAAGTGTGTATCTCTGTCTATTGACTTTCCCAAAAGATCGTCAACATAATCTTCCACGGTTATGTGCATGAGATCATGAAAGATAGTAGTCATCGCTCTTTGATACGTGGCGCCTGCATTTTTCAGCCCAAAGGGCATGACGTTCCAACAGAAGGTTCCCCATGGACAAGTGAATGATGTTTTATGTTGATCTTCAGGTGCAATCCTGATTTGATTATATCCAGAAAATCCGTCCATTAAGGATAACATTTCATGACTTGCTGTGAGATCAACGATCAAGTCTATGTTTGGTAATGGGAAATCGTCCTTTGGACAAGCTTTGTTGATATCTCTAAAGTCTGTACATATTCGGATACTACGATCTGGTTTGCTAACAGGTACTAGATTGGAGATCCATTCGGGATAATCAATTGGGCGTATGAATTCGACATCCAGTAATTTCTCCAGCTCTGCTTTGACTAGTAATGCCACTTGTGGGTGCATTTTCCTTAATTTCTGTTTTACTGGCTTTGCCCCCGGTTTGACTGTCAAATGATGCATTACCAAATCCGGATCCAGTCTAGGCATATCAGCATATGACCATGCAAAGTTGACTTGTCGTTCCTTGAAGAAGTTTATGAATTTTTCCCTTTCGGCCTCTGTCAATGATTGCGCCAAGAATATGTTGTGTGGAACCTCTTTTGTACCAATGTTTGTCTTTATAGTCTCCTCTACCAACATGCATGATTTTTCCTCATATGATGCTGGGAGAATGTCGAGCCTTCCATCTTCAGGTGCCTTAGAGAGGTTTTCGCCCTCAGATACGTCCTTTCTTTTTACTTTTTTGGGGTCAGACAGTGCCACAGTGTGGTTTTCGCCATAAGACCCTTGTTTTGTTTTTATTTTCACATTTTTGCGACTGGAAGGTCCGACACCCTCACCAAAGTATGCCATGTTGTTGAGTTCTATGGCGTATCCTGCTTTATGGTCTCCAGGGGGAAGATCATCTCGAATGCCAAGATAGTCGACAATAGCTTCGTCATTTTGAAATGTATCAAATTGTGCTGGTCCTTCATGATCCCAGTCAATGAGTTGGGGATGAACAAGGGGAAGGTCATTAGTGTTTTCAGAATTTGCTGGACTAATAGTCAAGATGTGGTTATATTCAGGTATGTCAAGGCAATCATCGAGGTCATCGATGGCACTCTCCTCATCAGTTTCGATCGTGAGCGAATCCAAATTGTCATCACAAGTAGCGCCTTCTAGGACAGGTGTCCTCATCCTATGTGATTTCAACCTAGGGCCTTGAAACGAAGAATGTGCGGGATCCTTATGGGTTGGTTCTTGACCAACTCTGAACTTTTTGTAAAATTCCTCTTCCTCTGTGGGTTCATCTGGCTCTCTGAATGTTTCGGCGAGCTCATAATCACTGGAGGATTTGTCTGAACCCCATTCCCACTCATTAGAATTTGTGGAAGGATAATCCTCTTGTTGAACGTCGGCAACTTTGATTTGCCATACCTCTTTTGTTCTTTTATTGTGAATCTTGGAATTTAGAAAACCAAGTCCCTTGGAGCGTTCTCTTCTTGTAGTTAGCTCAGGTTGTAAGGGCTCCATGACACCTTCTTTGCATAACCCGAGAGGGATTTTTCCATCATACCCGAATTTTTGTAGAATTTTAAAGCCTTTGCTATAGTTCTCACAGGGTATAATAGTCTAATCATGTGCGTCCTCTTCAATATCTTTATAAAGCATTTTGTATAAATTTTCTTCTTCTAGTTCGCCCCACCTTTGAAAGATGGTAGGATCCCATTTGAGTATCATGATGGAGATTTGCTTGTTAGGATGTGGCCTCCCATATTCTTTTGGAGAGCTCAGGACTTGTCGTAAAAACATTGTCTGATTCAGAGTGTATTCTCCCATGCCTTTGTCTTGAAACTTGCCTCTAAGTTCACCTTGTTTGGATGTCGAGGGTTTTAATGACTCAGGATCAATGTATGCCGAAGAAGGAGTAGCCTCACGATTACTGGGAATGATAGTTTCAGTATGTGACCTCAAGTTATTGCAATATATGAATGGATTTGGATCACCATTGACTGTTACCTCGACTCCATTATGAGGAAACTTAATGCATTGATGGTATGTTGATGGGACTGCCCTCATTTCATGAATCCACGGACATCCTAGCAATATGTTATACGTGAGATCTAGATCTAGGACTTGACAAACCACATCCTTTGTGACTGGCCCTATTCTTAGCGGTAAGGTGACTGTGCCCTTGGACGAGCGCTCTTCATCATCATAAGCCTTGATGGTGATTTGGTTTGTAGAATTCACAGCTTTGTCAGAATATCCCAATTGTCTAATAGTGCTCAAAGTACAAATGTTTAGACCTGCTTCTCCATCTATCAGGACTCGCTTTATTCGATGTTTGTGTATGAAGGCTTCAATGTGTAAAGGTGCATTATGTGGTGACTTATAGAGGCGTCATCGGCTTTTGTGAATGTAAGGGAGTGTGGAATGGAAAGGTATCCCACCATGGCTTGAAACTGGTCCACGTTCAGATCAGTAGGAATGGTAGTGTCTCTCAAGATTTTGTCAAGGATAGCTTTATGAGCGGGGGATATGCGTAAGAGCTCAAGAATGGAGATGAGCGCGAGCGTCTTCCCTAATTGTTCTACAAGGTCGTACTCAGGCTTGGTAGATGAAGGATTGGTATTCTTAGTGGAGGTACCTGGCAATGTAATCTTACCTCGACGGGTTGTAACATGACATTCAGAGGTAGATTCAGATGAAGATCCCACACCTTTTAGGACAATCTTGGGTCTCTGAGAAGGGTTCTCAGGATTTTTGTTTTTGATAGTGATAGTAGAAATATGATTGTCCATCGAGATGTGATTGGTAGTAGAATCATAATTGTAAGGTGCTCTAGTGTAATTGGCTTGATCATCTATGACTTTGCCTTTTCCTTTGTCATGTTTTGGGAATGGTTCCTTAAACATCTCATGCTCTTGATTAGATGAATGTCCCTCAATCTCGATGTCCCCTCTATCAATGAGATCTTGCACAATGTTTTTCAATCGATGGCAATTACTTGTCTTATGACCTTTGCTCTTATGAAACTCACAAAACTCATCATCATTCCACCAATTTGGTTTGACCTTTGGTTCATATGGAGGAAAATCTGGAACTGTGATCACTTTGTTTGCCACAAGCTTTTTGAATACTGATCCAAGTGGTTCTCCCAATGGAGTGTACTTCCTTCGTGGTCTAGAAGTTGTTTGAGTGTTCACCTGATTGTTGGTAGAACTTGATCCAGAAAAGACGAACTTGGGTCTCACTGTGTTGGCATCAACAACACCATCATTAACTATGTTCTTGTTCTTGTTCCAAAATTTTGGTTTGTCCTTTCCTTTAAAGTCCTCTTTGTTTTCTTTGAATAGCTTGATAACTCCTTGTTCAATTAAGACTTTTTCTGTTGCTAGGCCCTTTTCAATAACATCCTTGAATGTAGACAAACAAGATTTCCTGAGATCATATCCAATAGCCTTGTTAACATTTTGAGTGAACATTTCTACCATTTGTTTCTGCGGGATTTCGCAAGAGCATCTGCTAGCTAAGTTTCTCCATCTCTGTAAAAATGTTGCGAAAGATTCTCCTTCCTTTTGTTTCGTATTGCACAAGGTAGTAACTGAGACATCTGTTTCTATATTGTAAGAGAAATGCTGAATGAATGCCTCTGCTAAATCGCCCCATGACTTAATACTAGGAGGTAATTGAGAAAACCATTCCATAGCTTGGTCGCCTAAGCTTTGTGGAAACAACCTCATCAAGTATGTTTCTTCTGCCGCTACCTCAATGCAAGTTGTGAAGAATTGTCTTATATGTGCCTTGGGGTCTCCTCTCCCTCTATATTTGTCAAATTTTGGTGTCACAAAGTGTGGAGGAAATGGAGGCATTGGAATGCTCTTATCGAAGGGATAAGGACATATATCTCTCATAGTGTATGTAGGTTTTGATGTACTCATGTCCTCCATTTTTTTTTGTAAATCTCTTATTTGTTGCTCCAAATTGTTCTTGGGAGGAGATTGATTTCTTGTAGCATACCCCATGTTTGAAATGCCCATTTGAGGAGGAGCTTGTTGCATGTATGGATGATACTGATCGTAGACATGTCCATATGGAGGTCTATATTGTTGCGACATGTATGGAGCACTTGGCATAACTTCATGTTGAGGGACCCCATATCTGTTTTGTGTGTATAAACCATATTCAATAGGCCTTTCATTTTCCATTGTGTTGCCCCCAATTTTGACATGAGGTCTCTTTGTGTCAAAATTTTGAGGATGTCCTTGAGTATCCACTTGTCTTGATTGATCCATACCTTGAGCATGTGTTTGAGCATAAGGCCTCCATGATGGTCTTTGAGTGTAAGTATCATATGTTTGAGCTTGTGTATGTGGGATTGCTGGTTTTTGAAGCAAAACTGATGGTGACTCAGGCATCATATTCGGTCCTCTATTTCCTCCACTATTTGGTCTCCTTTGATCCATGTTGAGTTGAGTTTGCTGTGAGGGTCGACTTTCCATAAGTTGAGATAAGTCAAAATCATGCGGTATTTTAGCTCCACTATGTGCCATCATGTTTAAAAAGTACTGTCGATCTCTCCTTATTATCTCTTCAACCAATCTATTGAATTGAGGATTCATTATGGATTCTTCTATGTTTGCTGATAGTATTGAAGAATTGTCAACATTGTCATTGTGCGTAGCATTATTGTTTATAGTGTTTGCGCTTTCCACATTTGGATTGTGTCTATAAACATTCATGTCTGGTAATGTAGTGTGCTCAGGATTGTAGAATAGATCATTGTCATACTCATAAGAACTCATGTTTACGGATTCTTGAGCTTCTTTAGCTATTCTCCTAGATTTTTGAAGGCGGGTTTCAACCATGAACTAGGTGTTAGACCAAGATGTGAAAGACTAGATGAAAAGTGAAAAGAGTATGGAAGACCAAGAGTTGTATGGAGTGTAAGTGAATCTTGAGGTGTACTTGCAATGTCCAACGTGTAAGACCAAGTATGTAAGTAGTAGAGTAGGTGTGACTTCCAAAGAGAGGATCGTTTCTCTTGATGAGGTAAGCTGACCTTGACTCTAAGTAAGACCAAATGAGACCCAAAGGTAAGAAACCTTGATGAGGGACCACTTAGCAAAGTGTTGTTGTATGTAGTGTGTTGACAAAGTATGATGAGGACAAGCAAGTGACCTTTTTGACTCAAGTTTAGACAATTGTGAATGTAAAATGAGATGTGAAGCAATGATGAACTATGTGAGACCCAAGGATAGGTTGAATGCTAGATGAAACCTGAAGAAACAACCTAGGAAGCTCAAGTATGCTGAAACTGATTTCCTTTGTTTGCTTGACTGTTAAAGTTCTCAATTCCTGACACAGACGCCTCTGTATACTTCACAGACGCGTTTCCCAGACACAGACGCTTCTCTGTTTGACACAGACGCTGATAAAAACACAGACGCTATTCTGTCCTTCACAGATGCGCTTATATGACGCAGACGCAGTTAAAACAGACACAGACGCGTTTCTGTAAACTTAGTGCAATTTTTCCGATCTGTGAAATTGTTTTGTTGTGACCAAATCCGACTGTTTGACTGTTTTTCGTGACAAGAGGACACAATATTGATGACTCAATGTTTGCAAACTGTTTAGACTCCAAAGTGTGTTGTTTGATGTAAAAAGTTTTGCATACACTTGAAGAAACAAAAGACACAATGTTTTGTTGTTTTGTCTTGAATGTTTGAGTGTTTAGCATAAGACAAGCACAAATCTTAGGGCTGGCCAAGACAATAGTTGTTGATCCCACATAGGGTTTTACCCCCGAGGCTACGCTATTCAGAGCGGATACTTAGATGCTTGACCTCACTGGCTCCACCCTCGGCACTCACTTCTTGGGTCAGCCAAGCATCAGTCCCCATGAAAACTCCCCATGGCGAACTTTGTATCTCTACTAAGAACTGTATGTGTGTGGGCCGCTACCAAAGGTCCGACCTCTTGCCTCAACAACTAGAAGGATTTGGGCTTCTAAAACAAAAAGGTGCTAGTAAGGGCATCCGCTCGTGTGGCCATACATGTGGCACTTTCAGCTCTGTAAATACAAAAGGCTTCCAGCCGGTAGGGGTTATGCCCTACAAATGTTCAAATAAATTTGATCAAACGGGTTTATGGGGAGACATAGTGTCGGTATGAACTAATCAGCACACGTTATCCATAGTTTTCACCATGAATACATTTGATTATAGTGGTTCGGAAGAGGTGGGTTTTCCTCACTACCACTTGGGTCGTTCTCTTCTCACTAGTAGTCCTAATGACCACATGGGAAGACAGGCCCTCTAAAGATTAAACAAAAAGAGCCTATTGCTCAAGACACAAAAGACAATGATTCAATTTTAGTGCACCAATGGAAGTGTTTGCTAAGCTATGAAAACAAGGCACACAACAAAATTACAAAACCCTAGCCAAGGCCCTGCAACAAAATTGTTAGTAGTTTGGGTTGTTTCAAATGATAACCCCTTCCTGCAAGCACACAAGTTAGGTAAATTTTAGAAAACCCAAAAGACTTTGTGAAAAGGGGCCTTCAACAAAAACGTTTTTGCCTCCAAAGCAAGCTGCACAAACCAGGTTAGCTAGATCTGCAAGGGTTAGCCGAAAATAAACCAGATCTGAAACCCTAAGTATGAAATCCGAAAACCCGAATCAAAGAAAAATTAAAAATTGCAAAACAGAAAGCACAGACGCTTCTATACCAGATGCAGATGCGTCTGTATTACACAGACGCTGTTCTGTGATGCACAGACGCGATCATAGGTCACAGACGCTATTAAGTGACACAAACGCGATCTGATGCAGTGCATATGCGGTTTGGAATCACAGACGCAGATTTCGGAAACCTGCAAAACAAAAATTGGCAAAGACACAGACGCGATTCCAGAGTATACAGACGCTTTTGAAACACAAAAACGCGATCGGAATGCTCGCAGACGCGGAAAAAACCTAAAATGTCGTCGAAAATAGTCCGATCTGTAACTTCAAAAATGCCAAATTTGCAATAAAAAATGTTAAATGCAAAGGGACAAGAGTCCCACCGGGCGTGCCAAAATGTTTATGGTGAAAATGGATAACAATAATAACAATATTGAAAGGCTAAAATGAATTCAACCACTAAACCCTAGCCTAACAATCAACAAAGATCCACCATAACATATGAAGATTACTTAAGACAATGCAAATAACTCAAAATCACAAAGATTATACCATCACATGTCCAATAGGGTTTTGATCTCCATTCTTCTTATCTCCATTGATCTTGCTTGATATATTTGCTCTCAGATTTTTGTATGCACAAGAGCTCAACAAAGAACGGAATGTGGTTGCAAGTAGGATCGTAATGTAGCCAAGTACTCCAAAATCAGTCATTAACATGTGTCATTAGGGTTTGACAATGAAGAAAGCATCTCCTTAAATAGAAGACACAATAAGAAATGGAGGGTTAAGATTGAGAGGTGTAAAAAGAGAGGTCGGCTAAGATTAGAGGGTAGGTAAAAGAAATACCAAAATAATGAAAGAGGTAGGTAGTGTATGAATTAAGAGATGAATGACATGTGTCATGTGTAGAAAAAGATAATGAATTAATTAAATAAATAAAGATTTATTTAATTAATAGAAGAAGTAGGACAATTAAATAAATAAAATATTTATTTAATTCAGGAAGGGGATAATTTAAATAAATAAATGTATTTATTTAAATGAGAAATAAGGCTAGAAGAGGATAAATGAATTAATTAAATAAATAAAAATTTATTTAATTAATAGAAGAATTAGGCTTAGATAATTAAATAAATAAAATATTTATTTAATTAGACATGACAATTTTGGGTGTCTACAACAACAAGTCATGAGTTTAGCAAAAGAATATGGAAGACCACATCCTAATAAGCAGGTATCTATCATTATACTCAAATGGGACCCTACTATCTTTCAAAGATGGGGTGAACTGGAAGAGGAAGACTTATACAAAATGCTTTACAAAGACCTTGAACATGATACACAAGATCACATCAGTATACCATGTGAGAAATATGGCAAAGGGTTCAAGATTCTACAAAAATTTGGGTATGATGGCAAAAGCCCTCTTGGGTTAAGAAAGGAAGGCATCATTGAACCTTTACAACCTGAATTGACATTCAAAAAGGAATGCTCGAAGGGACTTGGTTTTGTGACTTCCAAGGTTGACACTCAAAGGACAGAAGAAGCATTACAAATCAAAGCTGCCAAAATTCAACAAGAGAATCGCTATTCCACAAACTCCAATGAATGGGAATGGGGTTCAGACAAATCCTCTAGTGACTATGAGCTTACTGAGACATTCAGAGAACCAAGTGAACCAACAGAAGAAGAGGAATTTAATAGGAAATTCAAAGTTGGTCAAGAAACAACCCTAGAGGAACCCATACAGTCTTTGCCTCTAGGTCCTAGGTTGAAATCACATAGAATGAGAACACCTGTCCCAGAATGCACTACTAGTGATGATAATTTGGATTCATTCATGATCGAGACTGATGAGGAGAGTGCCAACGATGACCTCGATAACTACCTCGACATACCTAAATATAACTGCATCTTCACCCTTAACCCCGCTAACTTTGAGGACATCAAAGGCCTTCCCTTTGTTCACCACCAACTCATTGACTAGGACCATGAAGGGCCTGCACAGTTGGACACATTCCAAAATGATGAAGCTTTTATTGACTATCTTGGCATACGAGATGATCTTCCCCCTGGGGACCATAAAAAGGGATACACTATAGAACTCAATAGCATGGCATATTTTGGTGAGGGTGTCGGGCCTTCTAGTTGCAAAAATATAAAAATAAAAGCAAACCAAGGGTCTTATGGCGAAAACCACACTGTGGCCCTGTCTGACCCCAAAAAAGTAAAAAGAAAGGACATATCTGAGGGCCAAAACCTTTCTGAGGCACCCGAAGATGGAAGGCTCGACATTCTCCCAGCATCATATGAGGAAAAGTCATCCATGTTGGTAGAAGAGACTATCAAAACAAACATTGGTACAAAAGAAGTTCCACACAACATATTCTTAGCTCAATCTTTGACAGAGTCAGAAAGGTCAAAATTCATAAGTTTCTTCATGGAGCGACAATTCAACTTTGCATGGTCATACACTGTATGCCTAGATTGGATCCGGATTTGGTAATGCATCATTTGACAGTTAAACTGAGGGCAAAACCAGTGAAACAGAAATTAAGAAAGATGCATCCACAAGTGGCATTATTAGTCAAAACAAAACTTGAGAAATTATTGGATGTCGGATTCACACACCCAATTGATTATCCTGAATGGATCTCCAACTTAGTACTTGTCAGTAAACCAAATCGTAGTATCAGAATATGTACAGATTTCAGAGACATCAACAAAGCTTGTCCTAAGGATGATTTTCTGTTACCAAATATTGACTTGATTGTTGATCTCACAGTAGGTCATGCAATGTTATCCTTGATGGATGAATTCTCTAGTTACAATCAAATAAAAATTGCATCCGAAGACCAGCACAAAACAACATTCACTTGTCCTTGGGGAACTTTCTGTTGGAATGTCATGCCCTTTGTACTAAAAAATGCAGGCGCTACATATCAAAGAGCCATGACTACTATCTTTCATGATCTCATGCATGTTACTGCGGAAGATTATGTTGATGACCTCTTGGGAAAATCAATAGACAGAAATACACATTTGGACATACTTTTAGTCGTCTTTGATCGGTTGGAAAAATATAAAGTAAGATTAAAACCCAAGAAATGTGTCTTTGGAGTAACCTCCGGGAAGCTCCTGGGATTCATTTTGTTAAAAAAAGGAATTGAAGCCGATCCAGCAAAAGTCAAGGCCATCCTAGAGATGCAACCACCACGAAACATCAGTCAACTTCGATCTTTACAAGGGAGACTCCAGTCGATATGAAGATTCATAGCACAACTTGTAGATAAGTGTAATCCTTTTCAACACTTACTACATAAAAACATCAAATTCAAATGGGATGATAACTATCAACAGGATTTCTAGATACTCAAAGATTATCTTCTGAATCTGCCAGTTTTGATGCCATCAGTTCCAGATCAGCCTTTATTACTATACATATCAGCTACTTCAACAGCACTGGGGGCACTCTTAGCACAACAAGTTGTTGAGGGCAAAGAAAAGGCAGTATACTATATCAGTCGCACATTGGTGGGATATGAGCTAAACTACACACCAATTGAGCGTGCATGTCTTGTTGTGGTCTTTGGTTTGCAGAAATTATGACATTACATGCTAACTCATAAGACTAAGTTGGTTGCAAGGATCGATCCATTGAAATACCTTCTCAATAAAGAAACACTTATTGGGCGACTAGACAAATGGGTAATGATCCTAAGTGAATTTGACATCGAGTATGTGGACAGAAAAGTGATAAAAGGACAATCTATCGCAGATCAGTTAGTAGATGCCCCCATGATAGATGATGTTCCTCTAATTTCAGAGTTTCCAGATGAATTCATTTTAACAGTGTCACATGCAAAACCATGGCAATTATACTTTGACGACTCATACACACAGCATGGGGTAGGAGCTGGCATCCTCTTCATAACTCCTCAAGGGGATTCTAAACCAAAATCATATCGATTATCATTTCCTTGCACTAATAATATAGCAGAATATGAGGCATTAACAATTGGATTATGGATTGCAGTTCAGTGGAAGATCTAGGAACTTCGTGTTTTTGGGGACTCTCAACTTGTAATTCATCAAGCAACTGATGAATACCAAACAAAGGATGAGAAATTAATGCCTTACAAAAGAATGGTGGATGACCTGAAACAACATTTCACAAAGATAGACTTTGAGCAGATACCAAGAGAGCAGAATCGAGCCACAGATGCCATGGCTACAATTGCTTCACTGATCAATCTACCTTCGAATGAGACCTGCTATGAGTTCTTGGTGGATAACCTTTTGGTTCCTTCATATGAAATCACTCCTACTAAGATAATATGTGTCGTTGGTCCTAAGTCCTAGTTATATGGTTCCATTTTCACATACCTTTGTGATAATACCTTTCCTCCAGACCTATCCAATAACCAACGTCGCACTTTCATTCACCAATCTTCTTGATACGTCATTTTAGCCGATGTCCTATACCGCCAAGGTCTAGATGGAACTCTTCTTAGGTGTTTGGAAAGTGATGAAGCTCAGATTGGGTTACGTGAAGTACATGAAGGGATATGTGGTCCACATTCTAGTGGTCCTACCTTAGCCAAGAAACTTATCAGGACTGGATATTACTGGCCCAGTAGAGAAAAAGATTCATATCAATTTGTCAGGAAATGTAAGCAATGTCAACTTCATGGAGACCTCATCCATGTGCCAGCACAGGAACTTCAACCAATTGCGACTCCTTGGCCCTTTTGTCAGTGGGGACTTGATCTCATAGGCAAGATTCACCCTCCATCCTCCCACAGTCATAACTTCATTATCACTGCCATAGAGTGTTTCACAAAATGGATCGAAGCCGTGCCTCTCATGCAAGTCACTAGAAAACAAATTGCTACATTCATTCTCAACTATATCATTTGTCGATACGGTATTCCTATTTCCATTATCACCGATAACAGGCGTCCCTTCAAAAATCAGGATGTTCGTGAACTCTATGACCACTTCCATATTTCCCATCATTTCTCCACACCATATTACCCCCAAGGTAACGGTCAAGTTGAGGCGTCTAATAAAACAATCCTTAAAATCTTAAAAAAGACAGTCGACGACACTGGCCGTAATTGGCATATCCAACTTAATCCTGCACTTTGGACCTACCACACAAGTGTTCGCACACCTACAGGAGCTACACCCTATTCACTTGTTTACGGCACTAAAGCTATCTTGCCTATTGAGGTCGAGCTACCCTCTTTATGAGTCTCTTTGCAAAACATTATCAGTGATGAAGACTATAGGGTCTCTCGCTTACAAGAACTTGAACTATTGGATGAACGACGACAAACTGCTTTTAATCATCTCAAGGCCTATCAACAATGAATGAGTCGCAGCTACAATCACAAAGTCAAGCCTCGCACATTTGAGGTAGGTGATTTGGTTCTCAGAGAAAACCCCAAAAATCAGCAAGATAGAGTGAAGAAGGGCAAGTTTGAACCAAACTGGCTTGGTCCTTACATCATTACAACAGCATATGGATCTGGTGCATATCATCTCTCCACCATAGAGGGTGAACCTTTAGAGGATCCTATCAACAGCATGCACTTTCGTAGGTTTTACACATAGCTCTTCGGAGTATCCTAATTCAAAATACAAAAAAAATCATAAAACAAAAAAATCGTTACTTGGTGAAAACCTGGCAAATAGGCACCTTGTGACAACAACAAAAAAAATCAAAACAAATCAAAAAAGTAAAGAGAAATAATTTTGTCCAATGGTGAAAACCACTTCTATGGTGCCCTGGGCAAGTACCATGGTGAAAACTGGGTCACCAACACCATGAGTAGAGACATTGCTCCTCCCTCCTTTAGGATTCCATTTCATCCTTTCACTTTGCACACACTCACAGCCTATCCATTCATAATAAACTTCCCCATTCCCATCATGGCTTGTTATTGATCTACCTAAGATTGGTTAGCCATTCATAATAACCCCCTTTTCACCCTTTCCATCCACAATAAATCAGCTCCTTTATGTGGTTAAGGCTAATCCTACGTCTAGTGATGGGTGTGGAACTAAGAGCATCACATGTTTCGAGGAGTACAATTTCTTCCAGTTTTCTTCAGTCTATCCGTGCACAATCCGCAGTAAAGCAACATCTGCATCGCCAGTCTGCAATAAAGTTCCATCTTCTCCGCAATAAAGTATCAGTTGCATGGATTCAGTCAGTTTCAGATGAGACATAGCAGCAACAATGGGCTTCAACAAATCAAATCTTTCAACAGACTCAGACAACATATGGTTCACTGCTATCTATCCTTTTTGTGAAAGTAAACATTGTGACCACAATCAAATAAGACTTATACAAGTGACAAGAGACACTAAACTTGAGGACTACAGTGAATGTTGGTGTCGAGTCTTGGTTTTATTTTAATTTTTATCTTTTGGTGACATGTCTTTGACTAGAGATTCTATCTCCAGGATGTCTTTGACTAGAAAGGCGAGGATGGGGTATCATCACCTATTTTTATTTGCTGTTTGTGAATTGTCTCTTAGTAATGCTATGACTTGTCCAAGGATATGAGGACACTAAGAGTCTAGTATGAACTGGGGCATTCCTTGTTTGTAACTGTCTTATCTCCATGCAAACGGGTACAATGACTTTCTGGGTCGAACATATGCCTCAATTGTCATAACCTACTTGCCATAATAAAGCTCAATGATGATAATGCACAAGAAGCTCTTTTCACTCTCATATATTCTATCTTCCATCCCCCTTTCTTGATTGACTTCCATCATCCTTCTTGAGTCCGTGTAGTCTGCTATCACATGACTGAGTATAATGACATGCCAAAAATATTTGCATTTCATGTAGTTGCACCTGCATTACCACATATTAAGCATTTCATACATACATATAGACATCACAATTGCATTACATCCTACACACAACACATGTTAGCACATTTTACATTCTCATCATGTATATAGTCATTTGCATTATCATATTCATCCGCATTTCATACATTCACATTTGCATTGGCATAACATATAAACCATAAAAGAACAAAAATATTGCATTTCATTATGTACATATTTGCATCCCTATCATAATCCATCACATAGAAACATACATCATGAAACATCTCATCACATAGGTACACATGCATATAGCTGCCGCAAAGATGAATCATCTCATATATATAAAGTGTCATGATACAATGATGTCAAAATCATATGGCTACAAAATCACCCGAAGGTGTCTACATCATAATACAAAATGGTACAAAACACTAATACATAGGGAGCCCTCTACGGCTATGGTGAACTCCCTCCCTCGGAGCCGCCTAGCCTCGATGGAGTTTGAGCCCTAGAAGGACCCACCCTAGGATCATCCCTCCTATCCCCTCCATCTAGTGGTGGTGGAGGACCCATAACCCCACCGCTAGATGCTTGTCTCCTCTGGCTCCCTGCCATAGCTGTCGCTGTCCACGATGGTCTACGGAAGCTCCTCACCCACTGCTCTGGTGGCACTTCCCTGTAATATAGGCCTCTCTAGTAACCTATCTCCTCCCCTACCCGTAGAACATAGGCATATCCAACCCCTGTATCCTCTATCGCCTGCCTCCCAGCGCTCAGCGATGTCTCAGCCCTAGTATAGCGCTGGCTAGCCTGATCCAGCTCATGCTCTGTCTCCCTCAGTCACCTCTTGAGCCTAGCTGTCTCCCTCTCCAGGTCTTGAATCTCATCTGCCTATCCCTGGCAGATCTCCCTCAGCTCAAGCAGCTCATCCTCCTCCTCCTCGGCCCCCTATGGCTCCCCCTATACTAGTGCCTGTGCCTATACCTATACCTGCCTCTGCCCCTGTCCCTGCACCTATCTAGGACCCTGTGCTGCTGGCACTTGTAGCAACAATGCACCATGACCCCTCACCATCTGAGCCTGTCTCTCCTCCCCACCCTCTCTCCGTGGCACCACCCTCCTCTCTCCAACTGCACCCCGCCTCCTCCGTCGGCCTCTACCTCCACCATCTCCATCATCATCTCCATCCCCCCACCATCTCCATTTACCACCTCCCCTAGGTCTGTCAGTCGTGGGAAATGGATGCTCAACCCAATACACCGTGTACTCTGCATCCATGCCTGCATCCTCAATATCTGACCACATATCCCATGACAAGGGAACCATCTCCACCAGCTGCATCACGACTTGATCATATGACAACAATGGCCCAAAGTGTGCTTGATCGCTGACTATCCGAGCATACATCCCAAAACTCCGTGGCATCTGCTAAATATGGCCAAACTGCCTGCACACCCTGTCAATCAGTTGTCTCTCCAATACATAGGGCATCTGCCCCATCAGATATCTACTATGGAAAGAATAAGGTAGATCCACTGCGTCCTCCTCCCACTGCTCGCACCCAAGGTACGACCTCCATATCACAGTGTCGATCTCATCTAGGACTCAGCGCCAATGCTCCAACCTGCCAATCCATGGCTGGGATGTAATCATATCATATAAATGTACAAAACTATGTCCATGACCCCTACCCCTGAAGTGTATCGGTCAAGTAACCGACAGATGCTCATAGGCCCATACTTGCAGCAACGTAACTCTACAACCCAATCCTACGGATCCATGATACACAAACTGATGCAGCTCATAGTACAAGTGTGCTAGCACACATGGTCCCCAGGCATATCTAGTGTGCTATGTAACCAGTGTCTCCAAGGTGCTCCCCCAACCCATAGCCAACCCTCGTGTCGCCCTGTCTGGACACAGGAACCCATTGATCAATCCTGCCAATACTGTTGGTAGTGCCAATCCAGTTTGTGTCATCGTATCCCAAGCCATGTGTCTAGCCCTCATCTAAAGTCCTGGATCCTAAAACACTCATCTCAAGGCATCCCTATCTCCATCTCGATCATAGGGTATCAACTCCTCATCGATCGGTATCCTCAAAATCTTATATACATCCTCTAAGGTGACTGTCATCTCACCCATTGACAAATAAAACATACATGTTTCTGAGTGCCATCTCTCAGCCAACGCAGTCAGCAACCCCATGTCTAGGCACATACATAATAAATCGTAGACTCATACCCTCAATGGCATCTCTGTCCTTGAATGTCAACTCTGGTCGCAACCTCTGAGTCGATGGGAATCTCTCTCGCGACTCCAGCATAGGCAGATACTCCTACAGTCAAGCAAATCAATCATGTCAGTCATAGTGGCATTCACTGTTCATTACAAAATGCTACTTTTTATCTAAGTGCATATGGTACTCTATCTTAGTAACACTCACTGTTCATCACAAAGTGTTGCTTCTATTCTAGTGACACTCACTATTCATCACAAAGTGTTGCTGATTATCCTAGTGGTACTCCCTATTCATCACAAAGTACTATATGTTTTGCACTCCCTGTTCATCACAAAGTGTTGCTCACATTTGCACTCACTGTTCATCACAAAGTGCTGCTCATATTTTAGTACTTACTGTTCATCACAAAGTACTATATCTTGGTACTCACTGTTCATCACAAAGTGTCTCGATTTATCCTATCCTAGGGCCTCTGCTTGAGTGAATCCTCTTGAGTAGTTTCCTAATTGGCAATGTATGTTCTATCACAGAATTGTCAATCCTAGCCCTATCTGCTATCCTAGTCTTCCTTAGAGGACCTGCTTGAGTGTATCCTCTCAGCAGCTTATCCAATCGACAGTGGATGTTCATCACAGAACTGTAGATTTTACCTTGAAGACATAAACGTGCCTTCATGACATAAACACGCTTAAAGACTGCATAAACGCGCCTGCTCTGCACATATGTGCCTGAAATACACAGACGTGGCTATGCTCTGCACAGACACGCCTGTCTTGCACAAACATGCCCATATTTCACAAACACGCCTGAACAACACTGACGCGCTCACATTTGGCATAGACCCTATTCCCAGCATAGACGTGCCTGACACAAACACAAACACGCCTAGCCAACATAGATGGGCCTAGCACCTACGCAGACGTGCCTACATGTTTTTGGACATTTTTGACATTTCCTAAACATGCATTTATTGCGCTACCTATCATGCATTAATGACAACATTTATTGCAACAAAGTACAAGGAGGTTTTGTGGTTCTTACTAGCTCTCCTGCCTCTACTGGCCTCTGGAATTGGCGAACGTGATCGAATCTGTGAACCAATGCCATCGCTACTGATTGCTACCGCTCTATCTTGCTCTACACTCTGATCTCTTGGGTGTGTGGATGACAATGAGGATGTTTTCCCCTCATGGTCTATCTTACAGACTACCCTAGCCCTAGCCCTCATCTCCCAAGTCAATCTTCATTATCCTGTGACTCTGTCACTCTATCCTATTTGGTCAGTCCTTTCTAGCCTTTCTTTCTTATCGAGAGATTGTCTACGATCTTTTCAGACATTCTTCATCCAATCTCTCGAGGGGGCATATCATTCCCATCTTGGGGCAATTTTGTATTAGTTCATATTATCTTCTTTGAAACAACGCGACAAGCCGCATTGTCTCAAAGAGGGGCAAAATGTAGACACCTAAAATTGTCATGTCTAATTAAATAAATATCTTTATTTATTTAATTATTTTAGCCTAATTCTTCTATTAATTAAATAAATCTTTATTTATTTAATTCATTCATTTATCCTCTTCTAGCCTTATTTCTCATTTAAATAAATACATTTATTTATTTAAATTATCCTTTTCCTAAATTAAATAAATATCTTATTTATTTAATTGATCCCACTTCTTCTATTAATTAAATAAATCTTTATTTATTTAATTAATTCATTAGCCTTTTCTACCCATGACACATGTCATTCATCTCTTAATTCATACACTACCTACCCCTTTCATTATTTTATTATTTTCTTTACCTACCCTTTAATCATAGCCGACCTCTTTTACACCTCTCAATCTTATCCCTCCATTTCATATAGTGTCTTCTATATAAGAAGATGCTTCCTTCATTATCAAACCTTGACTGGCTAATCAAATTATGCATTTGATTACACTACGCTTTTCATATGAGATCCTACTTGCAACCACATTCCGTTCTTTGTTGAGCTCTTGTGCACATAAAATCTGAGAGCAAATATATCAAGCAAGATCAATGGAGATAGGAAGAATGGAGATCCAAACCCTATTGGACATGTGATGGTATAATCTTTGTGATTTCATTTGATTTACATTGTCTTAGGTAATCTTCATATGTTATGGTGGATCTTTGTTGTTGTTAGGCTAGGGTTTTGTGGTTGAATTCATTTAGTCTTTCATCATTGTCATATCCATTGTCACCATATACACATACATATATGAGTCTTTTACAATATACCATGTCGGCTTACAAAAGATTATTATATTACAATAAACAAAATTTCATCCCATGTCGGCTGGAGTGCTGTTATGCTTTGTTGTTGATGTAATCTAAATTCCTATGTAAGTGCTTGTCGGTGCTAGTGTTTGCCGGTGTATGAAGTTTGTGATATCGAGCATGCAGAAACTAATTGCGGGTGAGTTTCCAGTTGGTTTCCATCAATGACACCATCAACTATTCTCATAAGAGTGTAGAATGCCAAAAATCTCCCCCTTTAGCATTGATGGCAACACTCATGAGAAAAATCCAAAACTGTTCTCCCAAAATTGAAATCCAAAAATATGTGCTCCCCTTGAGCAAGTGATCTCTTCTGTACATGCATTTTTTTCTCCACTACTTCCCGTTTGACATCAATGACAAAGGATGTCATAAATAATAAAAAGAGTACAAAAATGCTACCTCAAGGTTTGTAACCAGTTGGTTACTATCTAAAAGATGTCCACCAAAACTAGATTCAGACTTTGCATAATCTTGTTGTTGTGAGTTAGAGTTGCCTTAGTCTGCTGGATCATACTGGTGAGATAGTGCATTTGTTGCTCCGGTGATTGTTCTCCTTGAACTATTGCCTTAGATAATTCAACTCTCTGAGTAATCAGATTATCCAACTGCAGACTATGTTTACTTTTGAGTTCCCAGACATTGGACCTTATCCTTGCCTTTTCTTTCTCAAGCTTCTCCAACTTCTCCAACTTCTCCTCAAAAGCTATCATTTCCTGGTCAAAAACTGATATGAGTCTAGAGGAACCTATTATATTATTTACAATGTCATCAATTTCTTTTTGTGTCTTTTTAATCTCTTCTTCAATGTCCTCTGTCAAACAGTGAGGTTTACATGCTTCTCTATATAACTCCTTATACTCCAAAAATTGTAGAATTGAGTACCGGTAAAAGTGTGTCCAAGTGATCGGTACATTTCTTTATGGTGTTATCAAAGAATGTATTTTTCTCTTTGTCAACTCTCTCCTTAATGGTATCCTCATTCACCTTATCTATAGTTATTACATTATCAACAATGAATTTGGACAATGTGTCCAATTTCCCTAAAGAATCATCAATGTGATCTATCTTGCAATTAGGTGCAATCATCTTCAGAATAGGTAAAGTGTTATCAATTGCCTTAAATACTAAGGCAATAATCCTCTTAATGGAATCCAAAAGAGCCTTTGTAATGTTAGTGGGTTTGAATTCACCTGTAGATGTGCTCGGTTCTGTTGTAGGTTTCTTCTCAACATATGTTTGACCAATTGCCTTCACTATATCCTCTTTACTTCCATCAGATGCATCCACTTTACTTATATTTTCTTCTGGTGGATTTGTCTCTGTCTATACCTCTACCTTTAATGGTTTATCAGTCTGATTAAGCTCCTTTACAACTGTCGATGTCACAGATTCAACATGAACCTTTTCCTCAGATTGTTTCTTTGTCAATACCACTACCGGTTTCTTCGATTCTGGTGGCCCTATGCTAGTTGTCTTGTCCTCTATTTGTTTCTCAGTATCTAGTTGCTTTTCTTGGGCTAGTATCTTAGTTTCCTAAGATTCAATAGTTTGTGCTGGTATCTCTGAGACCTTACTATCTTTGAGATCACCTGCCTTAACATCTACAGTTCCTTTGTCCACAACAATGTTTATATCCTGAGTATCTACATTCATTGTAAAAAGTATCTCAGACTCTGGGTTAGTATCATCATGGGTTATACCTTCAGTAGCTATATCTGGTGGATTAGCTATATGTACTGGTGATGAAGGTGCTAATGGAGGGGTGCCCTGAGTTGGTGGAGGGATGCTATCTGTTATTTTTATAGAAGGTACACCACCCACTTTACCTTTTCCCTTGTCTTTCTGATATACCTTGAATGTCTTTTCTACTTTCGGTCTACTTCTTTCCTCTTGCTTTTCCTTCTCTACAAAGAATATGTCCCATTTATCTACAGTCTCATCTACAATTTCCTTAACCCTTCCAGCCATTAGGCTCACTTGTCGGTGGCCACTAACAAATATTGACTGGTTAGCTTCAAAAATAAGCTCATCTATCTCTTCCTTAAAATTTACCGAATGTTTAGCCAAGAGTGCTTCAAATTTCAACTTATTGTCCAATTCCATCACAGATAGCCTTTTAGCTTCCAATCTCATGTACAAATCATTGGGTAACTCATCAATCACTTCTATCAAAACTTTCTTGTAAATATCTAAATGTACAATAATGCTTTTTTCAATGGTGTTTTTATCAGAATCATTGGAAAAATTATACCATTTATTTACATTTACCAGATTACCTTCCTATGTAATCCCATTCAGTAAATCATCTAGAGTAGGGGTAACCAGTGTCTGTTTCTTCTTTAGTGTAAGCTTCTTCTGCAGTTCCCTAACTGCCTGTTGCTTCTTCCTTAGTGTCCTGGTTTTCTTTGGTGAAGGAGATGGTACTAGTGGAGTTTTCCTTTTCTTTTCCACTCTCTTAAACTCATCAGCCTTACCACTGTCAGTATTAGAAGATGTTACAACTGGTGAAACATGTGCTTTAGGTTGCAGTCCTTCAAGCTCACTTGCTGATATACCACTGATATTCATGACATTTTCTTTGATTTCTTGGACCTTCTTGGAGGCATCTCTGATAAAATTTTCTCTTCTTTTTGTCCTCTTCTACATAGATACATTACTCTCAATGGTTTCTGCATTACCAAATAATTTCTCAGATGGATCCCTTAGTGCATCAAGTAGAGATTTAGCATATGTCTCCAGAACAGATAGGTCAACCTCATAACCCAAATAGTTTTAGGTCTTACTTCTTCCATCCAAGTTTCATCTCGCTTAATGACAAAACAGATTTGCTTGTCATACTTATCAATTATGCTCTATGGTAGTCTCTCTCTTGCTCTCATCTTAGTTTGAAATATTTTGAAGTAGTCTGTAATGTTCTTATCACAGTCAGTGCCCATACTGGTGAAACCTTCCAGTGTTTGTTTTCCTACTAGGATGTCATAACCAAAATCTTTGTGACCTATGTCGGGTATCTCTTTGGTAAAGTATAGCATTAGGCATACTAGTAGGTTTCCAAAATGGAAAGTACCTTTCTTATCTCCCTTAATATTCCTTAAGTTATCATTCAGATCATCTTTAAGCCATTCACACATATCAATCTTAGCATTATTGTTCACCATCTCATATGCACTGTGAATACAAAGGCTAGAAACAAAATTCAGTCTATTTGCACGTGTTTCTTTATATTCTGGTACCATACTTACATATTTCACATTTATATCCTTAACACCATTCACTCTAAGTGATCTGTTATCAAATGTGGCTCCGGTTAACTCCATAATTCCCTTGTTAGGTATTTTCTTGGTTTTATTAGGCCTACGACCAGTTGAAGGTAAACCAGTAACTACCTTAATGGCTTCCTTGGTTATTTTTCAAACTGAATCTAACCATATGAACTCTACATGGACTTTGCTTAATACAAGTCTTATAACTTCCTTTGGAAATTAAAGAATGTTTAGAATCTCTACAAAACCTAAGTCTTCCACTATCTCATGTTCATGTTTAATAACACCATTTCCATTGGTAATAACCTCATTAAATATTTTCTTCAGATCCTCAGTCCCTAGGTTTTCTATGTTGTAATGTATGTAGATTCTAGGATCTTCAGCAAATGCCACACCCTTTGGAATTTTTGAAAAAGCTTCGACAGAATCATCATGTTTTGCAATCTCAAGGATAATCTTAAACACGGGTCTAGGGCATTTGACATTTTCCACAATGATAGGTTTTGCAATAAACTCAGGAATAGAAGATGAGGTTGCCATTTCAAAAGATAAATACCTCTTAATCAAAAATTTCAATGCCTGAAAAATCACTTCGCAGCTTTGCCTTAGGATGCCCTTGCTTAGTTTCACTCTCTCTGATTGTTTGAATTCTTGGTGAGTTCGAAATGAGGGTTTTTTGGTGCTTTCTAGCCAAAAAGGTTCTTTAAAAATGCACTAAATGCTTGCTGGTTTAGTGAAAACTTAACACACCTACCGGTAAAGAAGAAATGTATCTTCTCACCATCAACCGAGGGTAGAATGCATGATTTTCAACTTGATGCAATACCCCCTAAGGATTAATCATCAGTTAGATGAAGAATCTCCTATTAGTGAAGGATTACTCTATTCTACCAGTGCAGAGATAGTTTCATCAGTTCTATGACACGTCTTCTTAATACATTGTTTTGAAAATTCTTTCTTTACTTCATTTACCTTTTGTTTGCCCTTCAAACTAGATCCTTTATTGTTCGTTGGTGTATTCTTGCTTCTACAGAATTTTGCAATATGTCCAATCTTGTTACATGCATAACAAGTTACATTATGTCTTTGAATAGCCATTCCATATCCTTGACTAGTTTTTGATTTGCATTGATTAGATAAATGCCCAAATCTTCCACAAACATAGCATTTCATATTCATTCTGCAATTTTCTGAATTATGACCAACTTTGTTGCATTTCAAACATTGACTGGTGGGTGAGTTTGTATTCTGATTATTTCTAAATATACACTGATTTTCTCTATGACCATACTTGTTGCAATTGAAACATTTCCCATTAAATTTATAAGCATTAGGTTGTCTTACCGATTTGTTTTGATCTTGATTATTTGTAGCACCGGAACTTTCTCCCATTTCAAATCCAAGTCCATTTGTATCTCCATCAGGTTTCTATCTTTTAAGCATGTCATCAAGTTTTTTTGAACTTTTCTTGAATTTGTCTTTGTGTTCATTTGTAGTGAGCAACTCATTTTCCAGAATTCCAACTTGTCTCACAAGCTCATCTTTATCATGTTGCATGTGAATCATATCTATCTTTAACATATCATTTTCATGACCAAGTCTCATATTTTCATTTCCTGCATCATTAAGTCTCCTAGTCAAGTCTTCTTCATTCTTCTTCCTATCTTCAATATCCTTACATAACCTCATAGTCATATCTTGCATTTCATTCTTCATATTAGTGTTCTCTTGTCTCAACTTATTTGCAATATCTCTAAGAGTTTCCTTTTCATCATCATCATTCTACATTTTCTCATGAAGTTCCTTTCTCTTATTTTGTGCTATAACAAGGTTCTCCTAAAGTCCTTTAATGAATTCCTTAATAGTCCTCAGATCATCTTCAAGTTTGACATTCTTCAATTTTTCTGCATCAAAATCTTCAAGAGCTCCTTCCAACTATTTTCTTAAGTTCTCCATCTGTATCGGTGTTAGAATCTCCCTCAAGTTGTTAGGATTTTGCAAATAGAGGACCAGGCTCTGATACCAATTGTTAGATTCAATGACAGTCCCAAAGATACTGAGAGCGGGGGGGCTGAATCAGTGTCTAACCGGTTTACATAATATTTAAACTTATTTATAACCTTGCAACCCAAAACAGTGTACCAATAAACAAGAATTAATGCAGTAAACAAAAATAATAGAGACATCATAGAAACACACCATAAAACAAGATATTTAATGAGGAAACCCGGTGTGGGAAAAACCTCGGTGGGATTTGTGACCCACAATATTTACTCACTGGCCAATGAATAAATACTATGCCAATAGCCTATAGCTCACTACTCAAAGAAGAGTCTCACTGACCACAAAATGGATAATTAAATCCAATACAATTTACTGTTTAAAATAACATTTGTAATTCTAGGTTCAGTACCAGTTTAAGCTCAGATAGATACCTTATCCAAAAGCCTTCACTGCCACTAAGCAATTATTTTCTACCATACATATTATATCTTCTACTCACAAAATGACCTATAAGATCTCATACATATATGAGTCTTTTACAATATACCATGTTGGCTTACAAAAGATAATTATATTACAATAAACAAAAGTTCATCCCATGTTAGTTGGAGTGCTGGTATGCTTTGTTGTCGATGTAATCTAAATGCCGACGTAAGTGCCCATCAGTGTCAGTGTCTGCCGGTGTATGAAGTTTGTGATGTCGGGCATGTAGAAACCAATTGTCCATGAGTTCCCAGTTGGTTGCCATCAATGAAAACATCAACTATTCTCATAAGAGTGTAGAATGCCAACAGTCCCTAGATGCTAGGCAAAGCCTCGCTAGCCCTTAAAAAGTGGGAACCATGTTTTAACCCCAAAGATTGGGAATGTAATGAAGCCCCTATCTGGGTTAGACTGCCAAGTTTACCCATGGAATTCTGGGGAGAAGAGATATTTGTGGGTATTGTAGTTTGTTTTGGTGAGCTAATTTCATATGAGTCAATGACTACAAGTAAAGACGTCTGGTTTATGCCAGATTGTGTGTCAATGTCAAACAATCTATAAATCTACCTTCCGAGATTGATCTTTTCTCTAAGCTGGGTAGATGGGTGCAAAAAGTGGAGTATGAATCCATCCCTTTTGCATGTTTCCATTGTAAAAAAGTGGGTCATTGGGCCAAGCAGTGTCCGTCTAAGCCAAAGAAGGAATGGAGAAAGAGGAATGACATGCTTCTCTTAGAGAAGACAAATGCTCTACCCACAGAGCCTCCTTAAAATATTTGAACAATGATTTGGATGGATCTATTAATCCCTCTATTCCTACCCCGATTGTGGGGGATGTGGTTCCTATTGTCCTTGACCTGAACCCCTCACCCCTTGAGGAAAATACAGGGGAATCTCCCGCCGTGGATGCCCCCTATGAAGAAGAGATTATTATAAATGCTATTGGATCGGTCTAGGATATTCCCATTCAACTAGTTGTTGATATGGATAACTCTATTGAGGTGAAACCCTTGACCTCTCCCACGCTGGAATCATCCCTAGAGGAATTCAGTCCTTTTATTGAGGTCAAACCCAAAAACAAAATAAGGAACTCCCCTATTGGCCAAAATACTCTAGTCTTAGGGGGGGTCTTAACCAAAAATAGATAAAAAGTGGACCATGGATCGGATTCAAGGGGGGTGGGGAGGCCACCCAATGCAGTTAGTAGAGATAGGCAGAGTTGGGTTTCCATTGCAGACAAAGCCCAGTGAATGGTACCAAAAATGGGGATGGGATCCCCCTCTCTTTCTAAATGAATGTTATCTCATGGAATATAAGGGATTTAAATGACCCCCACAAGCATGACCTTCTATCCAACTTAAATATAAATTTGTATGTGTTTTTCTTAGGTTTGCAGATTACTCAGACTGATAAAGGTATTTTCATCTATCAAACTAAGTATGCTAGAGAGTTGAAGATTATAAACCGGTTAGTACACCTATGGTTAGAAGTGAGAAGTTGACTAAGAAAGATGCATTAGTACCAGTAAATCCTACAAGGTACAAGTCTATGATTGGAGATTTGTTATATCTAACTTAGGCTAGACCGAATATAATGAATGCAATCTGTATTGTATCAAGATATCAGAGATCCTAGAGAGAATCATGAGAGTGCACTAGAAAGGATTTTTCAGGTATTTGCAAGGAACAACTGAATTTGGTTTGTGGTATCCTAAAAATGATGACTTTACACTATGTTCATATACATATGCTAATTGGGCTAGAGAAGTTAATGATCGGAAGAGCACATCTGGTGGAGCTTTCTTTCTTGGAAAGAAACATGTTTCCTAGATCAATAAGCATCCATCATT
Source organism: Cryptomeria japonica (assembly GCF_030272615.1). Taxonomy (NCBI): domain Eukaryota; kingdom Viridiplantae; phylum Streptophyta; class Pinopsida; order Cupressales; family Cupressaceae; genus Cryptomeria; species Cryptomeria japonica. Next base: position 410,557,584 of record NC_081410.1, read on the forward strand.
TACATCTTTATCTACTACTAAAGCTGAGTATGTTGTTGCTGCTACTAACTACATACAATTTCTATGGATGAAACAAATGTTGAAAGATATAAGGGTGAATTGTAATGAATAGGTAGTTATTCACTATGATAACTCTGCTGCTATTGATATATCAAAGAATCCAATATTTCATTGTAAGACAAATCACATATCTATCAAGTATAACTTTTTGAAGGAGAAGGTGGAAGCAAATGAAGTCAGATTGGTTTATGTGAACACTATAGAGGAGATTGCAGATTTTTTTCACTAAACCTTTTCGTAAGGAATCATTTCAGTACTTCAGAGACAGATTGGGGGATTTTGTCCCTCCAGCAGAGACCTAAATGATGTTGATTGGCATCAGTCTGACATGGACTTACAAAGCTACTATTCATTTAAGATTGATGTGTTAGTGATACTACTTAGTGGGAGTAGTTAGCTATGTGGTTTACTAGTTTTATGATTTTTTCTTTGATGTTCATGTTGGATCTCTAAAATTGATGTCAAACGGGGAAAGATATATGTGAAAAATAGATCTTAATAGAATATCAGTCAAGAAGAGAGATCAGAGGTTAACTAAGATATCATTCATAGGGGGAGTTTGTTACTTCATTGTTATATCATGTTTTGGGAGATTGTTGACTATCTTCCTTTGGGGGAGACTTGTTTGGCATTTCTTGGCACATGGATGTTTTTCACATCTAGTGTTTCCATCAATGCCAAAGGGGGAGATTGTTGGCAATTGGAGGAATTGATTATGCATTACATTGATGTTTTGTCATTGATGGGAACACCGACTGTTTTGGTTGTTTACCAACTTCTAGTAAGTTCCAATAGAGTGGTTGGTTTATGATATTGATCCGGTATGCTTTGGTTTGTGGACTTGGTCTAGATCTGTCATTAAGCCTATTTAGATGGGTATCATGATCAGTTGGTTCGAGATTTGATGTCTCAGGAGCTATCATTTGTTCTAGTAAGGATTTTGGTCACCGATAAGGGTTTTGTTGGTAGAGCTTTGCTGAAGACCTTTTGATGCACATGATAAGTGGTGTTGGCATGAATTCTAGGTGGCTTTTGATATGTTGTTGGTTATCTTTCCCATGTTTCAGTTGATCAGTGGTGTTGGATTTTGGGTCTAGACCTAATGCCATCTTATTTGGCTAGGTTATGGAGCGGTTTATGTAACATTTTGGTGGATGATCTCGATGCATACTAGTTGGGTTTATTGATTGGATTATAATATTTTGGTATCAGGCCGACTTGGTTGATCATTAGATTGTGGGTTTAAGTTATGAATTTATTGTACTATCTTTTAGGTGGCTGGCCTAATTGTTTAGGTCCTGGGTTGGTATAAATGTGATGTAAGATCTCTTTGTACATCGTGGTCATAGGTAATGGGATTATCTGTGTGAGAATAAAGTTATAATCATATGCAAAGGATTTGGTTGATAATAGGTGATCGAATTGAGTTTGTGAAAGAGGTGTAAGACCTTTGGTACTGAGGTTAACCAAAACTATACTTAGGCATAGAAGATGATATTCTTGTGGTTCATTCTTCTTCCGGATTAGTCTGGATTTATTTTGTAGTTAGTGAGGCTCTTTTTGTGATGAGCAGTGCGCTCTAGGCTATTGGAATTCCTGCATGTGCATGCCCCTCTTATTCTAATCACATATTTACTACATAAGTGTGATTTGACTGTGGGTAGGCTTCCCAACATGGTTTTTCCCTTTACCAGGATTTCCACATACAAATCTTGGTGTTATTTTTTGTTGATGGTTGGTAGATGTTCTATGGTTTATATTTGTGCTTATCAGTTATATCTTCTATTGCAATATTTGGTTTATGTATTTCGGTAATAAGGTTTTAATGCTTATAGTTATATAATGTGTTGAAAATGATTCACCCCCCCTCTCAGCCATCCTTCATTTATCTGAGTTGTCTAACATATATAATTTGGATGCATGCACTGTTCAACCCAATAGTGCTTTTGTTTAGTCTAAGAAAAGAGTTTTGGATTATTCATCTTCACTATCAAATCAAGTAGAAAAAAATATTATTGTTTCGACATTTGATGGTAGTACTTTCTAGGTACCTAAGAGTGCAAATTCTTTGGAGATGAAGCTCCCAACTGACAAAACAATGTTATGGTACCATAGACTTGGCCATATTGGTGAGAAGTGTCTTAGATCCCTAAAAAATAAGTTCCTTGTTTAAGGCCTTGATGACTATAATCTTGTGTTTGACTTTTGCAAAAATTGTATTTATGGTGAATATCATGTTTTTTTAATTCCAAATCTCATAAGTCTTCTTGCATTTTGGATTATATTCATTCATATGTGTTAAGCCTTTTGTGTATTTTATCTCATTCATAGATGACTATAGTAGAAGGACATTTGTGTATTTTCTCATTAGTAAATTTGAATTTTTTAGTTAGTTTAAAGAATTCAAATCCTTGGTTGAAAAGTAGACTAGTAAAAAAATTAAGTGTTTGAGGACTAATAATGGTGGTGAGTTTTGTTTGGTAGAATTCTAAAGGTTCTGTAAGGACCATGGGATTGATAAACAAAAGATAACTCTATACATCAAATAGTAAAATGGGGTTGTAGAGAGGATGGACCAAATGCTTATGGAGAGGGCTAGGAGTATGTTGAGTGGTGTTGGGCTTGATCAAAATTTCTAGGCTAAAGATATCCTACTTTAGTGCTACTTGAAAAGACACTTATAGAGGTATGATCTAGTAAGAATCCCTTGTTGATACATCTCAAAATCTTTATTTGTGAGGCATCTTCATTAGCTATGGTGTTGGTGTGAACTATTACAAGCTTTGTGATCCAATTGTAGAGAAAGTGCTTTATAGTAGAGGTGTGAACTTTCATAAGTTGAAACCTTCCACTAGATAGTTTCAAACAATGAAGGAAGAGAAATAGGTAGTTTAGGTACCACCTACTTTGATGAGAAATGAACTATGTACTCCCGTTGGACTTGATGATGAGGAGAGTGTTGGAAAAATTGGTGTTGTACACCTTGCATAATAATGTTATAATTATAATATTTATTAATTATATGATGTTGCACATGGATGTGTAACTGTTAGACAAATCTAATGCTGGGAGTAAACTGACAGAGGGGGAGTGAATCAATTTCCCATCAGAAATCAGAACTTAATGCATATCAAAACCATTAAACCAAAACACAAAGGAACCAACACAATTAGGAATAGAACATGAAATATCAGTACACATGACATCAATATTTTGACATTGAAAACTCGGTAAAGAAAAAAAACATGATGGGAAACCATACCCACAATCAGATGAATACTTTGCAATAGTATTGTGAACAATTACAATGAGATTTACACTTACAGAAAGGCCAATAGCTTAGAGCATGCTTCTCATCACAAAAAGAAGTCTCACTGACTTACAAAAACATTGGACTACAATCCGGAAATAATGAACTATGAAAGTAGCATCTCCTAATGCTTGATACAATTCCGATTAAGCATAGATGTCTGCCTTACAATATAGAAACCTTCACCAAATGATATATCTCTTATTTGTACATAAAACTTCCTCTCATAATGCAATCATAACCATCCATCCCATCGATATACAAATTACATGAATAAGAAAACTATAAATATAGATCATCAACCTTATTGAGAAGGTTGGCTAAACCCTAGACCCTAAACAGATAAACCCATAATAACAAAAATTACATTACATGGTATCACTGGACCAATATTATGACTTATATTACATATAATAGACCTAAATCAAGTAACCAAACAATTCCATCCACCGAAAATTCCTGTAAGACAAAAATCCAACACGCTTCACGAGCAGGTAGAAACCCTTAGTGAAGTAACACAAAAAGTCTAACCACATCCAAATAGGAGCACCATAATAGCATGACAAAAAATAAAATGTCACCAAACACTCAGAATATGATAAAGAAGCACCTTCAGCATGATAGAAACCGATTCCATAAGCCGGACCAAGATCGTCTGACCAAAACACCAAATATCACTTACCGGTAAAGCTAATCGGGAAAGCTAGAAGCTATCCAGTACCGAGAAATACCAAAAGAAATAACAGCCAAAGCACCAAATCATGAACAAAAAGAATATAGCAAGCATATAACCATCCAGAGTAAGGAACCAAAATCGATTCCATATATCTGATCATACCGGATCAAAATCATAGCCAAAACCAAGATGATCACCAAGACTAACATGGATAGGTCCAACTAGGATAGTCTCCAACTGGGATATAGTGTTGACATTAATGACAACACTTAACCAAATTCACCATATTGCCAACAATCTCCCCCTTTGGAATTGATGGCAACACTGAATGTGAAAAACATCCAAGTGCCAAGGAATGCCAAGAATATCCCTCAAAGATATGACAGATTTTCACATGAATACCACCTCCTTGCCTTTGACATCAATGAAAAAGGATGGATACCATATCAAAAATACTGAACCAATTAACTAACTACTCCCCTTAAGTAGTAGCATCATCTCATCAACCTGGATCAAACAAAATATCTAATAATCTTATAAGATTGATGCATTCTTGCATCTCTAAGTCTCTTTTAGAGGGTTGGTAACCCCCAATTGATCTCTGAGATATTTAAAAGTATCTTTAGGAAATGGTTTAGTTAGAATATCTACAATCTTCTCCTTAGTAGGCACATAAACCAATTTGACTTATTTTGCATCCACCTTTTCCTTTAAGAAATTGTACCTTATAGAAATGTGTTTTCATTTGGAATGAAATACCGAATTATTTGACATATCAATAGGAATAGTATTAGCATAGTGAATAACAATAAGCTCATCATAACTTACCCTTATATCTTTTAACATTTGTTTCATCCATAAAATCTGAGTATAGTTGGTAGCAGCAACTATATATTCCACTTTAGCACTAGATAATGAAGTACATGATTGTTTCTTGCTAAGCCATGAAACCAACTTCTTCCCAAGAAAGAATGCACTATTGGTAGTTCTATTCCTATCATCCACATATTCTGCCTAATCAGAATATGTATATGCACATAATCTGAAGTCATCATTCTTTGGATACCATAACCCAAGGTTTGTTGTACCTACCAAATACCTTAATATCCTCTTAACATCAATATCATGAGTTTCTCTAGGATCTAACTGAAATATGGACCAAGATCGAACTAAGATTGTCTGACCAAGATCGTCTACATAAGTTGGGCCAAGATCGTCTGACCAAACCACCAAATATCACTTACTGGTAAAGCTAACCGAGAAAAAAAGAAGCTAGCCAGTACCGGGAAATGCCAAAAGCAATAACAGCCAAAGCACCAAATCATGAACAAACAGAATATAGCAAGCATATAACACTCAAGAGTAAGGATCCAAAACCAATTCAATAGATCTGATCATGCTGGATCAGAATCATAGCCAAAACCAAGATGATCACCAAGACTAACCAGGATAGGTCCAACCAGGATAGTTTTCAACCAGGATATAGTGTTGACATCAATGACAACACTTAACTAAATTCAACATATTGCCAACAATCTCCTCCTTTGGAATTGATGGAAACACTGAATGTCAAAAACATCCAAGTGCCAAGGACTACCAACAATCTCCCTCAAAGATATGATTGATTTTAACATGAATACCACCTCTCCCCCTTTAACATCAATGACAAAGGATGGATACCAGATCAAAAATACTGAACCAAATAATTGACTACTCCCCCTAAGTAGTATCATCATCTCATCAACCTGGATCAAAGAAAATATCTGATAATGTTACCGGATTGATGCATTCTTGCATCTCTAAGTCTTTTTTGGAGTGTTGGTAACCCCCAACTGATCTCTGAGATACTAAAAATTATCTTTATGCAATGTTCTAGTTAGAATATCTACAATCTTCTCCTTAGTAGGCACATAAACCAATCTGACTTCTTTTGCTTCCACCTTTTCCTTCAAGAAATTGTACCTTATAAAAAATGTGTTTTCATTTGGAATGAAATACCAGATTATTTGACATATCAATAGAAACAGTATTATCGCAGTGAATAACAATAAGCTCATCATAACTTACCCTTATATCTTTTAACATTTGTTTCATCCATAAAATCTGAGTACAGTTGGTAGCAACAACTACAAAATCCACTTTAGGAGTAGATAATAAATTACATGATTGTTTCTTGCTAAGAAATGAAACCAACTTCTTCCGAAGAAAGAATGCACCACTAGTAGTGCTCTTCCTATCATCCACATCTCCTTCCCAATTAGAATCCGTATATTCACATAATCTGAAGTCATCATTATTTGGATCCCATAACCCAAGGTATGTTGTACCTACCAATACCTAAATATCCTCTTAACATCAACATCATGAGTTTATCTAGGATTTGATTGAAATATAGAGGCAATAAAAACAAGATTCATAATATCAGCTTTGGTTTGATTTAAGTACATAAATCCAACAATCATTGATTTGTACCTACTTGGATTCACTTTAGGGGATTCATCATCCTTTGACAATTTGCAACCTGTTATCATAGGAGTACCGACATGTTTGAAATTCTAAAGTCCAAATTTCTTAAGTAGCTCCTTCACATACTTAGTTTGACAAATGAAAATACCTTTATTAGTCTAAGTAATCTACAAACCTAAGAAAAATTTCATCTCACCAATCTTAGACATTTCAAATTCATTCTTCATATCATCAATAAATTTCATGCATAGACTATCTTCTCCTCCAAAAATGATATCATCCACAAAGACTTCAACGATCAGTATGTCATCATGCTCAGTTTTGTAATATAGGTTACTATCAAAATTACCTTTGCTAAAACCAAGCTTAGAAAGATATTTGTCCAATCTAGCATACCATGCCCTTGGGGCTTGTTTTTATCTATATAAAGCTTTTTTCAATCTACAAACCATGTCCTTGTCTTATGATAAAGAAATCCCATCAAGTTTTTCAATGTAGACTTCCTCTTGAAGATCTCCATTTAGAAATGTGCATTTGTTGTCCATCTGATTTACCTTGTAGTTCTTGTATGCAACATAAGCAAGCAAAAGTCTTACTGCTTCAATTCTTGCAAATAGAGCATAAGTCTCACCATAATCAACTCCATCTTCTTGTGAATAACCTTTGCAAAACAATGTGGCCTTGTTCCTCACAATTTGACCTTCCTCATTCAATTTATTCCTATAAACCCATTTAGTTCCAATAATGTTCTTGTCTTTAGGTCTAGGAACTAGTTCCCATGTCTTATTCTTTTCAATTTGATCAAATTCTTCTTCCATTGCCTTTATCCAACTTTCATCTTTACTTGCTTCAATAAATGATTTCGGTTCAATTTGAGACATGAAACATACCTCTTTAGTAGATATCATTCTCCTAGTCATCACACCTTTTCTTTTATCTCCAATGATTTGATCTTCAGAATGATTTAGTTTCACATACCTGGGAGTCTTTGAATTTTCTTTATTTACTAACTCTTTTTGTTGTTCCTTTGTCACAATTGTGTTTTTTGATGTTGTCGTAGTGACAGGTTCACTATTCTGAGTAGCTTCATGTATTACCGGTTCAGGTCTGATAAATTCATCTTTTGATCCAGTCATATGATCTGATCTGATTACTGCCATGTTCATCCACCTTGACATTTATGCTCTTCGTTATCCTATTCAATCTTATGTTATAACATCTACATGCTTTCCTCTTGGTAGAATAACCCAAAAATATTCCTTCATCACTTCTAGGATCAAATTTTCCCAATGCATCATCTCTTCTAATGTAGCATTTACTTCCAAAAATTATGAAATATCTGACAATAGGAGTATGACCTAACCATAATTCATGAGGAGTCTTACTGGTATCACCTTTTATGTGTACTCCGTTGAAAGTGTGTATAGTTGTATAGATAGCTTCCCTCCAATAAAAATTAGACAATTTAGCTTCTGTCATCATAGTCCTTTTCACATCCAATATGGTTTTGTTCTTCCTTTCCACCAATCCATTCTATTGTGGAGTCCTGGGTGCAAAAATGTTGTCTTTTGATTCCATTCTTCTCACAAAAGTTATTGAATTCACCGTATGTAAACTCACTACCTTGATCTGATCTCAAACACTTTATCTTCAATCATGTCTCAATCTCAACCATATGTTTAAAGATTTTGAATTTATCAAAAGCTTTCGATTTTTCCTTCAAACAATGCTACCCACATTATTCTAGAATAATCATCAATAAGTAACATAAAGTATCACCAAAGTATCATCCAAAATTGCAAAGAGAAGATAGGCACCAAAGTTGAGGACTATTGGAGAGACCATTCTTGGGTGGATCTCACTCACATTGATCCCAAACTCAAGCAGATTAACTTAATGATCAACCATGCGGTCCTAAATTTGGGAAGGAAAGACCAGATGGTGTGGCGTGGGACTTCATCAGGGACCTACTCGGTGTCTTCTACTATCCTTTTATTGGCTCATTCCCAAGTTCCTACTCCATGTTGGGCCAAGGCTTGGCATCATGGGTTGACCCCCAAAATTAATATCTTTCTTTGGATCCTCTTGCAAAACAAAATTCTGATATTGACAACCTGAGAAAGAGGGGCTTTTGTCTTCCAAATATCTGTTACCTTAGCTTTAATAATGATGAATCAATGAACCATATCTTTTTACACTTTCCTTTTCCCACTTTTATTTAGGGGATGTTTTTTCAGATGTGGAGACTGAATTGGGTGTTTCAAGAGGAGATGTAGGATTGCTTTGGAAGCTGGCATTTCTCCACCAATAACAATGCCATTAGAAATATTTGGAAGTTCTCTTTTTCCCATATCCTCTGGGAGATATGGAAAGAGAGAAACAATAGAATTTTTAGGAATGAAACTAACACCTCAGAAGTAGTCTGGCTCAAAATTAAAAACATTTGTGTTGAGAATGTGATGATCAGGGGAGTGCAGTGTTGTAGCAACAAGGAGGACTTTGATGTTCTCAAAAGATGGAATATCCCTGCCTCTTTGGGTGGTGACATTAACCAAATCAAAAGAAGCCTATGTTATTGGTCTTTCCCCCCAATGAGTGGTTCAAGGCCAACTTTGATAGGGCAACTAAAGGAGACCCATGCTTGGCTGGTTGCGGTGGCATCATTCGTAATGGGGCTGGATTTTGTATAGGAGCGGTCGCATATACTTTAGGCATTCAAACCAATCATTTAGCGGAAGTTATGGGGGCACTTCAAGATATTAAATTAGCCTCCAAGTTAGGGGTTAGTCTGGTTTGGTTGGAAGGTGACTCTAAAAACATAATTAACTGCCTTATTGGCAATCATCAACCCTCGTGGACCATCAAGAACATCATAGACTCTGCCAGAGATCTGCTAAAGGGGTTTAAGAAATGCCACATCTCACATGTCTCTAGAAAAGCTAATAGAAGTGCAGATAGGGCAGCCAACGCAGCAGTACGGAGCGAAACTATAATTACCTAGAATGGCGAAAGGGATCTACTATGTGTGGCACATGATATAGTTATTAATGAAAATATTACATGGTAAGAAGGGATAGATTTAGTATCATTTCCCGAAGAAAAAATCAATGTCGTGACAATAGGCATTGACACTACAGGTTATCAAGGAGGAAGTATAGTCATCATTGTAGTGTAATCTTGCATGATTTATGGGTAATTTTAACCCTCCCCAGCAACTACACTAGCAAGTTCTGGAGTAATCAAAGTGGCTTTCACAGAGACTCTAGCAAGAAGAAAGTTATCAGTTTGAAGCTTTAGACTAAAATTAATAGAATCAGGGGAGGTAAAAGGAAGAGAATAGAGGAGACTACCATTGAGAAATGGAAGAGCCATCCATGGGTCTGGAGCATCCTCCATGCTGCCAAGATGACAAAATTTATGGAAAAAATGCAGGAGAAATGCCTTGAAATCACCAAGATTTTCAAGAAGGGCTAGAACGAAGGGACTCTCACCATTGGAAACATGAAGATTAAAGTGACCGAGACAATGATAGTGAAGGCCACTAGCATTCCAATGGAGAGCATCAAGTTTTATAGGGATAGAAAAATCTTTGATGCTATTGTGAATAAGTTCCTGAAGACTAAGGAGGAAAGGGCTAGGCTGGTGAAGGGCAGCCACACCTACTTTTCGCCTAAGTTAATCAAATTAATTTGGCGAAAGGTTTTACTTTCAATTATGGAGTTTATCACACTAGATGGTAGATATACTAGGGTCTATAGCTACCACTTTGTTCTGTTAAATTATTTTAGGCACAAGGATGAGATTTCTCTTCCCTACTATCTTTTCTACTCCCTTAACATGGGGATTAAGGATGCCATTTCCAATCCCCACATTAACCCAGAAATACATGAAGGCTTGATGGTGATTTTGTACAATCACATCAAGAACATGACTACCTAGAGGAATATTGCACAGATTTCTGACTCGGATGAAGATTTTGATGAGTCAAAAGAGGAAGAAGGAGATGACTATGATACAGAAGAAGAGTTTGAAGATAACCCCCAAATGGCTAGAACAAGCAGACAAAAGAAAAAAATGGAATAGGGGAGGCAAAATAAAGGGTTTGCTAAAAATAAATAGAGAGAGGAGGATGACAGTTGGAATGAGGAGGAGGAAGGGATTGACAATGACATGGACACCAGAAATGAGGAGGCTCAAACCCAAGTGAGCCTGAAACAGGAAAAGAAGAAGTCAAAAGGCAGGGAGGTGGAAGAAAGGTCGCCTCTCAGGTCTGATTTTAAGTAGAAGAGCATCATGGAGGAGGACATGACAACAAAAGAAGATCAAAACACTAAGGACAAAGAGGTTAGTCTGGAGGTCAATCTTGATACCAGGGATTTCAAGAACCAGGGAGAGCACCAAGTGGACATAGGCCTTTGTATAAATAATGGGATGGAGAACTTCAAACAAGCACTCAACTGAATTCAAAAGGAAATCGAGGGCATAAAAGTCAAGCAAGCCCATGAAACTAGGAAAATTGAAACCTTACAGGCCCTAGGTTTTGGAAAATTCAACTCCCTCCCAGATTGTCTAAGTGAGCTAAGCAAGGCAATTGGCAATGCGAAGGAGATTATAAATGCCAACTGCAACAATTTTACTCACCTAAAAAATAGAGAAAATGCTATTGATCATAGATTGGATGGTATTGAAAACACAATTAAAAAAATTGGGGAGCAAAGCCACATGATCTTGAAGGCTGCCTCGGTGAGCATGAAAACCCTCATCTACAAGCTGGAGAGTTACCAAGGGGATAAAGTTGCGGAGGGTATTATTGAGGTTAAAGATGACACCCCTGAGGACAAGGAAACTAGACTCAGAAGAAGAACCAGAGCCAATACTAAAAGGATGCAAAATAAGAGAAAAGAAATAGAGGACATCAAGCGGGCTTCAGAAACTATGGATTAGTTGGAGCTAGAAGCGTCAAAGATGCTTCAAAATTTGATCTAATATGTCGGTCATTTTTGGTATTTAGCCTGTTCTAATCTTTTTCTTGTTGGCATTTTGTACACTGGTTGTCTTTTCTCTAGTTGTTGTCTTTTTCTTATTTGTGCATTAATGATTATATTTTGATCTTTCTAAGGTACTGGGTTTTAGGGACCCATCAAAACCTGTTTTCCCTTAATAAAAAACATAAAGTATCTGTCACCTTGAAAAATTTTAGTCCTTTCTGCTCCACATAGATCAGTATGAATAATATCAAGAATTTCATTAGACTTATCATGTATGCTTCTAAAATAAGTTTTGACTTGCTTACCCATTTGACATTCTCTACATACCGGATTATGAGGTTTGACAATTTTGGGAAAATCTCTGACAGGCTTTGTTGAACTGATCTTTACTATGGAATCCAAATTTACATGACACATCCTCTTATACCATAACCAGCTTTCATCAATCAAAACAATCAAGCAAGCTTTCTCACCAGAGTTCAAATGAAAGATGTTTCCATTGGTCTAAGTTCTGGAATCTATTCCCAATCCAGATCTATTGATGATCTTACATTTTCCATCCTTGAATTGTAAATGAAATCTTTTATATCCACCATCTGACCTACACTTAAAATATTATGGTTTAAGCCTTCAACATAATAAACATTATCAGTGTTAGTCTTACCAGCCAATGATATTGTTCCCTTGCCTTTGATCCTACATGGCTTGTTGTCTCCAAATTTGACTATTCCACCATCAAATACTTGTAGTGATAGAAATTTTCTCTTGTCACTAGTCATGTGATGTGAGCATCCATTGTCTATAACCCATTCATCATTTTCTTCAATTTTAGCAGCTAAAGCCTTTTGCTCAGTATGAGTTCCTTCAATGATAGGTTCCAGAGAATCATCATTGATAGAAATAAAAACCTAGTCCTTATGGAGGCAACTCCATTACCGGTTCCACTCACAGGTTCATCATCATCATCATCAATAATACCAAACTCATCGTCACCAGCATAATACCATGATTTATCCTTATTCCTTCTGAATCTAGGTTTGTTCTGATATTTTGGATTAGGCTTCTAACTCTTCATAAATCTTTCATGATTTCTAGCAGCTCTTCTAGGGCATGTAGAAGAAAAATGACCAATTTTATTGCATGAAAAACATTTAAAAGGGACTTTTCCTTCATACTTACTTTTAGTTGGTCCTTTAGGAATTCTTATAGCAATTGGGACTTCCATCTCTTCAAGTTCTCTTTCTTCTCTTTCAATGTCCTCCATATATTTAGCATAAATCTCTTTCCAATCTATCCTTTTCTTACCGGAGGTAGATGCTCTAAATGCAGTCTTAGTTTTTGTAGCACTCTAATCTCCAAGTTCCTCAAGCTCAAAATCAGTCAATTTACCAAGTAGTGTATCTTTGGTAACATGGGTACTTGACATTTTTTGGAGTTCATTGATTGCAGTAGCCTTCATATTATAAGCCAGGGGTAGAACTCTCAAAACCTTTGACACTATCTCATCCTCACTCACCGATTTGTCGTAGCATTTGATTCCCATAACAATCTCATTTACTCTGTCCATGAAAGAACCTATCTTCTCATCTTCTTCCATCTTCAAAGTTTTATACCTTACTTGGAAACCTTTAAGTTTTGCAATTTTCATAGCTTGGTCACCTTCATAAAGAGTTTCAAGCTTTATCTAGATCAGCTTTGCATTCTCCAACTATATGACATTCAATAGCTTTTCATCAAACAATGAACTTAACAATGCTTCTTTAGCTCTGACGTCATTTTCTACCTTTTTCTATTCATCGACAGGTGTTAGTGTTCCAAAATTAGGATCATGAGGTATATACCCTTTCTCCACTATCTCCCAAACTTTAGTTCCAAGACATCTGAGATGAATCTTCATTCGCTCCTTCCATATTTTGTAATTTGTACCATCACATCTAGGACTCTTCTTCTGATAGCAATTGAATGTAGAACTAAATGTAGTTGCCATCAGATCTCTCAAGTAGTTAAGCTTTTGTAGAGAGGACATTGCTCTTATATCAATTGTTAAACAAATTTGATTTTGGGAGTAAACTTAAAGGGGGGGTGAATCAGTTTACCATCAGAAATTAGAACTTAATGCATATCAAAACCCTTAAACTAGAGCACAAAGGAACCAACACAATGAAGAATAGAACATGAAATATCAATACACACAACACCAATATTGTGACGTGGAAAACCCGATAAAGGGAAAAACCACGGTGGGAAACCCTACCCATAGTCAGATGAATATTATGCAGTAGTATTGTGAACAATTACAATGGGTTCTGCACTTGTAGAAAGGCCAACAACCTAGAGCGTTAAAAAGAAGTCTCTTTGACTTACAAAAATATGGAACTACAATCTGGAAAGAATGAACTATGATAGTAGCATCTCCTAATGCTTGATACAATTCTGGTTAAGCACATATGTCTTCCCTACAATACAAAAACCTTCACCAAATGATATATCACTTATTCACACATAAAAATTCCTCTTATAATGCAAACATAACCATTCATCCCATCGATATCCAAATTACATGAATAAGTCACCTATAAATACAGATCATCAGCTTTATTGATAAGGTTGGCTAGACCCTAAACCCATAAACCCATAATAAAAAAAATTATATTACACGGTATCACTAGAAAAATATTACGATTTACATGTTACATAGAATGGAGCTAAATCAAGTAACCAAACAATTCCATCTGCCAAAAATTCTGCTAAGACCAAAATCCAACATGCTTTACTAGCCGGATAGGACTACCATAGCAGCACACTAGCTAATGCAAAGAAACCAAACACTTGGAATATGATCAAGAAGAACCTTCAACATGATAGAAACTAATTCCATAAGACAGACCAAAATCATCTGACCAAAACATAAAATATCACTTACCGGTAAAGCTAACCGAGAAAGCTAGAAGCTAGCTGGTACTGATAAATACCAAAAGTGATAAGAACCAAAGCACCAAATCATGAACACATAGAATATAGAAAGCATATAACCTTCTAGAGTAAGGATCCAAAACAGATTCCATAGATCTGATCATACCAGATCAGAATCATAGCCAAAACCAAGATGATCACAAAGACTAACCGGGAGAGGTTGAACCGGGATAGTCTCCAACTGAGATACAGTGTTGACATCAATGACAACACTTAACCAAATTCAGCATATTGCCAACGATAACATGTAGATATTCCTTGGGAATATTCTCAGGACCACTTGATGAGTTCTATTTTAACATTGAGATTATTATATTGTAATTATTTAATATTGGCGAAAGATATTTAAAAAAGAGAAAACTTAGTACCCAATATTAAATGTGGGGTCAATGGCGTAGTTAGCACATGGTTTTGTCACATGGTTTTACTTTACGACTAGTTATTTTTTTTGTGAGCTTGGGTCTATATAAACAAGCACATGTTTAGTGGTTAAGTTTGGCTGGTGGTTTTGGGATGTCATTGTATTTGTGAAGCATGGCATGGGATGTGTGGAGTCATGCTTGGACACATGGTAATGCATAGGAGGTCTTGATGGTTGAAGGTATTCATTACAACTCTATTTGCTTTATGGCTGAATAATATAATGGAGTATGGATGCTTTTGAAGACTGGGTTTTTCCCTCATGATGGTTTTCCCAGGATATATCTTGTGTTATCTTGTGGCTTGTTTTTTTTTATCTTTGCATTATGGTGATTTCATAATCTTGTATACATGATTTTCTCATGGGTTATGTAGTAAATGGATTATTTGCATGTGGGTAAAAAGCAATTTTTACTAACAGAGAGCTCAAGTAGCTTTGAAAGTAATGAAAAAGAGAAAGAACTTCAACCTCAATATTTGAGGAGGTCCACTCATGATAGGTGGAAACCTAAAAATATATGGTTATTCTCTAGAATGGTTTGGATACGGTTTGTTAGACTCTAGTTGCATATTTGCCTTTTCTAACACTAATGAGCCTAGGACTATTAGAGAGGCTATGAGTATGCATGATGTAGATTATTGGAAGGAAGCTATAAATGAGGAGATGATTGCATTGAAGAAGAATTCTACATGGGATCCAATACCTTTTCTCGAAGGCTAGAAACATATTAGATGTAAATGGGTGTTCAAAAAGAAATTGGGTCCAAATGGTTGTGTTGAGAAGTATAAAGCACAATTCATAGCGAAGGGGTATTCTCAAATGGAGGGAATTTATTATGGAGAAATATTGTCTCATGTAGCTAAGTTGACATCAATTTAATTCCTATTATCACTTGTAGTAGCTTATGACTTGGACGTTGAGAAAATATGTGAAGACAACTTTCCTTCATAGTGATTTGTAGTAGAAAATTTGCATGTCACAACCAAAGCATTTCATTGAATAAATTAAAGAGAACCTTTTTTATAAGTTGAAAAAATCTTTGTATGGTTTGAAATAATCTCCTAGAATGTGATATCAAAAGTTTGACACCTATGTGTTGCCTTTGGAATTTTTGAGGAGATCTAAATTTAACCATTGTGTGTATTATAAATGTGAAATTGGTCACATTCTTATCATAGTATTGTATGTAGATGGTATGTTGTTTATTGGGAATGGTAAAAGAATGATTAAAGATTTGAAGTATCAATTAGCAACAGAGTTTGAGATGAAAGATCTAAGTCTCGGAAGATATATTCTTGGAATTGAGATAAGAAAAGATAGAGCTAGTATAAATATTTGGATAAGCCAAGGTAAGTATATTAATACATTCTTGATGAGTTTCAACAGGAAAACTTGAGGGTAGTTAGTTGTTCCAATGTTATAGAGGATGCATCTTTCTATCAAGTATTGTTTGAAATCTCCTATTGAGATGGAGGATAGGTCTAAAGTACATTATGAGATTTTTTGGAAGCTTTATGTATACTATAGGTTTTAGTATACCAAACATTGACCAAGCAATGGGAGTCCTTAATCGATATATGGCTAGTCCTAGCAGGGTGCACTGTGATGTAGTTAAGAAAGTGCTCAAGTATTTGAGGGGTACTTACAACTATTCCTTGTGCTTTCATGGTTATCCTTCTAGACCTTGGTATTTAGTTTGTGTTTGTGGACATGTAGATTTAGATTCCAAAAGTAACATTGATAGAAAAAGATCCATCAAAGGATAGGTTTTCACGATGTTTGGTGGAGCTAATAGTTGGATGAGTAATCATTAGGTTGTAGTTACTTTGTCCACTATAGAAGAAAAGTACATGGAAGATGCTCATGATTCTGAGGAAGTTATTTGGCTTAAGAGACTGTGTTCTAATATTGATTTTGATGAAGGTCAAATCACTATCTATTGTGATAGTTAGAGTACTATTTGTTTAGAAATGATTCTTACTTTCTATGCAAGAAAAAAACACATTAAGGTATGGTTTCATTTTGTTTGTGATAAGGTAGAAGATGGAAAGGTGAAGATGAAAAAAGTTGATATTTTATAAATGTTGAAAATACATTGACAAAGCCAATGAGCACTAAGAAGTTTAGATGGTGTGTTGGTTCTATGGACCTTAGGGCCTTGAGCAGATGAGGGAGATGGAATCATCTTTGGTCTTCGACAAGTGGGGGAATGTTTGGATTAAGTTGTCTCAACCTGAGAGTCTAAACCTGTTTATTATTTATTTTATTGATTGCACCCACATTGGAATTCCTAAAAAGAGGGGACTAGCATCATAGGTTTCTATGTTGGAACTATGACAATTTCTTTTATTCACTATGACAATTACTAGTTTAGTAGAAGATTCATCAAGAGTTGTAATTCAAAAATTGTTATTTTTGGTGGTGTTCACTTTTAACAAATGGTGTGAGGTAGGCGTTGCATATGGAAAGGTGATTGTGATGTGTGAGTCATACATTAGTGTTTTTAAAAGATGTTATGTGTAACATGTCATGAAAATGACAATTTTCTTTTTAAGCTCTATAAATATGTGGCTTCTTAGTGTACTTTGCATGAAAAGTTGGATCTCTTCTAAGAATTTTTTTTGTGTCAGTATTTTTCACTAGAATTATTTGTTGATGTAATTACACCTAAAGAGAATTGGCTCTATGCAATGTATTGTAACTGGATGTTTCTAATAAAACAATTGAGTCTAGCTCTTGGAGTGTAATTTTTTTCTTGAAAGGGATTTTTGCATAAATTTGGTGTTATGAGCTTTTTTTTTTTAATTATAAATTTGTATGTGATTATCTAATTTATAGGAATGAAAAGGTTTGTAAGAAATTTTTTGCATTCACTCTCTTCTTCAATTTAGCATTTAGAAGCATTATTTTGAACTTTGCTTCCTTTCACATTTCATAATTTTTCTCAAAATCCATATAATTGTAAATATTTTGCGTAACTTTTGGTTAGATAAAGTTTAACATAACTACTTTATCTTCTAATAGGTTTATTCATGTGTTGTGAACAACATTGAAGAGATTTCAAATGTAGGAAGATTGGACATGAATTAAATTATTTGGCTTAGCCAAAAGAAAGAGAAACTTGCATGTTTCTATTAAAAAGTAATAAAGATTTGGTGGATGTTGCACTATCCTCCCCACTATTAAAAATAACATTCAGAACCTTTGTACAATCATATCACTTCTTGTGCCTCTAATTGATTAAAACAATCTCAAAACTTACAAAAATTGCAACTAGAATCTTCAACAACAATTTTTCCAAATGCAGGTGTAGGAGCAAGAGTTGATGCGGGTGCAAGTTCAGGTTTGAATTTGAATGGCTCTGGTGCTAGGAGTCTTGGGGATTCCCCCATGACGTGCCCCACCGAATGGGTCCCTGATCCCTGTGATGGGGTCTCAAATGATACATGGGATGGTGGTACCATGCAAAATACTACCAATGGTCAATCTGCCATCTCGGACAAACCTGGTGGTGTTGAGGTCCCCAATAATAAGATTTCGTCTATGGGATACAACAAGAAATGGGATTCTTTATTTGCAACTAAGCTTATGGTTAAGGCCATTTCATCAGTACTGCATAGAGTTGACTAGGATTCTAGCACTTGCTCCATCTCTATCCTGGACTGTATTGTGGATCATAATATGGCTCACATGAACTTAGTCTTGGTGGGTAAATTTGTTGGACCATGTTCTAATATTGAGGTTGTTAGATCCTGGGTGTCTACAAAATGGAAAGTAAAGGACAAATTGATGTTGTTGCTATGACTGGTGGCTTCTTCTCCTTTTTATTTGCATGTGAAGAAGATCTTCAATCTGTTTTGACAAGAGGTCCCTGGATGCTAGGAAAAGCCTTGCTGGCCCTTAAAAAGTGGGAACCAGGTTTTAACCCCAAATATTGGGAATGTAATGAAGTCCCTATCTGGGTCAAACTGTCACCTTTACCCATGGAATTATGGGGAGAAGAGATATTTCTGGGTATTGCATCTTGTTTTGCTGAGCTAATTTCAGTTGACTCAATGACTGTAGCTAAAAGACATCTGGTTTATGCCAGATTGTGTGTCAATGTTAAACAGTCTACAAATCTGCCTTCCAAGATTGATCTTTTCTCTAAGTTGGGTAGATGGGTGCAAAAAGTGGAGTATGAATCCATCCCTTTCGCATATTTCCATTGTAAAAAAGTGGGTCATTGGGTCAGGTAGTGTCCGTCTAAGCCAAAGAAGGAATGGAGAAAGAAGAATGACATGCCGCTCTTAGAGAAGATGGATGCCCTACCCATAGAGACTCCTTTGAAATATTTGAGCAATGATTTGGATGGATCTATTACTCCCTCTATTCCTACCCTGATTGTGGCAGATGGGGTTCTTGTTTTCCTTGACCTGAACCCCTTGCCCCTTGAGGAGAATATTGGGGAATCCCCTGCTGTGGATGCCCCTGTGAAGAAGAGATTATTATAAATGCTATTGGATCTATCCAGGATATTCTCATTAAACTGGTTGTTGATATGGATAACTCTATTGAGGCGAAACCTCTAACCTCTCCCATGCTGGAATCATCCCTAGAGGACTTTGGTCCTTTTATTGAGGTCAAACCCTAAAACAGAAGAAGGAACTCCCTTATTAGCCAAAATACTCCAGTCTTAGGGGGGTCTTAACTAGAAACAGACAAAAACCAGACTGTGGGTCAGATTCAAGGGGGGTGGGGAGGCCACCCAATGCGGTTAGTAGAGATAGGCAGAGTCAGGTTCCCATTGCAGACAGAGCCCAAAGAACATTACTATAAATGGGGATGGGATCCCCCTCTCTTGCTAAATGAAAGTTATCTCATGTATTATAAGGGGTTTAAATAATCCCCACAAGCATGACCTGCTATCCAACTTGGTTAGAGATCATAAGCTAGATATTTGCCTTGTCCAAGAAACTAAAATGCTTAGTACAAAAGTGGAAAAAATTAAATTGGTGATCTTTGGAGATTGTGGTGTTCATTGTGTGGATGCAAATGGTGCTTTAGGCGGTACCGCCACTCTTCAGAATCTGAGACTATTATGTGGTAAGGTGGTTCTCTCTTCTCCTAATCAAATTGCTAATAGATTCTTTAATCTTAAAGATGGATCCTCCTGGATTATTTCCAACATCTATGCTCCTAATGGGAGATTTGCTAGGAAATCTCTCTCGTCTTCCATTTTCCATGCTATATCACTCTTCCCTAATGAGAAATAGGTTCTTCTGGGCGATTCCAACACCCCACTCTCAAATTTGGAGAAATCTGGGGGCATGCCTATCTCTATTGATAGTAGACAAGACTTGGCCGACATGATCAACTCTTTGAGCCTTTTGGACTTGGATCTTATTGGTGCTAAGTTCACCTGGTCCAAGAGACGCAGTGGGGAGGATCTCATTCAAGTTAAGAAGGATAGGGGCCTTGTCTCTCCTGATTGGATTTGGAATGCTTCCTGTAGACTCAATGCCTTGCCCCGTGTTGGATCATATCTCTTCCCTATTTGCCTTTCGGTGACTCCATTGTCTGGAAGAAAGGCGTACCCCTTCAGATTTGAGAAAATGTGGTTTATGGCCCTTGACATCCAAGATAAAATTATGGAGTGGTGGAATATTGATATCCAGGGTACGACCATGTTTCGTATAGCTAAGAAGCTATCCAATGTCAAGTCCAATATTCAATGTTGGAACAAGTCCTCTTTTGGTAATATCTTCAAAATTAAAGATAAGCTCAAACTAGATCTTGAGGAGGTTCAAAAGAATACCCAAGTCTTTGGGTTTGATAAAGATGTCTTGAATAAGGAAATTGAGATTTTGTCTAAATTGTATGATATTATTTCCAAAGAGGAGGAATTCTGGAAGCAGAGATCTAGAGCTTTATGCCTTAAAAGTGGTGACAAAAACACTAAGTTCTTTCATATGATGACTCTTAAGTACAAGGCTGCTAATAGAATAAATAAAATTCAGGTTGGCCAGAGATGGGTTGACAAGCATGAAGATATTTTCCAGGAAGCCATTAGTTATTTCTCTAATCTCCTTTCAGTGGATGATCCTCTTTTCCCATAATTATCTCTCAAGATATGAACTTGGAGCTTACCAAAATACATTCTCTTGATGAAGTTCGTAATGCGGTCTTCTCTTTTGAAGATAACAAAGTCCCTGGCCCTGATGGATTCCCTCTATTTTTCTTTCAAAAAAATTGGTAGATTATTTTCTCTCATGTGGTCACTGCGACTCGAGATTTTTTTGGATATCGCTCTCTCCTGAAGGAGCTGAATGCCACCTTCTTTGTCCTCATCCCCAAGAAACCTGATGCCTTCTCTTTTTTAGGATTTTAGACCTATAGGCTTTGCTATTCTATTTATAAAATTTTCACCAAAATCCTGGTGCTCAGACTTAAGAATTTCATCCCTTCTTTAATTTCAAAACATCAAAACACATTTTTTTCTTGGGAGGCAAATCCTGGATTCTGTTATTGTGGTGCATGTGAACATCCACTCCTTATCTATCAATAAAAAACTTGGCTTTTTTTTGAAATTGGACCTGTTGAAAGCTTTTGATAGAGTCAACTGGAGTTTTCTTCTCCGAATCCGTAAGGCATTTGGATTCGGAGATAACTTCATCCAGATCATTGAACAATGTATGTCCACCCCCAAATTTTTAGTCTTGATTAATGGATCTACCTTCGGTTTCTTCTCCGCATCAAGGGGCATTAGATAGGGGGATCCTCTATCTCCTTTCCTTTTCATTATGATGAGTGAAGCTCTTAGTAAAATTATCTAGAGGGAAGTTAGAATAGGAAATATTATGGGATTACGACCCTCCTCTCAGGCCTCTTCATGCTCTCACCAACAATTTGTGGATGATACTTTGTTGATGGGGGAAGGTTCAGCTAAAGAAGCTAAGAATTTAAAAAAACTTTGAATACTTATGAACAAGGCACTAGGCAAAAAATTAGCCTAGCTAAAAGCTCAATATTTTTCTTTAACACCCCTGAGCACAGGAAAAAGAAGATTTCCTTGATTCTAGGGTGTAAAGTTGGAATTTTTCTTGACTCTTATTTAGGTCTTCCCCTCTACCATGGTCCAGCCCCAGATTCCTTTTGGGAAAACCTTTTGATAAGTTCCAGAATAAGTTGGCTGGGTGGAAAGGTGCTTTATTAAGACAATCTGGTAAGCTCCAACTGCTCAAAGCTTCACTACAGAGCCTCCCGGTTTATGCTATGAGTTTATCCAAAATCCCCGCCAAAATTGTTGATAAACTGGAAAGAATTCAAAAATAAAATTTGTGGACAGGGACTGAATATAAGAATATATTACATCTCATGGCTTGGAATCAGGTTTGCCTTCCCAAGTCCATGAGGGAACTAGACATTAGAAATCTAAGAGATTTCAATAAATCCCTGATGGCCAAGCAACTGTGGAGATGTCTCAAAGAGAATAATGAATGGATTGACATTTTCAAACATAAATACCACATTCTGGATATCCAAAACACTCTAGAATCTTATGACCTCCTCAACGTTGTTTCTGATTTATGGAGCAACTTCTTTGGCTTCTCCAAAGTTATTTTGCATGGTTGTAGATGGGTGATGGGGAATGGTGCCGAAATCAGGTTTTGGGATGACTGGTGGACTGGTGATGGCCCTCTATTGGATTTTGTTTGGGCTTGTCCTTTGGAAGAATTATGTCTCAAAAAAATTGGCTTCTGGGTGGTTGATTATATTAGAGATGGAGCCTGGTTAGATCTCAATTTTGTGGATAATGCTTTGATACCTATGCAACCTTGGTTGAATTGTATACACATCCCTCGCTCTCATGTGGAGGATGAAGTGTTATGGAATTTCTCCTCTTCTAAAAATTTCAAGGTTATCAATGCTTACACATTCATCTCTAGAAACTTTGCCCCCCCCCCCCCCCACCCCTTCTAGGTTGGTATCTGGAATAAGCTCTCAATTTCGAAAGTTAACATTTTTTTTGGTTGTTTGTGCAGGGTAAGATCTCTACCATTGACAATATTTGCAAAAGAGGTCTTCCTCTTACTAATAGATGCTTCCTTTTCAAAGAAGCGGAGGAAAATGCAAGTCATCTGCTGCTTCACTACTCTTTTCTTAGGGATATCTGGAACACTAATTGGGTCTTCCCTGATTTTGTTCAAAGGTTGTGGTTTGAATGGAAGTGCCCCTTTGACAATTAGGCTTTGGGAGTTCTCTGGAGTGTCTCTTACTCATATTGCTTGGGGTATTTGGAAAGAAAGAAACAATAGAGTCTTTAGAGATTTGGAATCTTTTGCACTTGTTCTGGCTACTAGAATTTGTAATTCTACCAAGGATAATTTTCTGCACTTGTTCCCTAGTAGAAAGAATGACCATCCTCTCCCTACTCTCCAGGAGGAGTGGGATACTATCAAACAATGACAAATTGATTGGAATATTTCCATTCTAGTGCACAAAACAAAGCAGTGTAGACAAAATGTTCTTCGGCATCCCTCCCAATGGGATGGATCAAAATCAATGTGGATGGGGCGGCTGAAGGGAATCCTGGGTTGACCGAGTGCAGGGGAGTGGCTAGGAATCATATGGGTCTACTGGTTTCTGCAGTGGTGCTCCATCTGGGTACCCAGTCCAACTACTTTGTGGAGGCCAGCGCTGCCCACATTGGGCTACACATGGCTAAAAGAGAAGGTTTTAGAAAATTCTAGCTGGAGTCTGACTCACTAAACACCAGGTCAATTGTCTAAATACGTGCACAAATCCTAGTTCAACAATTGCTAATCTGACCAAGGATTACTAGGATATAATAAATGAGTTTGAAGAATTCAAAATTTTGCACGTCTTTCGGGAAGACAACAAAGCGGCGGATCTACTGGCCAATATGGTGGTGGGCTACGTGGTGGCTAAATGGTAGAGCAGTAGGGATTCATTCCCAAAAAACTTGTGAGATCTAGCTTGTGATGATTCCACCCACTTGAGGTAATCAATGAATTTTAATCATGATTTGATTGCATTTTTGGGAAAATAATTTTTTTTATTTTCCCTATCCGAAGATCTAGAAACTTCCCTTATGCCTAGATTTTCTATCTTGTTGTGTGGCTCATTTCCTACTACTATTCGAAGAGTTTTCTGGTGTGGCCCATTTCCTGCTACTGTTCAGAGAATTCTCTGGTGTGGCCCATTTCCTACTGTTTGGGGACCCAGATCATTATGGGTGGGGACAAGAACAGGCAAGAACCACCTACTTTTGAGAAATGGAAGAAAAACAAGGAGGTGTGGCAGGAAATCGTTGATGGGGGAGTTGTCCCCTTCTTGGAAAGACGAGCCACGACCCTTCTCCTCTACTCATGGAAACTTTTGTCAATGGATGGAAGAAAGGGGTTTTGAGGTCTTATGGTGCTGATTACCAGCTGGATGAAATGTCGGTGGCGACGGTTACTAGTTTGGCGATGAATGGAAAAAGGTTCTATAGGGACAGGAAAATAGGGGAGGAAGACTTGGCAAATTTTTTTGACAAAGACAAGGAGTGCTCAAGCATTAACAAAATGGTTGATGGTGGCTACAATAGGAAAGATCTTATGGCTCGCTGGGCGGACATGGCCGAGTTCATCATGAGGTATATTACGCTTGATGGCAGATATACCATTATCTCTTCCTACCATTTTACCATTTTGAACCATTTTAGGCATGGTAAGAACATTTCTATTCCGTTCTATCTGGTCTCCTCTTTAGAGAATAGTCTTGAAAAACATATGGAGAATCCAAATAATCCTATTCTTCATGAAGGGCTTATTATGCTCATCATGGATTACACTAAAACCCTTGAAGTTGTGCCCTCTTTATGTGAGAAAGGCCAACATACTAATATTCAGGAAGTCTCTGACACGGATATGGATTTGGAGGATAGTGGCAGGGCCATTCCTTTCTATGACCCTGATTCTAAGCCAGTGGAAGAAGGTGAGATGATGGTCACCCCTGGTATGTTTAGCAGTAAAAATCCACCCAGATGGGCAGCCAACAAATATAAATTTTCCAGCAAACACATTTCTAAGGCTAAGCCTCTTTCTAAGAAGAAGAAGCTTGCAACTAAGGACTATGGTCTGAAGACTTCAGACCAGGAAATTAAACTGGACATTCCTATTAACTTCCTGAAGGAAAAGCACGCGACCATGCCTAAAGAAGCGGATAGTGGGTTACAGAGGAATGGTACTCTGATGAACTTGGTGATGGAAGCGACCAGAAGCCAGGAGAGCTGCCGGAAGTGGGTGGAGAGAGAAATTGATACCCTCAAAGTGGGGGTTAAGGAGATAATACATATCTTCACAGCTTCGCCAAAGCCTAGCAAAACTGAGGAGCTCATTATTATGACCTAGAAGCTCTCCCAAGATGTCGAAGTTATGAAATGCAACCATGAACAAATAATTGAAAAGGTGGAACAGTCTATGGTGGAGATAAAGAAAAACCTCAAGAACCTAGTCGACATAAGCAAGGAGACCATGAATAATAGTATGGAGGGGCTCGAAAAGATCAATGCCATGGTTGCGGAGTACATAACTATTCACAGTAAAATTGAGAAAGATCTTGAAGGTGAAGACATTGCTGAGGCAACAAAACCACAGGCCCTAGTTGTAGGACCAGAAGCAGGAGCAACAATAAGGGCACCTCAGATTCATTATGGAAGATCTAGAGGAACTCAATAAGATTACCATCTAGAGGAACAAGGAGCTGGTGCACTCTCTTACTTGAGTGTTTTTGTTTTGTTGTCTATGTCTCTTTTGCTTTCGTCTCTGTTTTTGGGTGGTCCCCTGTTTTGTTGTTGGTTTCTGTCTATTTGGCTAATGGCCGGCTTTTGTAAAACTTTTGATTTCGGGTCCATGTAAAACCCGTTTATCTTTATCAAAAACAATTCTTCCAAATGCTTTGTCTACCAAAACTAGGAGTAGGAACCAAGAGAAAAGCACCACGAGGAGCATCATGGAGGAGCCTGAAGAAATCAACAAAAATATCATTGAGAAAAATAATGAGCTTATGGAAGCTCTAGGTTAGTTTTTTGGTAGGCTTGCCCAGGTTTTACTGTTATTCTTTAGTTGGGCTCTGTGAGGTGTTTCCCCCATTTTTGTCTATGTTGGGCCATTGGTTCTAGACTGGTTTGCTACTATTCTACTTATTTTGTTTTTGGATTTGGGTTTCAGGTCCCTGTAAAATCCGTTTATCTTAATAAATAACAATTCTTCCAAATGCCCACAACAACCAAGAATGTACAATTTTTTCTCAGTAGAATTAAAAAGAGACTAAGAAAATGCATCAAAAGAGGAGAAAACTGAAAACTAGAACACTAGACATGCACAACTGCATAGAAAAAAATTGTCGCTTTTGCTAATGTGAAATCATTGAGGTGTTTTCTCTTTTATTGCTTCATCTGAATGTTCACCATGATATTTTCTATAATTAGTGCTGTTTGAGAAAGATACATTTGGCGGACAACAAATTTCCAGATCAATTACACTGTCATTGCCTATACAAATATTTCCTATCTTTCTTATCTACCCTTTGAGAGCAATTACCCTTCTTTCCTATCTATTCTCTATTGGAGCTGACATCATATCATTTGGCACATTCAACTGGAGCAATACTCTTTGCTAGCGTTGTTTAATCATCTCTATGCCAGATCTTAGCCTTTGGCAGATCATGAAGCAACTTCATTCATTTTGACTGGAGGATCTCTTCCTGACAGTCAGATCTACATAACTTTTTGGGCCACGATGTACTTGGTTTCAGGCCATACATTGGTCGTCGGGTTGTTGTGCATTCAATATGCAATCATTTGGCATTTTATTATATTTGCAGGTCCATATTTATTATCCATCGTGGGATTTATTGACAGGCACCTTGATTTTCATTTGGCCATCAGTCTGGTGGCTTATATCATTAGCGGGATCTAGGAAAATCCTCTTTTTATGAGAGGTTTATCCCATTGAATGGTTAATTTTCTTTGAACGGCGGTTGCTTACTGTATCATCGATGTTGTTTCCTACAGTTGGCACCTTACTTTTGAGATCGATATTAATTTTGTTTGCAAAACGAAAGCTCGTGGTCCTCGTCTGTGCTGATAGTTTCAATGCATCCTCTCAGCTCGTGTGGCTCCCCATTTGCTACATCGGCTTCTTCTTAGGGCTTCATTGCAATTTTTTGAGTGTTTTTTTATCAGCGGTTTGCCTCACTATTTGAGCTTGCTATTTTGACTGGGGATTAAAGTATTGTTTTCTCATTGGCAGCGTTCTTTTTGATCAGATATGGCATTTTAGTTTGATCCACTGAGGCGACTTCATTTCTATTGCTCGATTTCATATTACTGGCCCGACCCATATCTTCGGTGCTTCCACACTATGCCAATGTTTTTGGACCGAGTGCTCGCTTGATCGTGGGTTATTGCAATCGTGGTCAGATTTGTCCGTTTCGCATGGTTTATAAGCAAGTTTAATTGGAAGATAGCATATTTCAGGTTTCTATTGGCGGTTGCTTTTTTATTTTAAGGCGCATTCAAATTGCCACATGATATTGTCAGCTCCATTATTCATTTGCAAGTGGTTTGAGAGACACAAGATCGGGCAATTTGATCCGCATCTATATCGGTCCCTCTCTTCATTTATAGGCATTTTTATTGCATGTTGTTGGCCCATATCTTATGTCCACAGACCTGTGGTGTTTTGATTGCTCATATTAACTACGTAAAGGCATCTTATCAGCAGAGTTAGTTTTTTTTGTCTTCTAGATGGGGCATCTCTATTTTAGCAGATCGTGGATCAATATTCGATCCTTTGGAGACAGAGGCATAGGGTTATCATTCGGAGCAACTGGTTCTTTCATTAACCGACGTCTATCCATTAGCTGCGTCTATTTCTTGATTAACTCATACTTGTGGTGGGTGTTTGAGCACAATAAATCACTAACATGTTCCCTAATCTGGTGGCTCTGCTGGCTCATGGTTTGTTTAGCGGATCACTCATAAAATATTCTTTTATTCTAATATCAAATATTACATTTGATATGCATTTTATAAAGTGGTGGAGATGGCATAAAGCAGATAAATAGTTTAACCGTGCAGAAAGTACCTCTCTAACTGTCTACCCTAATCAATGCAATACATTTACTAACAATGTAATACATTATACTAACAATCACCCTATTAGATTGTTCTTTATAAATGTTTATCCAGAAACCCCCGCTTAAGCCTTACGCAATAGAAAATTACAGATTACAGAATATATATAGACACATTTTGTAGAAAATTTATTTGAAGAAACAAATTATGAATCAAGTTTGGCTCCATCAAGCTGTCTCGTAACCCTCGAAAAGGTGTAACCCCTATCTAATATCCCGAATTATTCAGCAACAATCCATATTGAGCCCTCCAACCACATGGTTTCATCAAGTTTCCTAATAACCCTCGGAAGGGTATAATTCTCGAACATAGCCTCAAGTACTACTAGACAACCATCCATATTGAGCTTTACACCAAACCCCTTACCTGTCTCCAAAAACAAACTTCACAATACATGTATCTTCAAATATGCTAGCAACAATAAGGAATAAACAAGAAACCAAAAAACCAAAAATGCTTCTCAAGCAAAACACCATCTCAAAGAGAGAAGCTAACTTGAGATGATGGAAGTCCTCCATCCTCCTGTGCCACCAACCTCCAATAAAGTGAATACTTATAGCACTTCTCCAAAATCTCTAAGAGAATCATAAATAATAACTTGATCATTTGATGAATCCCCATTCTCAATATAAGAAATGTTTTCTTCATTGATTTTGTCTTTGAACCTTCCTTTCGGAACATCTCTAGCTCAACTTTTACACAACCAAGCTTTGTGACCTTTTTTCTTACAATAGAAATATTTAATGTCTTCATTGCTTGTGCTTGATCTTTTATTCTGGTTTTGAACATATAATGCATTTTCCAGTTGAGAAACACCTAAATCTTTTGCATATGTTCTCTTTTCTTCTGCTAAAAGAGCTGAAATCACATCTTCTAAAATCTAGGAGGTTATTTGGCTGAGTGTAAAAATAATATTATTGTATTTTGCAGGAGAGCTATTTAACAAGATAGCCTTAACATATTCATCATTTACTGGAGCCTTAACTTCTGCTAATTGTCTGATAAGAGATCTCAAACTACTTATATGACTTGACATTTTGACTCCATTTTGTACTTAAACAATTGAAGTTTTAGAGAGAATTTTGCATTTAATGCCTTTTCTCTAAACAATTTATTGAGATTATTCCAAATATCTGCTGATGATGTATCCAAATCTATATGGTGTAATTGTGATTCAGAAAGAGCAATACCAATAATAGCTTTGGCTTTATCATCTCTATTCTTCCACTCTAATAATTTAGATGCATCTGTAGGTTTTGTTTCTTTTCTACTCACTATTCCCCATGAATTTTTATTCATTAATTGTATCTGAATTTTAACTTTCCAAGTATGAAAGTTAAAACTAGAATATTTATCTAGCATGTCAAACACAATCTCTATAATGAACTATCCCTTTAATTTTTTAGTTACTACTTTACTAAAATTGCAATATTTGTTTCTAAGCCCTAACTTCCCCTTGCAGAATAAAGAAAGACAAAACTACAATCAATTTACACACACAAAGATTGTTTGGATTGTCGCAGCATAGACACAAAGATTGTTTGTTGTTTTCTCACACCATTTTCATTGGCACATAGACATATGCACACCTTCAGATACTCATTGCATATTCATAGGTGTTTAGGGAGACCACTCTGATACTAGTTGTTATGAAAAATACCTAAAATATTCTTTTATTCCAATATCAAAAATTACATTTGATATGCATTTTATAAAGTGGTTGAGATGATAGAAAGCAGTCAAATAGCTATAATTGTCTACCCTAATCAATGTAATACATTATATTAACACGACTATATTGAACAATGCCATCACCTTTTCCTAGTCCATCTGTATTATCCTTAGCTGCAAGGAGAGCTATTTTTCTCTTTCTATATTTATAATTGACAACAAGTATTGTAAGTTGGGTGTTGGTCATTTGTGAGGAGTTCATGTTTGAGAAGTTGGCGGTATACTTGTGGAGCCTACATTGTTTTAATGAGTGCTTGTGAAGGCTTGTATATCGAGCATTTGTCTTGGCACGTGTTTTCTTACTTGGTGTGCTCATTGAGATTGTTTGTTGACTTGCTCATTGGCACGATTTATATGCCAAATCATCGCCCTTAACGAGACCCATAATTTTTTGTAGCGATCAAGTTTTTTACCTGACTTTTAACCTTGATTGGCTATTTCTATTGTTGTTTGGAAGTCTTTATTATTTTGTGATGGTTATATCTTTGAGTTGTTTTTGAAGAATTATCATTATAAATAGAGTTTTGTTTTTATCCATCATTAATTGTTTTGAAAAGTGGGAACTATGTCAAATGATAAGATACCATCATCACTCATCTATGTTAGCTTTCTTTGTTGTCATATTTGTATGATATAATTCCTCTACCTAACATACCTTGTAAGCTATTTTCTTCAATATGTAAGAGAGAACGTGTCCTAGGAGTCATTTCTTTGAATGTCCCTGATGACATGTTGGAGTCCATTATAGATTTTAAGTGTCCTCATGCTCCTTGGAATTTAATACTTTGGAGAAGTTTGAGACTTCAATTGAGGATGAGTTTGCTTTTGAGGTTTTCCATTATTCATCAGAGTTGTTGAGCCACCTTCACTTGAGACTTTCATTATTCTTGATCAGTAGGAACATTATTGTCTTTCGGACTTGCCTGAAGGACACATTATCAAAATTTTCAGATCTCTTTTTTTGGAGGAGGATTTGACAAGTATTTTAGACTTTTTTGTTGAGTCTCATCTTGTAGATTTTCAGAGACACGCTTGAGGGGATTTCTCTCCTCTTTGATGACAACCATTACATTTCTGTTGTCACATCATCTTTGTCTTTGGACCTTGTTCCTTATTAGTTTCCACTTAGTTCCATCTTTTCACCATCTTTTGTTGGATTAGAGTGTGACATCATCATCTTTCATGGGCAAGGAGACATATGAGTAGTTTTCAAAGACATCATCATACACTTTGATTCTTCTTTCAACCAATTCTTATCCAAAATGGGAAGCATACTCACATCTTACATGGTTTTGTTTCTTCCTAAGTGGAGACAAGTGATTTGTATGCATTGGAGCATTTTTTTCCTTCAAAAACTTATCATTCTTGCAAGCTATTATTCATTATAGTGGGGCTACTTAGTATTTTACCTTCCCTCCTATGGGGCCCTATTGGTTGTATCTTCATGATGGATGTATTTCTTGGGGTATTGGTGTTGAGACCTCCATTCATCATTCACCCTTTGAGTTATCTTTATTTGAATTATCTCTTTCTTGGAGAGGATTTTTATCCCTTGACGTTTTCATTCATTATTTTTTTGTAAGAGATTAGTTACATTTGCATTGTACATGGGTACCTAACATGGCCTACTTGTCAAGGCCCATCATCATATCATTTTGCATAATTCTTCTTCTTCATAAGCTGCACTTAAGAGGGGAGGGGAGGGGAGCGGGGGGTGGGTGTTTGAGTAAATTATTATTTACTCATGTGCTTAAGTTTACTTAGGTTTTATATAATCTTTGTAGGTGTTAGGTAAGGTTTACTATTATTTTATTTTTCTACACTTATTATTTTGTGCCAATAATTGGCAGGAAGTTGTACCTACCCTTGCATCTCATTGGTGCTCTCTTTCTAGTGCATGCTTATATATATATGTCTTGTTGATTTACATCTTGTCTCTATGGGGAAGAAAGATAGGGGGAGAAAGGGAAAGGTGAAAAGATAATTTTAGATCTTAGGAGAGAAAATTAGATAAAAGGAATAAAAAGAGATAAGATTTGGTTTATCAAAATTTATTACTCTTCCTAGTCAAATGCCTAAATTTTTTATTATAATTACTCATTCAATGTTTCAAGTACTTTAATATGAGTTATTACAAAAAATTCATGAAATAGAGAATTCATATTCGAAAGTTGCAGGCATTGGATGTTTTAAAAATGAATCATGAATTTAAATTAATTATAATTATTTTTGTATAATATAGAAAAACAAACTATTCCATTCTATAGAGATCTAAGTCACTTTTCTAGTGCCTATAAAAAGGTCAAAATTTTGACAAGAAACATAAAAAATTATGCCCATTTTATTAAAATGTGTTTTTCTAGGCTTTTTCAAAATGTACATCCATTTGAAATTGATATCTGTTTAAACAGATATTGATTTGAAATGAATATCCATTTTAAATTGATATCTGTTTTGAAAACATAATTATTTTTTCTTAAAAAAGCAACTTGAGGAAACTGATATCCATTTTTTTATATTTAAAAATGGACATTCTACTAACAAATATCCATTTTTCTTAACATAATTTTTTCCCTCCATTTTTCCTTGGGATCACTTTGGTCTTTGGTTTGGTGGTGTCAAACTTGGAAAGTCAATAGCAAAAATGTGTTTAGAAATTTTCCTTATTTTCCTAAGTTTGCCCATGTGGCAAACGACTTTTTAAAGTCCTAAATTGATAAAAAAAAAAAAAAAAAAGTTTATATGGGAAATTGTTATCTTTCCACTAATATAAATTTGACCTTATTTTAAATTTAAGAAACAATTATCATTTATTTTCTCCATGCATTATGACTAAAGTCCTAATTGGTAGGTTGATTGAAAAACATCTATAACTTTCAAATGGTTTCACGCTTTTGAAATATAAAAGATGTGTCACATTCTATACTTTGCATACTATAGGAAAAAAAAGATTGAATTTTGTGAAGTTTTGAACAAGTTATGGTGGTCTAACATATGAGTTTTTATATTTTTAAAAATCTCTAGTAAAAAATTCATAACTAATTATTTACTTTGAAAAAAATTATTAAAAGATATGAAACACATCTAGACATGTCTCTTTTACTTATATTTAAAGTCTCATGAAAAAAATATTATCTTTTTCTTGTACTTAGGTTGGTTAGACATACACTTACTTTTTATTTTTTCCCTAAAATTTTAGTACTAATGAATTGAAATTAAAAAATTTCACCAAATAAATTTACTTTATTTCATAAAATAGCTAGTAGCATAGAAACTATATTCAAATTTCTACAAATTTTATTTTCTATGTTATTTTGAAATTACATTGATGTCCTATGAAATTTTTTATGTCAACTTGCCTAACTCTATTTTTTTTTAAAATTGCCAGTCCTAGTTTGGTCCATCATGATCCTGCATGTACCCATCACTCACAACCTCTTCAAATGTTATTGGATCATATATATCATAAACTAAATAAAAAATTACGTTGTATCATTATTATCAATCTCACCCAAACTCTTTATTCTTCATGGGAGCATGCTTGTTGTTTTATTTGAAGATGTAGAATTACTTGGAGTGTTGGTTGTAGTTTCTCCAATGATGTCAATTGATGTAGATACTATCATGGTTAAGTTTTACTCTTAGTGTGGGTAACAACCTTGAAGATCTCCTTGTCATTAATGGAGGTGTATCTAGAGCTACAACTTGTGGTGTTATCTTGAGAGTGGAAGGAGGAGTTGTACAAATTGTACTTGATGAAGAAAAAAATTCATATGTCATATCATCATGAGGAACAATATTTGTAATTTTTTTAGTTTTCTCTACACTTCCATCATTTTCCTCATCCTCCACTAACTCAACATCACAATTGATTATGACCGTGTAAGTGGTAGGATTAAGAATTCAATATGCCTTTGTATCCTCTAAAAACCCACCAAATATATTTTTTTGTCCTTTATTTCCTAACTTCTTCCTAAACTCATATGTAATATGTGCATATAAAACATAACCATATACTTTAGAAAGAAAAACACTATGTTTCATTCATGTCCAAGGCACTTGAGAGAATTTATTCTTCACAGTCTTTTTTGGCCACCTATTCATGATATAAAATATAGTAGCTACCACTAGCTAACCCCAATATTGTTTAGGTTTATACTATGTTACCAATATACCACATGAAATCTCTTTGATGGTTTGGTTCTTCCTCTCCACCGTACTATTTTTTTGATGTGTATAGTGGGTTGTAAATTGATTATGTATGTTATATGATCTATGAAAAATTAAAATAATCATTAGAAATATATTCATCGCCTCTATCTATCTTTAGAACCTTGATGTAGTAGCCACTCTACTTGTCCACAAGTACCTTTAATTGCTGAAAATAAACAAATGCATTAGAATTATGTTTTAAAAAGTAATCCTAAGTTTTCCTTGTAAAATAACCAATAACAATAAGAAAATAAGTGCAACCTCCTATAGAAAATGTTTACATTTTTTTATAAAAATATGAGTGAACAATCTTAAGTAGTGCTCTTGATCTTATTGATTTTCCAACCAAGAGAGACTCTCTATGTTGTTTTCCCAAGATACAACCTTCACAAACTCTTTTTAAGTTTCTCAATTAATGGCAAACCTTTCACCATGTTCTACATATGTAGTGTCTTTAGTGCTCCAAAGTTCAAATGTCCAAATGTAAAACTTTATAACAAAGATTCATCCTTTACACATGAAAAATTGAAATTTCTCCACCACCACTTTTTGCTTCTTTACAGCTGAATGGCTTGCCCTAGCATTTATTAAATATAAATAATTCATTTTAGCTCTTGATTTTAGATTTTATACCATACAGAAAGCTCTAGAATGCACATTATTTGTCTCATGAATAGCCTAGGTTGTTTTCTCCTTCATATTTGACCTTATCCTCAAGGGAAACATCTAATTTCTATTCATTTACACTTTCACAAGTAATTGGTTACTTGGGGACCTATCCAGAATCACACACTCATGATTTTCTATCTAAACTCTATAACCTTTTTCTACCAATTAATACTCATTAAGTTATTTTTTAAATCAATAACATAATACATATCATGTATAACTTTTTGTCCCCTTTTTTGTTAGAATATTAACTATACCTATAGTCAAATTAGTAACCTTGTTGTCATTACCAAAAGTTACATCAATATAAAATAATTCATTTAATCTATAAAATGAATCTACATTACCTATCATGTGATTGCTACAACCAAATTATTGATACAATATGTTGCATTAGATTTCTTGGACAATGTTCACTCAATTGGGTGAGTGAAATTTTGCTTTTGATCTCTACCACCAACATATGTAGAAGTAATACTACATCCACCTCAAGGGGAACTTCATTGAGATGAAAATGCATTTTTTATTGAGATGTTTGACCTATTTAGTCTATATTCATGACACTCATC
Source organism: Cryptomeria japonica (assembly GCF_030272615.1). Lineage (NCBI taxonomy): Eukaryota > Viridiplantae > Streptophyta > Pinopsida > Cupressales > Cupressaceae > Cryptomeria > Cryptomeria japonica. The sequence goes on from NC_081410.1 coordinate 410,592,845, forward strand.
AACAATAAACTTACTCAAGTATTTGGTTTCCTTCAAAGAAAAATTTAATTTGATTAACTAGACCAACAACATGGGTAAAGAAAGATTCTATTGAATCCAAGTCTCTCATTGATATATTTTTATAATATATTTTGAGGAGCTATAATATAGCCGTCTTTAACTTGTCCATACCTTGGTAAACAATTTATAGTTTATCCCATGCCTCTTTGCCTTGCTTTCTTGCTACTATTCTTGGGAGTATGTTCTCATGCATTGCTTGATGGATGTAGAATAAAGCTTTCCCATCCCTCATTTGTTCTTTCAAAGTGTCTTTCTTAGCTTGTGTAAGGGCACTGTGTGTTGCTTGGTCTACTGGTTCCACATAACCGTTTTCAACTATCTCTCATAAATCTTGAGACCAAAACAATGCTTTCATAGTTAAAGAGAAATACTCATAATTCTTTCCTATGAAAATAGGGGTTTGCAAACTAGACATGAATGCATAAGATTTGGAAGCCATTAATGGCTTTCAAGAGAATGAAAAGAAAGTATAAAAACAAAGAATAGTAGAGACCCTTTAGCTCTAATACCAAATGAATTTTTTATGGGAGGCACATAGGAGATAAATACAAACATAATTTTTAAAAAATATGGGATTTAATTTCCATGAACAAAATAGAGAAAAACCTTGTGCATAAAGAACACATGTATGCTACAACATACAAGGCATATTTTATTGGTTGATCCCAAAAACAAATTCCAATGGCCTCTGTATCTATAGCTACACGAAGGCGATTTAACTTGTAGTGCATGACAAGAAAGAAGATAGGATAAGACTGAATCAGATCATCCTTTTGTGATGAGTCAGCTGAATAGGTTGTGATAAGTTAGTTTTGATAAGTTACCAAAAAAAGATTAAAAAAATGTCCAGCTATAAGTAATCACTATTTTTGCCCACACCTTACACTAAACCTACGTATAAATAAATTGTATTTCTACATCAAAATGCCACCAGGGGAATTAAAATATTTGATCTTACATTGACAAGTTTACTTCCAAATGAATAAAAACCATTTAATTTATTCATCATATTATTAGAATAATAAGACTATGTGACAAAATATCTATATAGTTTACCCTAGAGAATTTGTTCTATGTCATAATGAGATCGATACTTTTAACGAGTACATCATTTTTACAACTCCTAAATATAAAATTGTACTACCTATTACATAAGATATTAACAAGCTCTACTCGTTTTAATAATTTATATTTTCAGTTAACTCTACTTGTTAGAATAATTTATATTTTGCCAACTGAATAGCAATCAGATTGACCAAACTACAATAAACTTCATCCTTTCCCACGAAAGTCCAGCCTTAGGACTTTCCCTATCCCACAAAGGAATACAAAAGCTCGTTCCATATATCAGCAACCCCTGGTAAACACCAATGACTACAGTCTCCATTACCGCTTGGGTGAGGGGAATCATACTTTGAAGGATGTGCATCCTTGCGTAGCTGGGTCATACCTGTGACGTCCAGCAAAACAACAGGAAAATTTGTGCGTCTCAGAACCTTTTTCAGTATTGGTACCTGAGGAGGCAATGGAGGATTGTCGGCAGATGTGTTCTTCTCAGGCTCCCTCACATTCAAGCAGCTGTATTATCATCATGCCCATTCTATTCATTTCAGTACAAGTGAAAATGGGGAAATAGATCTAGATATGAGATCTGATAGAACACAGACGGATCACCCGCCATTTTCTTTTTTATAACTATTAAGTAAAACTAGACCTAAATATATAGAACATCACCAACCTTGAATGGCGAGGTGTCATGGTTCTGAAAAAAAGCATTGTTTTTTTAAAATCTATATGTGAATTTGCCCACTTTTTCCAAGAAGTAAGCGCCTTCCTGTAAGCAACCATATGATCCATATTGTAAAACGTCTTATTGCCTTCTATGATCATGTCCCATCTGTTGATACAAACAATGGCTCTTTAGTTTGTATCTGTGATCCGAAATGTTAATGTAAAAAACATACAATCGAATTCACAAACAATCTGAAAAAACAAAATTTGAAAAATCTTACGTTTGTCCATCCATGCCACCAGTATGATCCCACCAGTGAGATGACTCAAAAACCATGATATCAGCCCCCTTCCAATAAATTCCATTCTTTTCTATAGAATCTAAGTCAAGAATCGTTTTCCCCTGTTTATTGGTCTCGAGCTGAACTAAAAATGGAGCCCAAAAGAATTCAACAGAAGCATTGTAATCCTGCAAGCAAGCAATCAAAATGTTTATCCCACAAAAATGCCCTGCCAAACAAACAGATAAGTTTGAAGTGAACACATGGTGTGCAACATACCAGGGCTTTGAATGTTATAAGAGAAGTCCCATTAACTAAAACTTTCTTATTGCTTGGAATCACCGCCTGAAGAAGACAGACCATGGACTCAAACTGTCCTCTGCTTATGCAGTCCCCAACAAACAACAATCTCTTTCCTCTGAGCATCTCTAGCATATCATTACTATTGAACCTGATATAAGAATTCACAATTAATAGTTTTAGATACCCTAATATTAAAATATCTCGATCCACTTCCAGTGTTTTGGGTTTAGTCGCTACACCTCTCTTCAAGATCTCCGAATCTAACCTAGGTAAATGGATCATGAGGATATATATACATAGATAAATGTTATATGAACAGATTGTTTCCAATCACAACGAAATATATTGCTTTCAGAGTTATATTTGTCTATAAGGGAACTACCCATTTGGGGATATCCCTTTACCTATCATTTATCAAAATATTCCTGAAGATCCATTTACCCATGATAGATCAGAACAGAGGCCCAAAGAATAGCCCGAAAACATAAGCTTGTAAAATAGATCTAGGGAGCAACATTCAAATAGATATGTTACTTAAAATGTGCATCACTCACAAAAGGACTAAATGGAAACTACAAATCATTCATCATTCACAAGAAAGTGAACAGAAATAATGTAAATTAACCTTGGAATGGTACAACCATCTGGCTGCCATTTCCACTTCTCATAGTCCGAATCTGGTCTCCCATTAGGTCTGCAGTTTATTTGGCTATTAATGTACGGACAATCTGCAGCATCATAAAGTGGATAGGACACATCATGAACCCACTTTCCCGAAAACAAATTGCACTTTGTGTCTGTAAGGCCTGTAACAGCAGTATTTTCTCTGTAACTTGGACATAAATCAGTGTGTTTACATTCTCGTTGAATAACACTGTCATGGACCCTGGCATCTGCCCGAATGCATGGGAACACTAGGATATACAAGAACAAAATCATTTCCATTAATGAATCCTTTTCCTCCTTTGAAGAGCGCGCTGTAATAACATACAAGAAGTTGGATAGTGAGTTAGGTGTCGTCCATAGCTTTGTGTGAGAGAATCTGAGTACAAACAGAGAGAACAAAAGATTTGAAGGTTGTTTCATTAAAATATGTAGTATTTCTTAAGAAATATTCAATAAAATATGTGCCACTTGTGGCGATGAAAGAAATGTATCCGTCGGCCACCGAAGATCATGCGCTGTTTTCAGTGTTTTGTTTTATTATCGTCAGTTTTATGCATAATAAAAACCTCGTGTACGACAACACAGTCTAGTTTTATTTTGTTCGGTGATTTTATAAATGATCAGCCAATTCTATTATTGGGAGTCATTTAATACAGCTATGTATCTTTTTCTGTTCCCACATGCTCTTGTGATTCGAATGGTTATTTTATTAATGATTAACTAAAATGATTGGATGTGCTTTAGGTCGTTTCGTTGCACCTTCATTGAAGCGGACAAACAAGATGAACCAGAATATTATTAGCTGGAACAAAATATTAAGTTTATGCTCCATTTTAGCATCCCTTATTCAACGTTGACCCAGTGTGACATTTTGATTTTTATGCAAATTTTTATGAAGGTTAGTCCAAAATTCCGTTTTCGCTATTGGAGCACTAAATTTGTTCGGGTGCGAGCCCAAGTTACAATCTCAGCCTCATCCTTTTAAGATGTTGGAACCTTGCACTCAATGAACCTTTGAACTTCACTAGTAGACCAAGGGTCCATTGACATTTTTTTCATGTGAATTTAATTTTCATATAATGATATTGTCCACATTTTCAAAAGTGGGTTGTGTTATTTAATTGATTACAATTTTTGACATATATAAAATGCCATATTTCACCTTTCTGAAAAGTTCCGAGGAACGTTAACTTATATCCAATTTCATTTTCCATGCTTTAAAGTATTCAATCACCTTAATTTTAAGGTAGGTATTATATATTGGGCTTGTTTTAGATGTAATAATAAGTGTATAAATGGTATATTTTTGTATGAATTTTGATTCATAAGTTTGATAGAACATTCAAAGGTTTCATAGATTATAAATAAATTGGCATCAAAATTTATAGTTATTTGTTCTCAAGATTCTTAAGTGACATCATCATATTGACACATAGTCTAGAAGGATAATGAAGCTTGGATAGAGAAACAAAACATATACTATTACATATTGGCTCTTAGATTCATTAGCACTATTGATTTGGTTCCGTGAATAGTACTTTACAAAAGAGCACTCTTGTAACCTTAATTAACATTGAAGTAAAATGATAGTTTTTTATCATTGTCTATGATATCACTATGACAAAAATATTAGAAATTAGAAGAAAGTAGGAGAGAATTATTATAGATTAACCTAATGCCTAGTATTATATTTACATATACAATGACTTCTAATAGCTAATAAAAATTATTAAATTTATATTTTAGTATAAATTTAAAAGAATTTTTTTTTAACTAGAGTTTAGATCTACTAACTAAATTGTGTTCAAAATATAAGAAGAAATGACATTCGTACAAAAATTTGAGAGCATCAATCAAATCCACAAACTTTTATACAATCACTATAATTTTATAACATTTAAGATTGATGGTTTCATCACTCATTATTATATATTTATGCAATTACAATTCTTAGGGTGTCAAGAGTGTTGTTACACAATCTACACCTAATGGCACCAATTTGATGACATGATAGGTCTATGTAGGCTAGTTGATAGTAGCAGATGCACCATTTTTTTCTGAAGTTCATGTACACTTATTGTTATGTTTGAAACAAACTCAAACTATTAGAAAAAATAATGTATATAAGATAAAAGAGCATGGAACAAACATTCATGTAAACACACAAAAGATAAAGCATAACCAAAAAGAGAAAGAGAGATAACAAGAAGAGCATGAGATTGAATATTTTCATAAATGATTTAATAGGCATGGCTAGAAAGCTATATTATGCTACAAATGATACAATAATTGTGATGGATCATGATTGTTGCAAACTATTTTGTAGTATGACCATCAAAAATATAACACATATGAAGATTGACCATCAACTATCAAGTCTAAAAAGAAAAATCTAGAGATAAATCCATAAGGAGCGGAAGTGCAGGTGTCTACTAGACCATCTACCAGGACTAGGAGTAGGAACCAAGAGAAAAGAGCTATGAGGACAATCATGGAGGATCTTGAAGACATAAACAAAAATGTAATTGAGAAAAAATTTGAGATCATGGAAGCTCTTAGTTAGCGTTTTGGTTATTTTTTTGTTTGTTTTACCCAAGTTTATTTGTTGTATTTTGTTGGGCTCTGTGGGGTGTCTCCCTTGTTTCTATCACTGTTTGGTTGTTGGCACTTCTCTGGTTTGATACTATTTTGATTATTTTGTCTTTGGATTTGTGTTTTGGGTCCCTGTAAAACCCGTTTTATCTTAATCAAAAGCAATCTTGTAAAGATTATAGAAAATTCTAGAATCTCTTAGAGATTAAAGCAGTCCTTCATAAGGAGTAGAGTCTACTGAATTTTATGAATATGAAACAAGTAGATTATCAATACTAATCACTAGAATAGGAGTAGTGATAGGGAAATAAAAATTTGTAACTTCTTCTATAAGTAGAACTGGTGATAAAGGTTTTGAAGGAGGTGAAAAAGTTAGGCTTATATTTTTCTTGTGAAATGATGGAATGGTACCTTGCTCAAATTTTTGCTTTGAATATTTTTGATGAATATTTAAATAATTCTAGTAGGTTTGAGGACATCAAGAAAAATCTATCAGTAGGTACATTGAGATGGATGAAGTGTGGTAATACTAGCTTTAGAAATCACCTTTCCTGAGCATATCTAATGGCTCAAGAAATGGTGGAATAAGAATTTTTTAAATTTATGGAGGTTCTATCAAAGGAGCCAAGACTATGTATGCACCCTTTTGAGGTAAATTTTATCAAGATCAAAAGGAGGAGTGGAAGGTAGTGCCAACTAAATAGTAATTAGGGGTGAGAGAAGGAGAATACTTAGACATGAATAAGTCAAGTGGTGGTTACATGGGTGGAGGATTTTCATTATTAGGAGAAATCCTTTATACCAATATACTCATAGGCTAACCCACATCGCTAACACTTGCATTTAGGTGCAAGTTAGTTTTGGTATTTAAGGACCAAGAACAATTGAATGAGATGGAATGAGAAATTTTTTCTTTTCTTAAAGAGATATATTTAGTTGTATAGTAGGAGGAAAAGTAGGCTTGATAGGAAGAGGTCAAGGGACCTAGGGTGTAGATAGTCTACTCTACGTGATATATGTCTTTCCTCAATCTAACTTAGAGGTAGTTGTAGGAATGCAAGGTACCATCAGAGGATGATATATAGATTTTAGAAAGAATCATACCTTTCTAGCAGGTTTCTTTCCCTTTGTTATTGGTGAAGTAGGTTTAGGTATTCAATACCTAAGATAATAGGGAATTAAAAATCTTGGAGGAAGATTTACACACAAACGATTTTTTTCTTTCTATTGCAAGAATAGTAGGAGGAACATAAGGCATTATGTATGAAAATGAAATCTTTAAGGGAATTGGAGGTTTTCTAAATGGAACATGTTTATCCTTTCCTCCATGGAGGAATGTATAAGGGTAGAAACATGTTGTGATTGATTAACCATAGGGGGAGAATTCACATGAGAGAATGTAGATGGAACTATAGAAGAGGAAACTAAACAACCTACTTTTCATTTAGAATATGCTTTGAATATATATCACTATGGAGGTATAGAGGTCCTAGAGGAGGAGACTAAAAATAATCAAGATAAAATCCCTCTTGAGATACAAGTGGTTTATATCCAAAATCTTGGATAGTATGCATTGTGCCCCATGACAAAAATTTCAAACTTTATGCACCATGGAAGTGAATGTATTCATGTAATATATCCATGGAATAGGTTGGAGCTATGCATGACAACAAATGTAGTTTCCATTGACTTGGCTCTAGGCTAGATCATTAGAGTAATAGAACCCAAAGTAGACAAACAGCTTGACCATCATATGTACTAATGGTTAATGCAGAGATATCATCTTTATCCTTATAAAATCCATTGATAAAAGGTGTTTATTCTATTATGAAATTTACTCTACCTGTAAGATTAACAAGTATACTATTAATAGTTTTCTTGTTAAAATGAACAAGAATATATAAAAGTCCACACTCCTTATCATTGGATGGATCATTAGATGAGAAATATAAGATATATATATTAGCCTGTGGATATATTACCCTGTGGCTATGTGAATTGGAATTGATGTCAACCAAAGTTCTGATTGCTCAGCTTTGTGCTTCTATTTCTTTCATCCTAGTCTTAAATATGTGATTTCTTGAACCATGATTTAGCATCTTTGTTTGATGCCTAAACTCTAAACCCTAGTCTTACTAAAATTTGTCGAAGTCTAATTTCTCTTGCACACCTTCCATTTTCTATTTGCTTGGTGATTTTCTCTAGTTGGTGATCTCATTAATGTTGACCTCTTGAAGGTACTTTTTAACGTTCGGTGACTGATCTTGCATTGCCTTGTGCCCATATGTTCTTCTTCGTCTTTCATCGATGTGATTTGTTAAGACTCTCATCGACATGTGATTGTCTCTTCCATGAGATTTATTGCCAATTCCTCACGCCTCATGATCGGTTGATCAGTGTGACATACATTTGCTCCCATCAATGTTGGCAATTCTCTTCGGTGGACTATGTGTTCGTTCTAGTGGACCCTACATGAAGAAGATACGGGCAACGACATGGCAGATTATGTAGACGTGCTGGGACCTGTAAAGTTTTGAGCCCAAGTTGAGCTGTCAAGTGAAGTATATCCAACGGTCAACCTGGTCCCAAGGCGGAGTGACTTGTCTAGATTTTAAAGCCTCTGAGTGAATAATAGTCATTCGATCTGAAGGGCTTTATATGCAATTTGTTACTCTCATCGATGAATCAATATGACCCATTCAGACTATCATGGATGGCAGTATGTCACTTTGATGGATTTCACTTCACCGTGCTCAAGCTAGTCTCCAAAGACCCAAACAGAATCTCATCGATGTAAGTATGTCTCTTCGATGATCTTCATTTCGTTGTGTTCACGTCTATCATCGAAGGATCGGTGAGAATCAAGATGACTTCCACCGATATATGCTTGTCTCCTCGATGAACCTTTCTTTCTTAATCTCAATGTTCTTCATTGAAGGATTGATATGACTCAGAATATGTCACAACAATGTGGCTATGTCTCTTCGACATGTTGTGTTCTCTTCCAACAGTCAAAGTGGGATTGGCTAACCATGATGTAGCAATTATACTTTGATCTCAATCACTCATTTTGTGGCGCTATTTCATACTATCGATGATCCATGTTTAATCTAGTGAATCGACTAACAATATGAAATTCATTCTGGGTCTGTTATAGATGGAGAGATACAGAATGTTAGAAACCACCGATAGATGGAAATTCTGTGTGGAAGAGACAAAATTAGGATTTGTATTCGAATGAGCAAATATTGAACATTCAGATGAGTGGACATAGAGGTTATTGATGAACATTGAATATACATTTAATCCTTAGATGATATTGTTTATGCATTGGTGAATGTAGGGATGGTAATATTAACCAAAAAAAAATATGTACAAATATGTGGTGATGTTGTTAATTGTAGAATGTTGTATGAGCATAGTTGAATATGTTATGAGATAGTAGGGTTTGCAAAATGTGTGAAGATAGCAAAATATGATAAAAATATAGATCAAGTTACAAACATTATAGAGAAGGTCATCAGGAAGTGGGAAGTGTGGGTTGCAGAATGTTATCTGTGAGATTGTGGTTTAACTTTTCAGGTGATTGGAGTTGTTGCTCTATTAAAATTGCAATTGGGTGGGTGCCTAAGGTTACTTTGGGTTGGTTCTTAGTATGGGCTAGTGCTCCTTAGGGTTGGTGCCCTTAAATGTGAGATGAGTGAGGTCCTTGTAATCAATGATATTCGTTTTGAGAGGCTAAATTAGGACAGTACTTCCTAGAAACATTTCTCACCATGGTTTTCCCTTCTTCGACTTTCCACATATACTCTTGTGTTTTTCTCATGTATCCTTTCTAGTCTTATGGCTTGCATTGTTCTTTATCTTATTGTTTAATCTTATTAAAAGAATCATAATATGCAAGTTTAAAATTGGTACAACTAATTCACCCCCGCCTCTTAGTGGTTGTGTGTGTTTCAACAATTGGTATCAGAGCCCTAGGTTCCCTAAGGAAGCTTAATTACCTTGGGTAGGTCTTGGTTCATAAACACAATGGCAAGTCAAGAAGGAGTTTCATCAAACAGAGCACCTCTATTTAATGGTACAAACCATTCTTTTGGAGTATCAGAATGCAAGCACATTTAGCATCATTAGGCTTTGGTGTTTGGATGTCTATTGTAAATGGATACATCATTCCTCATCAACCTCCTACTCATTAGGTAGAAAAGAGATATTATGAAAACAATGCAAAGGCAAAGAATGATATTCTTTATGGGTTGTCAAACTCAAAATTTCCTAAAGTTATGCATTCTACAATTGCTAAAGACATGTGGGATAGATTATGTACTATCTATGAGGGAGATGCTAAGGTGAAACAAGCAAAAGTGTAGATCTATACAGAAAATTTTAAGAATCTCAAAATGAAAGAAGAAGCTAACTTTATCAGGAAGCTAAAAAGGGGTAAAGAAAATTACAAAGGTAAACTTCCTTTCAAGTTCTTTAATTGTGGTAAGGTAGCACTCTTTTTAACAAAATATCCCTATGGTGGAAAAGATAATGAAGATGATTAAAATGATAGGAAGAAAGGCAAGAAACCTTATGTTTCCGGAAGGAAGGATTTTAATAGAAAGAAGAAGAGTATACTCAAGAAATGATGACACCACTAGTGAGAGTATCTCTAATTATAGGAGTGGTAGTACAACAGACTCAAACAATGAGAAAGTTTTGTTTGTGGATGTAGAAGACTCAATTACTTATCTAAATGGTAATGAAAAATCAGACTTTGATGAAGAGCAAGAAGGTGAAGTGGATCTTGAAGGAAAATTGATTTATGCTCTTGAAGGAAAATTGATTTATAAGGCAAATATAAAACAGAAGAATCAGTTCTTGAAAGATAAAGAACAATTTGCAAAGAGGGTAGTAGAATCATTAATAGACAAGGAACAACTAGTAAAAAGGATTGCATTCTCTAGAAAACATATCAGTAGCTCGAAGATTCTAATCAAAGAGGCCAAGAGAATGGAAGAAATTAGAACTTGATGCCAATATTAAAGAATGTCACAAGCTTGAGGCAGAAATAGTATCTCTAAGAAATGAAGTTGAAAGTACAAACTTTAGTCTAAGAAGTATTATAATTTTGAAAGTAGCAAGAATATGCTAGATGAAATAATTACAAGAAGAAACATTCAAAAGATACACTTGGTTTAGTATATGAGGAAGGAGAAAGCTCAAAGGATGGTTAAAAGCCAAGACAAAAGATATATTTTGTTGCTACTAAGTCAGAAGAAAAAAAGACTAGATTAGATAATGTATCTTCATGAAATTCAAAATCTATGAACAATTCTCAAAATAAGGATGTTGATCCAGAAAGAATAAGAAGAAGGCGGATCCTGATGGTTTTACCAAGGTCAAAGGTATGAAGGAGAAAATAAGAAGGTCCACTCTAGAATATAGCTCTACTTCTTGAATAGGTTCATTTCTTACTTTTATGGTTATTGTTATAGTTGTACTTATTTTGGCCATAGAGCTATAGAGTGTATAGTTCCTTCTAGAATGAAATCTGATTTTGTAATTAGAAATCATTTCTCTCCTTTAAAGGATATGAACTTGATATGTTATAAGTACAACAACTTTGGTCATGTTGCAAAGCATTATCTAGACTAAATTATGTATCACAAAAAAGAATGCAAAAAATGTTCACAAGAAGAATATAGAGACAAAATGAAAGACAAGAGAAAATCATACCTCTGTAAGTAAAGAGAAAGAAATCAAAAAGGTTTTAAGGAAGAAAGGTACTGAAGAAACTAAGAAATCACTGATGGCCAAATGACCTTGCATGCTAAAAAGAAGATTCTATGGGTTTTGGACAACAAATGCTCAAATCACATGACATGTGATAAGAGCAATTTCACCAAGTTTGAAGATTGGAATGGTGGCTAGTCTCATTTGTAGAAATGTTTTTTGTCTATATAAGAGGTAAAGGTACTTTATATTTGAATGATAATCTTCACATGCATGATTTATATTGTATGGAATATTTGAAGAATAATCTTCTGAGTGTTAGGAAAATGTGTGACAACGACTACAATGTTACACTCAATGCTCAAGGTTGTGAAATTTGAAGGAAAAACTTAGGAAATCTTGTTGCACAAGGTTAAAAAATCTTGTTGCACAAGGTTAAAAAACAAAAGACAATGTATACAATCTCATAGAAGTTAAGAGTAGAGAGAATCATGGGAAATCTTGTCTCATGGGACAAATTGATGATATTTGGCAATGGTATAGGAGATTACGGCATTTCAATTTTGAAAATCTTATCAAAATTAGAAAAAGAAAGAATGTAAGAAATATGCCTTGCACTACCAAACTAGCAAACATTATTTGCAAGGAGTGTCAACTTGGAAAGAAAGATAGAATCAATTCAAGTCAAAATAATATTCCTCAACAAAGCCCTTAGAGTTAGTACATACGGACTTGTGTGGTCCAACAAGAACTAGAGAACTAAATGGAGAAAAGTATTTCATGTTGTCAATTGATGATTATTCAAGAATGACTTGGGTGATATTTTTGAAACAAGGCCAGAGGCATTTTCAAGATACAAAAATATTAAGAAGATGGTAGAAAAAGAACATGGTCATAATCTCAAATATCTTAGGTTTGATAGAGGTGAAGAATTCACCTCAAGTAAGTTTGAGGACTATTATGAGAAGCATGGATAGTATTATGTTACTAGAACACCACAAAAAAAATGTTCTTGTTGAGAGGAAGAACAAAACTATGAAGGAGATGTCAAGGACGATGTTTAATGAATCCAACCTACTTGATATGTATTGGAAAGAGGTTTTTCATGCACTTGTGCACACCCTAAACAAAGTGTATCTTAGAGTGAATTTGAAACAAACTCCTTATGAGCTATGTTTTGGAAAAACAACTATTGTAAAATGCTTTAAAGTATTTGGTACCAAATGTTACATAAAGAAGTATGAAGAAGGGTTAGGAAGCTTTGAGTCTAGAATTGATGAAGGAGTATTTCTTGGATATTCCACTCATAGAAAAGCATATAGATGCTACTAGAAGAGACTCAAATTTTTTTGTAGAAAGTGCTAATGCTAAGGTAGATAAGAGTTGTAGTCTTCTAAACAAAAATTAGATGACAATGAATATGAATCAGATGTTGAAGGAGAAGAATAAGCCCCTAAATAAGAAACAACATCTGGAAAGGTGGATGAAAAGGTGAGTAAGAACAGTTCAAAAAGAATGCTGAAAAATCATCCTGAATGACAAATCATTAGAGATCTAAGGATGCTAGAATTCAAAAAAGAAGAAGCATTTCAAAGTTATATGAACAAGTTAATTTGTTTTTCTTTTTAATTAGAACTTGAACCAAAGAACTACAATGAGGCCAACAAGGATGAATGCTAGATAGAGGCAATGAAAGAGGAGTTAATGCAGATTGAAAAGAACAAAACATGGGAGATTGTTCCTAGGCCCGCTCACAAGAATGTGATTGGAGCTAAGCGGATATTCAGAAACAAGCTTGATAAAAATGGAAAAGTTGTGAGTAACAAATCTAGGGTAGTATACAAAGGATATGCACAAATTCAAGGTATTTACTTTGAAGAAAATTTTGCATCTGTAGAAAGATTGGAAGCAATTAGAGTGTTTCTAGCTTTCTCCGTCCACAAGAACTTCAAAATATATCAAATGGATATAAAATCAACATTCTTAGGTGGCAACTTAGAAGAAGAAGTGTACATGGAGCAGCCAGAAGGTTTTCAAACAATTAATGGACTAGATTATGTGTATAGACTAAAGAAAGCTTTGTATGGTTTGAAACAAAGCCCCAGGGCATGGTATTCAAGGTTGGACAAGTATCTACAACAAAACTATTACAAAAGAGGTAATGTTGTCATCAATTTGTATTTTAAGTCAAAAGGTAAGAACTTGATAGTTGTTGTTCTCTATGGTGATGACATAATGTTTGGAGGCAGTAATCAAGACATGTGAAAGGATTTCTCGAATCAAATGATGACTGAGTTTGAAATGTACATGCTTGGAGAATTGTATTTCTTTCATGGATTGCAGATCTCACAATTAGATAAAGGTATATTTATCTCCAAATCCAAGTATGCAAAAGAGATACAAAATTTTAGATGGATGGATGCAAACTAGTGAGTACTCCAATGGTGGTAGGGCGCAAATTAAGAAAGAGTGATGAGTCACTTGATGTAGACAAAGTATGGGTCAATGATAGGTAGTTTGTTGTATTTAATAGGTTCAAGACCTCATATCATGCATGTTGTTTATATCTAGTAGCAAGATTTCAATCAGGCCTCAAGGAATCACTTGTGAATGTAGTAAAAATAATTTTTAGATATCTCAAAGATACATTAGACTATGAATTATCGTATCCGAAAGGTGATAATTTTATACTTACAGCCTATACGGATGCAAATTGGGTTGGTTGCCTTGATGATAGGAAAAGTACAAGTGGTGGAGCCTTCTTTCTTGGTGATAGGTTAGTGTCATGGCATAGTAAGAAACATGAGTTGGGTGATCATACAGATCTGTGTCACACTTTAGGCTAACAATGCATGTTCTGGCCGGAAGGGTTCTGGCCAGAACACTTCTGGCCGGACCGATTTGGCAGCCACGTAGTGCTCGCGTGGCAAGGGGTTTCTAGCCGGAAGGGTTCTGGCTAGAACCCCCTTGCCCTATATAAGAGCAAAAATCCGCCCAAGACCCTCATTTTGCATTGAGCAGCTTGGAGTTGAGCAGGAGGGCGCAAAAAATTCCAGAGATCCAGCCGAAAGGGTTTCGATGGTAAGTACCTTTTTTTTAATTTGTTTTTTTAAATCTATTTATTGTATCATATTAATTTATATTATTTTTTTAAAATAGTTTTTAATAGAAAATTAATTTTTTGATAGAAAATTAGTTTTCTTAAAGTTTTTTAAAGGGTATGTGCACAAAGATGGTGGTCAAAAAAGTGGACACCACCCAAAAAAAACATGGAAAAATAAGCAGTGCGTACGTGGTTCTAAAATTTGAATTCACCGTGTAGGCGCTTAGGTTTTTTCTTCCCGAGCCTAGAGAAGGTAGCGCATAAGCTACTGCTTTTAGGAAAATGAGTGCGTACGCGCTACTTATAGGAAAATGAGCATGTACGTACTAATAATCCCAAGATAACCGCGTACGCGATGCCAGTTAAAATTTAAAAAAAAAAAAAACTGGGTCTCATTATCCCGTGAATAGCGCATTTTTACTTCATTTTTTCTTCATTTTATCTCCTAAACCACAAACAGGGTGCTATATTTCCCTCTAGGCTATGGATCAAGGTTAATTTCTGTTTATTTTTATCTTTCTTTCTCGTTTGTTCAATTTGTTTTACATTTTGAATTTAATTTCATTAATTTTGATTAGGTTTTTTCATTTTTTGTTTCAAAAACCCGATTCTGCTAATCCACAACAAGAACAACCAAAAACACCTCTTGAAAACCCATAAGAACAACCCTCAATTCCTCCTTTTGACCGCACACCCAAAACATAGGAGCAATTAAATAATTAGTTAGGACAAAATATGTCTAAAATCAAAAGACTGATTGTTAAATTGAAAACATCTAAACTTGAGCATCATCAATCCCTCACTACTAGCCTAGAAACATTAGCTAGTGGTGTCATAGCCGTTTCCACATAAATTACCAAATGGGGAAGCTTTAGGGATAGGTGTCGTCAATTCTATGCCGATGCGCTATCATACGATGGAGTAAAAAACAAAAAAAATACTAAACAACAAATATGTGCCCTTTTCATTGATCCCAAAACTGGTCAGTCATTACCTCTTAATGCAAATAGGTTTCCCATACATTGGTGTACCAATGTGCAGATGAAGAATCTTTCTTAGCAGAGGTGGTGGATGGTCTTTGATGGTCCTTCTTGTAATAATTATAAGGTGCCATTATATTTTTTGAGAAAAGTATATTGTGAGTTTGTGCTCAATGTGCACCCAAACTATTTTGACATGAGAGAGTTCCACGATAGAGGTGGTGGCTCTACCCAAGATAGACCTGTAGCCCGTAGGTGATTACCCACGAAGAGTCTCCACCCCCTAGCACCCAAACCCAAGGTGCATCAGGTTGTCCCAGTAGAGGTGAAAGAGTCAATGGAGCTACAGACTCTTCAGGCGACCACAATGTTTACTGGTGCCATCATCCAACATGGGATGTCATTAGCACATCCTATTGTATTGGATGATGAGCCATTAGGTGGTGACAAAGAGCCCATCCAACATATGTGTTTCAGTTACTCGGGGATAGATGATGCAACTGGTGCAGATGGATCATCATCTCATCTCTGCACGATTTGTGGGAGTAGATGTCAAGCCCACACGACTGAGGATTTCATGCTGATTGATGAGTTGATGGACATGGTGTTTGCCCATGAGCGACAGACAGAGGTGTGTTGATTTGAAATCATAGCATTTTATTTATCAATCACTTTAAATTTATAATTATATAGATAAATTTTCAATTATACATCAATTTAAATTGAGACAAATAATATGCATTTCAGGGTGCAACAACGATATCCCATACTCCTCCCCCAGTTACTATAGCTGCAATTTCGATGCTTGAGGTATAAATTTTGTAACATGTTAAAATAGAATAGTACACTTTGAATTCAAAAAAATACAAGATATATTAACTATCTTTAATGCTTGGTCCAATTTTTGGTTTGTAGGTGTTGAAAGGGGACGAAATGTCTGAGATTGATGATATCATGCTCTCAACGATCGATTTTGGCCTACAAGGCTATACGGTATCATATTTTGTACAACCCTTTCTTATCTATTGCTTTGATGGAATATGCAAGTCATTTCATTTTAGATTTTTAAAATTATGTTTAATTTATTATCTGTACTAATATCTCATGTTAATTTTGTTTTCTTAGGGTATCCCCTCCGCATTTAGGGCTCGTCCTAAGAAAAAGAATTCCTCGAAGATGCCAAAATGTGGGAAGATGGTAATTGAACACATTTTTAGTTGTACAATTGTTTGAAAATGTTGAAATCAAGTATTAGTTGGGGTCTGTAGATTGATTAGTGTTTTTTGTCTATTTTACATGTACAATGGCCATTGAGCTATGTGGATTTGTTGAATGCACCTGATTCACCCATGGATCAAGAGAGGACGAAGGTATGTATCTCTAATTTATTTTCTTGATTTCATGATTATATGCATGCGTACATGTGAACTTGTGATATATTATAATCTTATACTTTTTTCATACAGGAAATATCCATACCTATTTCATCAATGGCGAACCCTCCTCCGTGCACTGGAGAAGCATCTCAGGATCCGGTACACTTTTGTTTGATATGTAAAATTAATTGTTTTTAACCTTCAATACTTATCATTATATTAATTGTATTTAATCTTTGAACATTCTTTGTATAGGTAATAGCGATAGTTTCTACATCGATGGTGAGCCATCCTCAGTCCATTGGAGAAGCATCTTAGGCACAGGTATGTCATTGTTCTCTCTATTACAGATTTTATTTTATTTTGATATATTTATGTTAGTACATTGTATTAATTGTACATTTAATCTACAATAGACCCCTTCGCGGTATGGTCATAATGTCGATCCATTTAAGTATGTTTTCAAGAAAACTCCTAAGAGTGACAAGGAGAGGAGAGCGAAGACATTAGCTCCTAGATCAGCCGATGAGGTAATATACATTTCAATTGCAAAGGAATTATAGTTAAATGCATAGTTATGTTGTTAATTGTGAACTATTTTCTACAAAAGAATTCTAACTTGGATTTTGAATTGTGGTTTTGCAGCCATCTACTGAGCCGCGTACTGCATTGAAGAGGCTTGATTTTGATCATCCACCACAAGTTTAGGATCATATAGTGTTTGTTTTGGTCATAGAATGACAAATACATGTAGATATATTCTACATTTTTATTGTATATCGATTTGGACATGGCATATGCCACATTTTTGTAATACTTGTATTGACTTGGCAGACATGCCTTTTATATATATATAAATATCGATATTTGATCCAATAAATGTGTACTGAGTTCATTATTTTGTATTCGTTGTATTTTGTGGTTGTCCTTTTATTTAATTGATCATTTGCCTATGTAATCAACAATATGAATATAAACAACAAAAATATATGATATAAAACATTGCAATCATGGAATATGATTTGATAAAATCTCTAAAATGTTTAATTAACCCTACAAAACTCCTTGTATTCAGTTCATTATTGTGTATTCACTGTATTTGGTGGCTGCCCTTTTATAAATTTAAATTAATATTTGCATATGTAATCAACAATATGAATATAAACAACAAAAGTCAACAATATGAATATAAACAATAATATGTGTTTGGTGCGAGAGCACCCTCACGCTCACAATGGTCAAATTTTTTTCATCATATGTACAAACCGACATTGTGAGTGCGTTCAGGTGGGCAGGTTTATGCTAGGCATGCCCCTATTGTGCATCCCAAAGTGTCAAAACGTTGAGAGTCATACCATACCGGTGCGATCTCTCAAGTGCCCTGAGTCCAAAAAATTGTCAAAATTTGACAGACTATTTCTTGAAATTCAGGACACATATGGTCAATCCATTTGAACCCGTGGGGTTGTGTGAGGCTCCTCTACAATGGCCCATCTCTATTTTTTATGACTTGGAGCCATTTTCAATTGGTAGCATTTTTTTGCCTGCTGCAAAAACCGTCAATTGCATGCAATGCAAAGTTGCAAGATTGGCTAGAATTAATTTAGTTTATCGTGTGCACAAACCGACGTCACAACCACATCTAGTTGGATAGGTTTACGCTAGGAATTCCCCTATCGTGCATCCCAAAGCGTCAGAATGTCGAGAGACATATCGTACCGAGGCGGTCTCTCAAGTGCCATGAGTCCAAAAAATTGTCAAAATTTGATGGACTATTACTTGAAATCTAGGACACATATGGTCAATCTGTTTGAACCCGTGGGGTCGCATGAGGCTCTTCTACAATAGCCTATCTTGGTTTTTGATTAATTGGAGCCATTTTCATTTGGTAGCATTTTTTCGCCTGCTGCAAAACCATCAGTTGCATGCAATGCAAAGTTGCAAGATTGGCTAGAATTGATTCGATTCGTCGTGTGCACAAACTGGCATCATGAGAGAATCTAGGTGGAAAATTTTACGCTAGGCATTCCCCTTTCATGCATCCCAAAGTGTCTGAATGTCGAGATTCATATTGTACCGGGGCGATCTCTCAAGTGCCATGAGTCTAAAAAATTGTCAAAATTTGATGGACTGTTTCTTGAAATCTAGGACACATATGGTCGATTTGTTTGAACCTGTGGGGTTGCATACATAGTGGTTGAAAAATTCAATATGCATCCTACAACACGACATGGTGTGTACATGATTAATCTTAATATAAAAAGGTTTTGCCATTTCAAAAAATCTTTGAGATTTTCTTATTTGAGGAAACTTTTGAAGGAATCTTTCATTAAATTTAGTTTGAGTCATATCAAAATAGTGTTTGGCATGTGTCTCATGATTTGTAGACCCAATTTTCCTTCTAACAACATCTCTTTGGTTGGGTGAAACTCTTGTGTTGTCATGCCAAAAATTTTCAATTAATGTTCTTAATGCATCAACAACAACCTTGTCATTGCATGGTAGTCTACCCGAGAATGCCCAAAGAGAATTATTGTTAGGTTCCTCTATTTTTTCCTGCCTCTTTAATGCTTTACTTAATGTTGTTCTACTAACGTTTAATGAATTACTTGTTTTGCTTATCAAACAATCTTTTTTTATTTTCTTGCTCATTATGGTTGATATAATGTCACGTCGAGTAGCATTAGAATCTTTAGTATGTGATTTTGAACCAATAGCTTGATATGCATCAAATAGATTTCTCAAATATTTCTTTCACTGTTACTTTTAGATGATCTTAGGCCTAGAATTTTCATTGTCTCTCTAAAATTCAAATTTTTAATCATTTGCACAATTAATTGACATCTTGCAATTTGATTTAAGTTTTCAAAATAGTTTTGCCATATTCTTTTAACCATTCTCCTACAAGCTCGTTCATTCATTTTATTGGGAATTGGCTTCAATATATTCTCATCAATGTCAATTAGATACTTTGGTTTCCTATGAATGATTCTAGTAGGTGTTAACATCGGTTCATCATTTAATTGATTATTCAATGCAGTATCTTCTTCAATTGCATTAGGTTCATACGGTAAACCAAATGTCTCTTCTTCAATTGCATTAGGTGCATTATGTTCATTTGGTAAATTGAATTGAGATGTTGAGGATGACATACCTTCTTCTCCCATTGTTCTTATGTCACGCAATTTCTTCATACATTGCCTTTGTCTTTCCTTTTGAGCCTCTCGTTGTTCCATTGTTCCTTGCTTGTTCTTTCTCATGGTTGATATTGGTTATCCTAAATAGAATCATATTACATATATATGTAAACAAAAGTTCATAAACAAACAAATAACCATAAATATGCATCTTATCACTATTTTCTGGAATCAAACTATTAAACAATCACAATACTATTTACAAAACTAATAAGAACAACAATTCAATCACTTGAAATCATGCAAAAACAAAAAATTCACTTACTTCTATGTATAAAATAGTGATAGAAGTGTAGACACAGTTCCAGTGGGGCCTTCAACGACCTCAAAAACTTCTTTTGAGGTCATTGAGGCTCTTAGACAACTAAAACTATGTCTATGTACCGCGTATGCGCTACATTAATAACCGCATACACATTGTTACTCCATAAAATGTTGGCAAGCCCAACGGTATTCTTTTTTCCCATTCTGTACTAATTAGTAGCGCGTACGCACTCCTAAGCCTAAATAATGATATCGCGGGGTAGCGAATAGTGGGTTCAGTACCTCGTACATGCTTATAAGAAATAAGTACCATGTACACGCTCAATTGCCTTAAAAAAGCTATGGCATGGCAGTGAAGGAGGGAGGGAGAGAGGGAGAGAAGAGGGGGGAGGGTGGGAGAGAATAAGGGGTATGGAGGAAGGGAGAGGGAGAGTAGGGGGGAGGGAGGGAGATGAGAGGGGGGAGTGGGGGAAGAGAGAGAGAGAGGGAAGGAGGGAGAGGGAGAGAGAGAGGGGGGAGGGAGGGAGAGGAAGAGAGAGATGGAAGGATGGAGAGGGAGAGAGGGAGGGAGGGAGAGAGAGAGAGAGAGAGAGAGAGAGAGAGAGAGAGAGAGAGAGAGAGAGAGAGAGAGAGAGGGGGGGGGGAGGGAAGGTAGAGAGAGGGGGGAGAAGAGGGGGGAGGGTGGGGGAGAAGAGGGGGCAGGGTGGGAGAGAAGGGGTATGGAGGAAGGGAGAGGGAGAGTATGGTGGAGAGAGAGAGGAGGGAAGGAGGGAGAGGGAGAGAGGGAGAGAGGGAGAGAGAGAGGGTAGGGAGAGAGAGAGAGAGAGAGAGAGAGAGAGAGAGAGAGAGAGAGAGAGAGAGGGAGAGAGAGAGAGAGAGAGAGAGAGAGAGAGAGAGAGAGAGGGAGGAAGGGAGGAAGGGACCTATAACGACACCAAATAGCACACCATAGGACCTATAACAACACCAAATAGTGTCTTAAGGGTCATATAGCATCCTATGACCCATTAGGACACCATATGGTGTTTTTATATGTTGTATGGTGTCTTAAGGGGTCATATGGTGTCCTAAGGGGTCACAGAATACCATATGAGCTCTTAGGAAAGAATACGACCTCTAATGACACCGAAGGGGTCATATGGTGGGCTAATAAAATGATATATTAAATTTAAAGTTATGAATAGAACATCATACAATAGAACTTCAATATTTTAGTTTTGATATAGCTAAGTGTAAGAGCTTGACCTAACCCTAAGAGTACTATCTAAGTTCTAAAACATATGATGCTATTAAATTTACAAGGTTATAGGACTGGTCTCGATTGTGACTATAGGAATTATAAAAGAAGAGAAAGAGGGAGGGAGAGAGGAAGAGAAAGAGGGATGGGGTATGGAGGAAGGGAGAAGGGGAGAGAGCAAGAGAGAGAGGGATGAGGTATGGAGGAAGGGAGAAGGGAAGAGAGAGAGAGAGAGAGAGAGAGAGAGAGAGAAAGAGAAAGAGAAAGAGAGAAGGAGTGGAGAGGGAGAGGAAGAGATATCGAATCCATGACACAATATGACCCCTAACAACATCTAAGGGTTCATAGGGTGTCCTAAGGGGTCATATGACACTATATTATCCCTTAGCACACCATAGGACCTATAACGACACCAAATAGTGTCCTAAGGGGTCATAGAACACCATATGACCCTTTAGAACACCATATGGTGTTGTTATGGGTTATTGGTGTCCTGAGGGGTCATATGGCATCCTATGACCCCCTAGGACACCATATGGTGTTGTATGATGTATTAAGGGGTCATATGATATTTTAAGGAGTCATAGGACACCATATGAACTCTTAGGAAACAATACAACCTCTAATGACACCTAAGGGGTCATATGGAGGGATAATAAAATGATATATTAAATTTAAAGTAATGAATAGAACATCATACAATGAGACTCCAAGCGAACAAACAATGAGGCTTCGCTAAAAAGCAAGTGTAAGAACCTGACCTAACCCTATGAGTACTGCCTAAGTTCTAAAACATACGATGCTATTAAATTTGCAAGGTTATAAGACTGATCTCGATTGTGACTATAGGAATTACACACTTGATTTATTTCATGGGTATGTATTGTTCCAAGCCGTTTGACAAGTGATGACCATCATATACTACCACTGCCATGCATACAACAAACTTTAGTGTCTTTAGGTGACAGGCATTGTGTAACAACATGGGAACTCTCACATACCCACCAATATCATTCTCTAGGATATCATCTGTGTTACTCTCCCTCTTTCTCTTCCTACCGGTTGTTTCCTTCTTAAAAATATATTGTAGGTACTCTGACTCATCATGTTGCTTTGTTGACACTATTTTCCACATCTTCTTTGCTCATTAAAAAGACATTCGAGAAGAATATTGCTGCAGGTTTCCTTGTTTGTCACGGTAATACACCCATGGTTCAATTTCGAACCCTGTTCCTCCTATTAAATATACACACACAAATCCATCAGTCAATTTTCTTAGGACAAGATACATGATAAAAATCAAAGAGGAAATTCCAGACAAGAAATAAATTGACTTACTTATATAGAAGTGCATACACAGTTGCAATGGGGTATGGAGGGAGGGAGGGAGAGAAGAAGAGAAAGAGGGATGGGGTATGGAGGAAGGGAAAAGGGGAGAGAGCGAGAGAGAGAGGGATGGGGTATGGAGGAAGGGATAAGGGGAGAGAGGGAGAGATGGGGTATTGATGAAGGGAGAACGGGAGAGAGGGAGGGAGAGAGAGAGAGGGATGGGGTATGGAGGAAGGGAGAAGGGGAGAGAGGGAGAGGGAGAGAGAGAGAGAGAGAGAGAGAGAGAGAGAGAGAGAGAGAGAGAGAGAGAGAGAGAGAGAGAGAGAGAGAGAGAGATGCACCTTGTATGCATTTGAGAGGGGGAGACAATACACTTACATGTGTATATATATACTTAATATATTAAATATACATATATATATAAATATTATATATTATATATATACACATATTATATATACAATATCATATTATACAATAGCGCGTGCGTGCTGTTTATAGTAAAAAGAGCACGTACACGCTATTTATAGTGAAAAGAGTGCATATGCGTTGCTTACACCATAACTACCCCATACACACTTTTGACTATTTAGACTTGGAAATATGCCTGGATGATAAAGCTATGGTTTGGAAGTTTGATTTCGCTCCATTTCTCTCATTTTTGACGTGTTTTATTTTATCAACTTGGTTTATCGACTTTGTCATCATCAGGTTTACACTTCATCAAGTGGGTATTTCTAAAATTGCCACCATATTTTCACCCATCTTCTGAGCTTTCTAACCATATAATTTTTTTTCAATTTGAACAACAATAACATATTATTATTGAATTTCTTTTACCAGTGTCTCCATAGTTTTCACAGACAAAGGTGAACCATTTTTTGAATAACTTTTGATATACTTATCCAAATTTAAAAAACTTTATATATTATTGTAGCGTACTTGATTCTTTACAATTTAAAAACAAAACTTTTATTTTTTATTTGTTTAGTGCAACTTATGCTTCGCGCACGAACAGGTACCTAATTTTCAGGATGTGCTCGATTGGAAAAATCATAAAAAAAAAATGCTTAACAAAAAATTACAAACAAATACACATCTTCTAATGCTCACTCTTAACTATGTTTTTGCCAAAGGATTTGTCAAAATACTAAATATAACTATGACTTTTTTATGCATACGTTAGACACTATGTTATATTTTTCAGAAAAAAATCAAGGTCAGTTTTTTGTGCGCGAAGGATTTGATCCCCTTAATCTTATCCAATTTTGAAAAAGTTTAGTAGTTTGGAAACTAGATTTAAAGTACTACAATATTTGTTTTTTGATTATCTTCATATCTTGAGTGGATGACTTAAAATTTTGCCTCCAAGTTGAAGTTCACCTGATTTCAGTAAAAAAGTGTCCACTTATACCCCCCTTTTTGACCACCATCTTTGTGCACTTACCCTAAAATAGTTTTTAAATTTTTATTTTTTTTTGTATTTATTGTATCATATTAGTTTAGAATATTAGAAAATAAATACATAAATACACACATACATACAAATACATACACAAACATACACATGCATACATACATACATACATACATACACATACATACAAACCTACATACATACATACACATACATACCTACATACATACATACACATACATACATACAAACCTACATACAAACATACACAAACATACATACATACATACATACATACATACATACATATACATATATATAAAATAATTATATGTACACCTTAGAACATACACATACATACATAAACATACATACACAGGTCTACATAGATACATACACACACATACATGTACATACCTACATGTACATGTACATACACATACATAAAGACATACACATACATCCATAAATACACAAAATAATTATATATGCCTCAAGAAATGCTATCAAGGGTTGTGTGTGGTCCTGAGGGGTCACACACGTGTGTGACCCCTCTGGACCAAGCAAAACCCTTGATAGCATGTATTGATTTGTATGTATGTATGTGTACGTATACATCCTAAGGTGTATATAATTATTTTATATGACCCCTTGGGACCACACAAGGCCCCTTACGACATATGTGCACCCCCTAGGACCTATTACGACCACATAAGACCAAATGGTGTCGAAAGGGACCGCCTTATTGTGTAATAAGGGGTCACGCATGTGTTCTAACACATGGGTGACCCCTTAGGACCACACAAGGCCCCTTATGAGACATGTTCCCCCCTTAGCACCTATAGGGACCACATAAGACCAAATGGTGTTGCAAAGTGTCTTATGTCATCATAAGGGGTCACACATGTGTTCTAACACATGGGTGACCCTTAAGGAACACACAAGGCCCCTTATTACACATGTGCACCCATTAGGACCTATTAGGACCACATAAGATCAAATGATGTTGCAAGGGGTCTTATGTGGTCCTAAGGGGTCATGCATGTGTTCTAACACATGGGTGACCCCTTAGGACCAAACAAGATCCCTTACAACACATGCACCCCTTAAAACCTATTAGGACCACATAACACCACATGGTGTCGAAAGGGGTCTTATGTGGTCCTAAGGGGTCACACGTGTTCTAACACATGGGTGACCCCTTAGGACCACAAAAGGCACGTTATGACACATCTACATCCCTTAGGACCTATTAGGAGCACATAAGACTAAATGGTGTTGCAAGGGGCCTTATGTGGTCATCGGGAGTCACGCATGTGTTCTAACACATGGGTGACCCCTTAGGACCACACAAGGCCCCTTACGACATAGGTGCACCACTTAGGACCTATTAGGACCACATAAGACCAAATGGTGTCGAAAGGGGTCTTATGTGGTCCTAAGGGATCAAGCAGGTGTTCTAACACATGGGTGTCCCCTAAAGACCACATAAGGTCCCTTCCAACACATCTGAATCCCTTAGGACCTATTAGGACCAGATAAGATGAAATGGTGTCGCAAGGGGTCTTATGGAGTCCTAAAGGGTCATGCATGTGTTCTAACACATAACACATGGGTGACCCCTAAGGACCACACAAGGCCCCTTACGACACATGTGCACCCCTTAGGACTTATTAGGACCACATAAGACCAAATAGTGTTGCAAGGGGTCTTATGTGGTCCTAATGGGTCATGCATGTGTTCTAAGACATGGGTGACCCTAAGGACCACACAAGGCCCCTTACGACACATGTGCAGCCCTTAGGACCTATTTGGACCACATGAGACTAAATGGTGTCACAAGGGGTCTTATGTCATCCTAAGGGGTCACGCATGTGTTCTAACACATGGGCGACCCCTTGGGACCACATAAGACCCCTTACGACACATGTGCACCCCTTAGCCCCTATTAGGAACATGTATGACAAAATGGTGTCGCAAGGGGTCTTATGTGGTCGTAAGGGGTGACACATGTGTTCCAACACATGGGCGACCCTTAGGACCACACAAGGCCCCTTATGACACATGTACACCCCTTAGGACCTATTAGTACCACATAAGACCAAATAGTGTCGCAAGGGGCTTATGTAGTCCTAATGGTTCACACATGTGTTCTAACACATGGGCGGCACCTTATGACGGAACAAGAGCCCTTACAACACATCTGCACCCCTGAGGACCTATTAGGACAACATAAGATGAAATTGTGTCGAAAGGGGTCTTATGTGGTACTAAGGGGTCACGCATGTGTTATAACACATGGGTTACCCCTTAGGACCACACATGGATCATTTTGACACATCTGCATCCCTTAGGACCTATTAGGACCACACAATACCAAATGGTGTCGCAAGGGGTCTTATGTGCTCCTAAGGGGTCACGCATGTGGTCTAACACATGGGTGACACCTTATAACCATACAAGGCCCCCTACGACCCATGTCCACCCCTTAGGACCTATTAGGACTACATAAGACCAAATGGTGTCAGAAGGGGTCTTATGTGGTCCTAAGGGGTCACACATTTTTTCTAACACATGGGTGACCTCTTAGGACCACACAAGGCCCCTTACGACACATGTGCACCGCTTACGACCTAGTAGGAAAACATAAGACCAAATGGTGTCGAAAGGGATCGTCTTATATGGTCCTAAGCGGTCATGCATGTGTTCTAACACATGGGCAACCCCTTAGGACCACAAAAGGCCCCTGACAACACATATGCACCCCTTAGGACCTATTAGGACCACATAACATCAAATGGTGTCCCGAGTGGTTTTTTGTGATCCTAAGGGGTCATGCATGTGTTCTAACACATGGGTGAGTCCTTAGGACCACACAAGGTCCCTTATGACACATGTTCACCCCATAAGACCTATTAGGACCACATAAGACCAAATGGTGTCGCAAGGGGTCTTATGTGGTCCTAAGGGGTCACGCATGTGTTCTAATACATAGATGACCCCTTTGGACCACACAAGACCCCTTACGACACATGTGCACCCCTTAGGAGCTATTTGGACAATATAACACCAAATGGTGTCGAAAGGGGTCTTGTGTGGTCCTAAGGCATCACATATGTGTTCTAACACATGGGTAACCCCTTAGGACCACACAAGGCCCCTTACAACACATGTGCACCACTTAGGACATATTAGGATCACATACGACCAAATGGTGTCGCAAGCAGTCTTATGTGGTCCTAAGTGGCCATGCATGTGTTCTAGCACATGGGTGACCCCTTCGGACCAACAAGAACCCTTATGATACATGTGCACCCCATAGGACCTATTAGGACTACATAAGATCCAATGGTTTCAAAAGAGGTCTTATGTGGTCCTAAGGGGTCATGTATGTGTTCTAACACATGGGTGACCCCTTAGGACCAAACAAGGCCCCTTATGACACATTTGCATCTCTTAGGACCTATTAGGACCACATAAGACCAAATGGTGTTGCAAGGGGTCTTATGTGGTCCTAAGGGGTCATGCATGTGTTCTAACACATAACACATGGGTGGCCCCTTAGAACCACACAAGGCCTGTTACGACACATGTGAACCCCTTAGGACCTATTAGGACCACATAAGACCAAATGGTGTCGCAAGGGGTCTTATGTGGTCCTAAGGGGTCACAGATGTGTTCTAACACATGGGTGAGCCCTTAGCACCACATAAGGCCGCTTACGACACATGTGCACCTATTAGGACCTATTAGGAGCACATAAGACAAAATGGTGTCGAAAGGGACCATCTTATGTGGTCTTAATTGGTTACACATGTGTTCTAACATATGGGAGATCCCTTAGTACCACACAAGACCCCTTACAACACATGTGCACCCCTTAGCATCTATTAGGACCACATAAGCCTAGATGGTGTCGCAAGGGGTTTTATGTTGTCCTAAGAGGTCACACGTGTGTTCTAACACATGGGTGACCCATTAGGACCACACAAGGCCCCTAATGACACATGTGCATCGCTTAGGACGTATTAGGACTGCATAAGATGAAATGGTGTTGAAAGGGACTATCTTAAGTGGTCCTAAGAGTGTCATGCATGTGTTCAAACACATGGGCGACCCCTTAGGACCACACAAGGCCCATTATTACATATGTTGACGCCTTAGCACCCATTAGGACCACATAAGACCATTTGGTGTTCAAAGGGGTCTTATGTCATTCTCAGGGGTCACACATGTTTTCTAACACATGGGTGACCCCTTAGAACCACACAAGGCCTCTTGTGACACATGGGCACCCTTTAGGACCTATTAGGATGACATAATCCCAAATGGTGTCGCAAGGGGTCTTATTTGGTCCTAAGGGGTCATGCATGTGTTCTAACACACAGGCAACCCCTTAGGACCACACAAGGCCCCTTATGACACATGCAACCCTTAGGACCTATTAGGAACACATAATACCAAATGGTGTCGCAAGGGGTCTTGTGTGGTCTTAAGGGGTCATGCATTTGTTCTAACACATGGGTGATCCCTTAGGACCACACAAGGCCCCTTATGACACATGTGCACCGCTTAAGACCTATTAGGACCACATAAGACCAAATTGTGTCGAAAATGATCATCTTATATGGTCCTAAAGGGTCAAGCATGTGTTCTGACACATGGGAGACCCCTTATGACAACACAAGGCCCCTTATGACACATAAGACCAAATGGTGTCACAAGTGGTCTTATGTGGTCATAAGGGGTCACGCTTATGTTCTAACACATGGGTGACCCCTTAGGACCATACAAGGCCCCTTACGACACATTGCACCACTTAGAACATATTAGGACCACATAAGATCAAATTGTGTCGCAAGGGGTCTTATGTGGTCCTAAGTGGCCACGCATGTGTTCTAACACATGGGGGACCCCTTAGGACCAAACAAGAGCCCTTACGACACATGTGCGCCCCTTAGGACCTATTAGGACTAGATAAGACCAAATGGTGTCGAAAGGGGTCTTATGTGGTCGTAAGGGGTCACACATATATTCTAACACATGGGTGACCCCTTAGGACCACACAAGACCCCTTACAACACATGTGCACCCCTTAGGAGCTATTTGGACAATATAACACCAAATGGTGTCAAAAGGGGTCTTGTGTGGTCCTAAGGCGTCACGTATGTGTTCTAACACATGGGTAACCCCTTAGGACCACACAAGGCCCCTTACGACACATGTGCACCACTTAGGACATATTAGGATCACATACGACCAAATGGTGTCGCAAGCGGTCTTATGTGGTCCTAAGTGGCCACGCATGTGCTCTAACACATGGGTGACCCCTTAGGACCAAACAAGAGCCCTTACAACACATGTGCACCCCTTAGGACCTATTAGGACTAGATAAGACCAAATGGTGTCGAAAGGGGTCTTATGTGGTCGTAAGTGGTCACGCATATATTCTAACACATGGGTGACCCCTTAGAACCACACAAGGCCCCTTACGACACATTTGCATCCCTTAGGACCTATTAGGACCACATAAGACCAAATGGTGTCACAAGGGAGCTTATGTGGTCCTAAGGGGTCATGCATGTGTTCTAACAAATAACACATGGGTGACCCCTTAGTACCACATAAGGCCCCTTATGACATATTTGCACCCCTTAGGACCTATTAGGATGACATAAGCCCAAATGGTCTCGCAAGGGGTCTTATGTGGTCCTAAGGGGTCACACATGTGTTCTAACACATGGGCAGTGCCTTAGGACCTATTAGGACCACATATGATGTCTCAATTGGTCTTATGTGGTCCATAGCGGTCACACATGTGTTCTATTAGGACCACATGGGCGAGCCCTTAGGACCACACAAGGCCCCTTACAACACATCTGCATCCCTTAGGACCTATTAGGACCACATAAGACCAAATGATGTCACAATGGGTCTCATGTAGTCGAAAGCGGTCACACATGTGTTCTAACACATGGCTGACCCCTTAGGACCACACAAGGATCCTTACGACACATGTGCACCCCTTAGGAGCTATTAGAACCACATATGACCAAATGGTGTCACAACGGGTCTTATGTGGTCCTAAGGGGTCACGCATGTGTTCTAACACATGGGTGACCCCTTAGGACCACACAAGGCCCCTTACGACACATGTGCACCCCTTAAGACCTATTAGGACAATAAAAGACCAAATGGTATCAAAAGGGCTCATATGCGGTCCTAAGGGGTCACACATGTGTTCTAACACATGGGTGACTCCTTAGGACCACACAAGGCCCCTTATGACACATCTACATGCCTTAGGACCTATTAAGATCACATAAGGCCAAATGGTGTTGCAAGAGGTCTTATGTGTTCCTAAGGGGTCACACACATGTATGACCCCTTAGGACTACACAAGGCCCCGTATGACACATCGGCATCCCTTAGGACCTATTAGGAGAACATAAGACCAAATGGTGTCACAAGGGGTCTTATGTGGTCCTGAGGGGTCACGTATGTTTTTTGACAAATGGGTGACCATTTAGGACCAGACAAGGACCCTTACGTCACATGTGCACCCCTTAGGACCTATAAGGATCATAGAAGACCAAATGGTGTCGCAAAGGGTCTTATGTTGTCCTAAGGGGCCACACGTGTTCTAACGAATGGGCAACACCTTAGGACCACACAAGGCCCCTTATGACAAATGTGCACCCCTTAGGACCTATTAGGAGCACATATGGAGTCGCAATTGGT
Source organism: Cryptomeria japonica (assembly GCF_030272615.1). NCBI lineage: Eukaryota > Viridiplantae > Streptophyta > Pinopsida > Cupressales > Cupressaceae > Cryptomeria > Cryptomeria japonica. The sequence goes on from NC_081410.1 coordinate 410,623,843, forward strand.
CTTATGTGCTTCATCGTGGTCACACATGTGTTCTAACACGTGGACGATCCCTTAGGACTAGAAAAGGGCTCTTACGACACATGTGCACCCATTAGGACCCCTTAGGACCACATAAGACCAAATGGTGTCGCAAGGGGTCTTATGTGATCCTAAGGGGTCACACAACACATTCGTGACCCCTTAGGACCCCACAAGGCCCCTTATGACACACATGCACCCCTTAGCACCTATTAGGACCACATAAAACCAAATGGTGTCGAAAGGGGTCTTGTGTACTCCTAAGGCATCATGTATGTGTTCTAACACATGGGTGAGCCCATAGGACCACACAAGGCCCCTAATGACACATCTCCATCCTTTACAACTTCTTAGGACCATATAAGACCAAATGGTGTCGCAAGGGGTCTTATGTGGTCATAAGGGGTCACACATGTGTTCTAAAACAGAACACATGGGCTACCCCTTATGACCCCACAAGGCCCCTTATGACATATGTGCAACTCTTAGAACCTATTAGGAACACATTAGATCAAATGGTGTCACAATGGTTCTTATTTAGTCCTGAAGGGTCACACATGTGTTCTAACACATGGGTAACCTCTTAGAACCAAACAAGGCCCCTTATGACACATGTGCACTGCTTAGGAACTCTTAGGACCACATAAGACCAAATGGTGTCGTAAGGGGTCTTATGTGTTACTAAGGGGTCACTCATGTGTTCTAACACATGGGCGACCCCTTAGGACCCCACAAGGCCCCTTACGACACATGTGTAACCCTTAGCACATATGAGCAACACATAAGATCTAATGGTGTCGCAAGGGGTCTTATGTGGTCTTAAGGGGTCACACGTGCGTTCTGACACATGGGTGACCCCTTAGAACCAGACAAGACCCCTTATGACACAAGTGCATCCATTAGGACCTGTTAGGACCACATAAGACCAAATAGTGTCGCAAGGGGTCTTATGTGGTCCTAAGGGGTCTCACATGTGTTCTAGCACATGAGTGACCCCTTAGGACCACACAAGGCCCCTTATGAAACATGTGCACCCCTTAGGACTTATTAGGACCACATAAGACCAAATGGTGTCGCAAGTGGTCTTATGTGGCCCTAAGGGGTCACACATGGGTGACCCCTTAGGACCACACAAGATCCCTGATGATACATGTGCACCCCTTACGAACTATTAGGACAACTTACGACCAAATGGTGTCAAAAGGGGTCTTATATGGTCCTAAGGGGTCAACCATGTGTTCTAACACATGGTAAACCCCTTAGGACCACACAAGGCCCCTTACGACACATGTGCACCTTTTAGCACCTATTAGGAACACGTAAGAGCAAATGGTGTCTCAAGGGGTCTTATGTGGTCCTAAGGGATGATGCATTTGTTCTGACACATGGGCATCCCCTTAGGACAACACAATGCCCCTTACGACACGTGCACCACTTAGGACCTATTAGGACCACATAAGACCAAATGGTGTCGCAAGGGGTTTTATGTTGTCCTAAGGGGTCACACATGTGTTCTAACACATGGGTGACCCCTTAGGACCAAACAAAATCCCTTACGACATAGGTGCACCACCTAGGACCTATTAGGACCACATAAGACCAAATGGTATCAAAAGGGGTCTTATGTGGTCCTAAGGAGTCAGGCATGTGTTCTAACAAATGGTTGTCTCCTAAGGACCACACAAGGTCCCTTATGAAACATCTGCATCCCTTAGGACCTACTAGGACCACATAAGACCAAACAGTGTCACAAAGGGGTCTTATATAGTCCTAAAGGATCATCGAGTGTTCTAACATATAACACATGGTTGACCCCTAAAGACCACATAAGGCCTCTTATGAGACATGTGCACCTCTTATGAGACATGTGCACCCCTTAGGACTTATGAGACATAGTCCCCTTATGACACATGTGCACCCCTTAGGACCTATTTAGACCACATAATAGCAAATGGTGTCGCAAGGGGTCTTATGTGGTCCTAAGGGGCCACGCATGTGTTCTAACACATGGGCAACCCCTTAGGACCACACAAGGCCCCTTACGACACATGTGCACCCCTTAGCACCTACTATGAACACGTAAGACCAAATGGTATCACAAGGGGTCTTATTTGATCCTAAGGGGTGACACATGTGTTCTAACACATGGGCGACCCCTTAGGACCACACAAGGCCCCTTACGACACATGTGCACCCCTTAGGACCTATTACGACCACATAAGACCAAATGGTGTCGCAAGGGATCTTATGTGGTCCTAAGGGGTCACACATGTGTTCTAACACATGGGTGACCTCTTAGGACCATACAAGAGCCCTTACGACATAGGTGCACCACTTAGGACCTATTAAGACAACATAAGAGCAAATGGTGTCGAAAGGGGTCTTATGTGGTCCTAAGGGGTCAAACAGATATTCTAACATATGGGTGATCGTTTAGGACCACACGAGGTCCCTTACAACATATCTGCATCTATTGGGACTTATTAGGACCACATAAGACCAAATGGTGTCACTAGGGGTCTTATGTGGTCCTAAGGGGTGACACATTTGTTCTAACACATAACACATGGGTGACCCCTAAGGACCACACATGGCACCTTATGACACATGTGCACCCCTTAGGACCTATTAGGACCACATAAGACCAAATGGTGTCGGAAGGGTCTTATGTGGTTCTAAGGGGTCATGCATGTGTTCTAACACATGGGTGACCCCCTAGGACCACACAAGTCCACTTATAAGGCATGTGCACCGCTTAGGACCTATCAGGACCACATAAAACCAAATGGTGTCGAAAGGGGTCTTATGTGGTCCTAATAGGTCAAGCATGTGTTGTAACACATGGGTGACCCCTTAGGACCACACAAGGGTCCCATACAACACATGTGCACCCCTTAGGACCTTTTAGGACCACTTAAGACCAAATGGTGTTGCAAGGGGTCTTATGTGGTCCTAAGGGGTCCGACATGTGTTCTAAGACATGGGCGACCCCTTAGGACCAAACAAGGCCCCTTACGACACATGTGCAACTCTTAGCATCTATTAGAAACACATAAGATCAGATGGTGTTGCAAGCGGTCTTATCTAGTCCTAAGGGGTCACACATGTGTTCTAAGACATGGGCGACCCCTTAGGACCACACTAGAACCTTATGAGACATGTGCACCCCTTAGAAAGTGTTAGGACCACATAAGACCAAATGGTGTTGTAAGGGCTCTTATGTGTTCCTAAGGGGTCACACATGTGTTCTAACACATGGGCGACCTGTTAGGACTACACAAGGCACCTTACGACACATGCGCACCCCTTAGCACCTATGAGGAACACATAAGATCAAATGATGTCGCATGAGGTCTTATATGGTCCTAAGGGGTCACACATGTGTTCTCACACATGGGCGACCCCATAGGACCACACAAGATCCGTTACGACACATGTGGATCCCTTATGACCTGTTAGGACCACATAAGATCAAATGGTATCGCAAGGGGTGACTCATGTGTTCTAACATATGGGTAACCCCTTAAGACCACACAATGCCCCTTACGACACATGTGCACCCATTAGGACCTATTAGGACCACATAAGACCAAATGGTCTCGCAAGGGGTCGTATGTGGTCCTAAGGGGTCATGCATGTGTTCTAACACATGGGTGACCCCTTAGGACAACAGAAGGCCCCTTACGACAAATGTGTACCCCTTAGGACCTGTCAGGACCACATAGGACCAAATAGTGTCACAAGGGGTCTTATGTGGTCCTATGGGGTCATGCATGTGTTCTAACACATGGGCAACCTCTTAGGACCACACAAGGCCCCTTATAACACATGTGCACCCCTTAGTACCTATTAGGAACATGCAAGATGAAATGGATTCTCAAGGGGTCTTATGTGGTCCTAATGGATGATGCATGTGTTCTAACACATGGACAACCCCTTAGGACCACACAAGGCCCCTTACGACACATGTGCACCCCTTAAGACCTATTAGGACCACATAAGATGAAATGGTGTGGCAAGGGGCCTTATGTGATCCTAAGGGATCACGCATGTGTTCTAACACACGGGTGACCCCTGAGTACCACACAAGGCCCCTTATGAGACGTGTGCACCCCTTAGGACCTATTAGGACCACATAAGACCAAACGGTGTCACAAGGGGTTTTATGTGGTCTTAAGGGGTCACAAATGTGTTCTAACACATGACTGACCCCTTAGGACCACACAAGAGCCCTTACGACACAGGTGCACCACTTATGACCTATTAGGACCACATAAGATGAAATGATGTGGAAAGGGGTCTTATGTGGTCCTAAGGGGTCACACATGTGTTCTAACACATGGGTGACCCCTTAGGACCACACAAGGTCCCTTACAACACACTGCATCTCTTAGGACCTATTAAGACCACATAAGACCAAATGGTGTCACAAGGGGTCTTATGTACTCCTAAGGAGCCACGCATGTGATCTAACACATAACCTATGGGTGACCCCTAAGGACCACACAATGCCCCTTACGACAAATGTGCACCCCTTAGGACTTATTATAACCACATAAGACCAACTAATGTCACAAGGGGTCTAATGTGGTCCTAAGGGGTCACGTATGTGTTCTAACACATGGGTGACCCCTTAGGACTGCACAAGGCCCCTTACAACACATGTGCACCGCTTAGGACCTATTAGGACCACATAAGACAAAATGGTGTCGCAAGGGGTATTATGTGGTTCTAATGGGTCACGCATGTGTTCTAACACATGGTTGACCCCTTAGGACCACACAAGGGCCCCTTACGACACATGTGCACCCCTTAGGACCTATTAGGACCACATAAGACCAAATGGTGTCGCAAGGGGTCTTATGTGGTCCTAGGGGGTCATGCATGTGTTCTAACACATGGACGACCCCTTAGGACACACAAGACCCCTTACAACACATGTGTACCCCTTGGCACCTATTAGGAACACATAAGATCAAATGGTGTCACAAGGGATCTTATTTGGTCGTAAGTGGTCATGCATGTGTTCTAACACATGTGCGACCCCTTAGGACCACACAAGGTCCCTTATGACACATGCATGACCCCATATGACAAAATTATCATTTTGTCTGAAGAAGTGTAGTTATCTTATCTTTTGATATCATTTTTATAATACTTTATATAGAGTCGGAACTATTTTTAATCATTGTACACTTCCAAGCTACTACAACCAAGACCTCACAATAATTTGATACAAATTACATTTGATGACTAATTAAAAAGTTTATTTATTTTATATTTTCCCAAAAGGAGAAGCACCACTCTAGTTATCGAAGTAAGTCAATGAGGTTTATCCCTCATGCTAATTGAAAAATTTTCTCTAAAGGAAAAGGGATTTTCTCACAACTAGACTATACACATTCATTAAACAACTTACAACCTATAATAAAACATGTATTATTTATTTGTTAGAGTGAAACAAATATATTGAAGGATTTATGTGAAAAACACAAAGACATACATCAATCAAGAGGTTGCACACAATAGAACAAGATATTGAGAATGAAAATAGATTATTTTTAGTGATAAAAGGTATTGTAACAATACTGCATGTGTCTATGAATATCTTAATACTACTTTAAAAATATGAAATCATGCATTTTATTTTAGTTATAAAATGGTTGATTACTTGAGTCACATACAATATTTTTTTTGGAATAATTCCTAAAAATAACATGTAGCAAAAGAAAGTAAGAAAGTTGCCCAAAACTACTTCTAGGCTTATCATATGTTATCTCCATATAACTATAATTATGACCCATGTTTTGAGGAAAGATGACATTTGTTGGATTTTATCATTTGCTCAAACCTCATCCTTGTATTCTAAGAAAACTGATCATTTGACTCCATAAAAGTGGAAGATGGCATTGAGGATAGATGATTATTGTTTTTCAAACTACTCCAAGATGACCTCCAGCTAATGTCCTCCAACTACTCATAACTAACAATTGATCTTCCAAATTTTTGTAACTTCCAATCCCATATTTTTAGGACATGTGGAAAATAAGGTTGAATATGGCTGAATGACCTAAGAGGGTGTAAGAGGCCTGTAGGATTGATTCTTTGGCATGTTTGATCCATTTGTGGTGTCTTCATTTCATTTTTTCATCCTTATGGGTTTCATAATATCCTACTAGCAACAAGAATCTTATTTTTTCTCTTAATGACCGCAACCTCCATGATGTAGTTCTTTGCATGGGATTGTCCTACTGAAATTTTACTGTCATGAGATCCATTTTAAACTTCACAATGGTTTTTTATCTACATGCACTTATACACTGCCTTATTATTTCAAAGAATGTGTCTTTTGTGTTTTGTAATGCCTCTCATTTTCTCTTCTACGTTGCATACTTCTTGATATGGACTTGGCATTGTGCTTGTGGTTGTGCCATTTTCATTTTTTATGTAGATCATATGTGTGTTGCTTTGATCTCGTTTTGGATACTTCATTTTTTAGTGTGGGACTTTGAGTGCTTATCTTATGCTTTATTTTTATATCTGTTTCATGATCAATTTGGACCAATGATGTTTTAGATTACTTTATGGTGATTTTGATTATGCTTTTGCATGGAGATGTGTGCTTTCTTTATTGTGGTTGATTGTGAGAATCATTACTTAACTGATTTGGGTACTTGGGATTTTAGTTTGTTTTTTAGATGTAATATAGACCAATTATGCCATGCTGATTGTGATGGTTTAACAATGTAATTTAAATTATTGCATTAAAAAAAATATTGATGCTTAAATTGAAAAGTGATGTTAACCAAATTAATAATTAAAGATAATAGATCATATTTTATGTTATTTTATTTCGTTTTAAGAGATTAAATTATTATAGTCATGATTGATGATATTTATATTAGATGCATTAGTTCATTATGTGCAGTTAGTTTACATTATATTGATTTGATGAGATATCAAGCTACTAAAAATGTTATTATGTGACCCCAATTGAGGAATGATTGTATATGCATTAAAGTTATATTATATATATACACACGTATTTATTGTGACATGGATGCAAGTACATGATATTGACTCCACTTGGCTCCATAGGTTTGAGAATGCCCATATCCCTAACGATGATTATAGGAGATAGAACACTAGCCATTTATGTCACCCAACCCTATCCATCATTCCTAATTTAGACGATTTGCCTAGTTATATGTGTTCACACTATCAATTACCATTTTGGTAAAGTCTGATCAGCCTAATGCATATTTCTATAAGACCTATAATGACCATTTGTGCATAGTCACTCATTGGTGAATTGTGATAATTTAATATGCACATATTAGTGTCATTTTAATATTGTTGAGCTGATTTAATATTTACTTGTGAAATGTGCCTTAAGAATATTCGAATCGATGAGAATTGCATGATTCTATTATAGGGGTTATTTGGGGATTTTGAATTGAATTTACGTTAAATAATTTAATATATTATTATTTTATTCCCACTCAAAAAGTGAGTTTATATTATGCAATTAGATTTCATTTTTAACACTTAGCTTTAGTCTCCTCATTTTATTCCCTCTCAAAAAGATTTTATATTCTACAATTAGAGTTCATCTTGAACACTTAGTTTTATATTCCTCATTTTTGGAGCTCTTAAACCCTACATTTGGATTTTGGATTGATGATTGGGGGAGATTTTATTGGTGGATTTTTGTGGGTAGTGGCTCAAAAGATTCATATTGATGAATGCTACTAGTTGTCCAAAATATTCAACCTCTTTTGATATGTATGATTTGAATTTTTATTTTGAAGTTTTGAGAAAAATTGAGGTAGGAAATCAATTTCTCCCCCATAGAGAATTTTGATTGTATAAAACTTGTTGCAAATTATTTATTAGATGATTTAAACATCTCTCTCATTAACACATTTTCATTTTAATGATTGCACAATTTGTTTGATTCAAATATTGAAAACATGGTTTTGTGAAATGAAATGCTACACAAATTTGGTTGGATGCATGAAATTGGGATTTTAGTGTGAATTCAAGATGTTGTGAGCATTGGATTTGATTGGTGTTTTTTTCAATATTCATTCTTACATTTTGAAAATTTGATCTTTTTGGAGGTCTTTCAATTGTGGATGACCTCATGACCAGTTTGTGGTCCAAAATTGAGACTTGTCAAAAAGTAGATTTTCATGATTATAAATTTAACATTATAATACAGAATGATGTATTTCTAGATGATATTTTCAAATTCAGATCATATTGGATCCATCTTCATGATATTTTGTTCATGTGGGAAATTGTAACTATATTTATAAATTTCTATTTTTAGTGTTGAAGCCATTGAAGGAAATAAAGGAAAAGGTATGTAGTAATGCAAGAATATGTTTAGTTGATGAAAGAAAATTTGTAGATGGCATGAAGCATAAATACATGTGTTTTTATTTCATCCTTAAAGCTAACAAAGAAGAAGTAGAAGATATACCTATAGAAGCTGCAAATTTGTTGGATGAGTTTTAAGATATTGTATCTAATAATGTACCTCACAACTCACCACTAGTGACAAATATTAGCCATCAAAAGGACCTAATTCCTATAGCCAATTTACCAAATAAGGAATCCCATAGGATGAATCCAATAGAGAGTGAAGAGTTGAATATGTTGGCAACAAGGCAACAAACTAAGAGTGGGGTTGAATTAGTTTTCTCACAAACTCTACACAACTCAAACTTAAATTCAGATATGATAATTGACAATGAAAGCACAAATCAACATTGCATCAATAACACACATAACACCAAGATTTTTTACATGGAAAACCTAATTAATGGAAAAAAAAAACATGGTGGGAACCTACACACAATGAGATAATACCTTGTTAGGAGTAAATGAAATTTTACAATGGGGAATTCACATGCATTCAGGCACACTACCTAGAGCTCACTGCTCAAATCATAAAACAAGAAGGACAACAACCCCAGGGAAGACTCATTGTCTTACAAAAATATTCGGATTACATCTGAAGGATCATGAACTGATAAAATAGCATCTTCTCATGCCTGATTATAGTTCTGGTTAAGCATAGTCTTTTCTTCTCTACCAAACACTTATTCTTCACTTCTGAAAGATCAAAACACTTGTTCACGCACTTATTAAATCACACACACTTGTAGATACAATGCAGGTACATCTCTCACATGATTATTATATATATTTATACAAATCATCAACCTATATTTCAAGGTCGGCTCAACCCTCAACATAAATTATAAAGCATTAACCTCACACACTACAACAATACATGCAGATAAAAACAATGTCAATTAAGACATAGTCTGGACCTAAATCAATACCGTAAACAAAAAACACCTCCAAGAATTATACCTCAAACATCTACAACATGCTACAATCATCATGAATGTTGCATAACACGAAGAACACCAACAGATCAAGAAAGTGATAAATATCACACACAATGATCGATGCAGACCATCAAAATAAATAGAACATAATCTAGAAATATCCACAAGAATCATGAATTACCACAAAAACAACTACAACATCACCACTTACTAGAATCTTCATCATCAATATACCGAACCTCAAGAACACACACTGAACTAATTGTCAAACTAAAAGATTCACTTGCAGACCTCCAAATCATGAAACATTTGAATTGACGACACATATGAACATCCCAAACACTCTACCAAATCTGCAAACCAAGATATTGCAATTTTGGAGCAATACAGAGCAGAAACCAGAACACTAAACAACATGAACAATAGAAAAACCAACCATAATATCAGACCTCATAGCTCGATCCAGTCACCATACAAACCACTGATACCTTAGTTGAATCAACTAGAGATACTTATCTCAAAACCCATTAAATCACAATAGCTCAACTACAACACACTGGCCAAACCAACTTATTTAATCGAACTACAAACACTGGAATACATAGAAGAGTATGTTGACATCAACAACAACACATCATTCTAGCAAACTTCTCAACAATGTCCAACAATCTCCCCCTTTTTCATTGATGGAAACATAAAAATCTTAAAAACAATCCATGCAAAGAAATAAATCAACAACCAACAATCCCCCCTTGATATTATGCACACAACTCAACATAGCACTCTCCATCATAGGTTTTTTCACATGACTCTCTCCCCCTTTGACATCAATGCAAAAGACACATACAACACAAATCTTGATTCTCTCCCCCAAAACTAACAAATCTGAACATCTCAACCACACAATGACTAATCCCATTGAGTAGTAGCCACCTCATCAATCTGGATCACAAGATATCTATTATAATTCCCAAAGATACTGATTCACCCCCCCCTCTCAGTATCTAACCGGTTATAAGATTTTCTTAACTCAAAACATGTAGAGCATATCAATACTTATACCGGTAAACAAGAAATAATGCAATAGACAGAGATAATCGCAACCACATGAAAAACACACCATGACACAATAGTTTAACGAGGAAACCCAGTGTGGGAAAAACCTCGATGGGATTTGTGACCCACAATATTCACTTATTGGCCAATAAGAGAATATTACTACTACAAGAGGGGCCTGCACATGCAGAAAGGCCAAGTGCCTAGAGCTCATTGCTCAATTAGAAAATGGGAAGTCTCACTGACTTACAAAATGGATTATATAAATCCAATGTCTTGTACTGCTTCAAAATAGCATCTACTATGCTAGATCCAGTACCGGTTTATAGCTCTACTTCATACATAAACCCTTAACCTATAATTCGCATAATAGGTCTATCTTATTTTGCCTATCTTCTTCCTTTTTTCCATTTTAAAAATATTATACAATGATCTCTTATATAGATGAGTCATTTTACAACTTGCCAAGTCGGCTTACAATGATTTTACAATAATTAACAAAATATATTAAAAAAAATTCCCGTTGGCTTCTATGCCGGTATGCTTCCTTTTACTACCGGTGGTCTATGTGCCGGTGTAGAGTCTGACCTTGCCGGTGCTGGTAAATTGTCTTGCCGATGTCATAGGATTGTAAGGTTGCCATCAATGACAACACCTTCAATCACCTACAATATCTCATTGGAGTGTGCATTTGCCAACAATCTCCCCCTTTGGCATTGATGGCAACACTCATGAGAAAAATCCAAAAAATGTTATCCAAAAGAGTCTGCCGGAATTGTCTTACCAAAAATTTGTGTTCCAAAAGAATATGTGCTCCCCCTGAGCTGATGAGTCATTTGCTGGTTATTTTTCTCATTTCACTACTCCCCCTTTGGCATCAATGACAAAGGTTGTCAAAGTGTCAATGAGTGTGGTTTCCTATTTCATCCTTCTAACCAGTTGGTTACAATCTGAAAAAGATCTGCCAGTACCAGATTCAGGCTCTCAATGAACTTTTTGCTTTCTTTTATTGCGGCCTTAGTCCTCTGAACTGTACTGGTGAGGTGTTGCATTTGCTCTGCCGGTGTTTTCTGTCCTTGAATTAGAGCATCAAATATTTCTTTTCTTAAGGAGGCGAGGTAATCCAATTTTGGACTAAGTCTCCATTTTAGATCTTTAGCCTTTCCTTTTATTCTCTCCTTTTCTCTTTCCAACTTTAGAAGTTCCTCCTCGAGACCTGTTATTTTATGCTCAAAAACTGATAATGGTTGAGATGAATTAATGAAATTATCAACTAGTTGATTTATTTCTTCTTGTATCTTGCTGATCTTCTAGTCTATATCTACTATCAAAAAGTTAGTTTTACATGTATCCCTCTACAAAGTTTCAAATTCCTTCAATGTACTACATAGTTTCGGTAAAAGAGTGTCAAATTGTCTTGTACACTTCTTTATTTCTTCTTCAAAGAATTTGTGTTTTTCCTTCTCCAGTCTCTCCTTGAATGCTTCCTCTTTTATTTGTTCAACTGTCACAATGTTGTCAGTAATATACTTAGACAATGTGTCAAGTTGATTCAAAGAATCTTTATTATCTACATTGCACTTAGGTGCTATCATTTTCAAAATTGGAATTGTGTCATCAATTGCTTTGTATGCTTGTGAACTACACTCTGTTATCTTCTTGATGGAATCCAGAAGAACTTCTGTCATATTAGTTGGTTTGAATTCTGCATTTGATGAACCAACAATCTGTATTCCACTGGTGGGAGCAATTTCCTTGCTTGTAGTGACCTCTGGTAGGTCAGTTTGTGTTTGCATTTCTTTAAGAAAAGGTTTGGATTGCTCAGTTGATGCTAGTGGCACTGTCTCTATATGAACCTGTTCTTGTGAAGGAGCCTGTTGCTCTGCCTGTTTCTCAATGTTGTCATCTGTCGGTTTACCTTCTATATTATCTGTTACTAGTGGCTCATTAGCCATATTTGTTTTCCTTGTTGAATCCTTATCTACCACAATATTGATCTTCTGAGTGTCAATGTCCATTGTATATAACACCTTAGAATTGGAATTTGTGTCCTCTTGTGGTGTGTCCATACTCTCATTAGCCGGTTGATTGTCTGTGGTAACTACCGGTGGAGTATCAAGAGACGGTGGGGATAAGTTATCTGTTATTTTTATGCTAGGTGGTCCACCAACCTTGCCTTTTCCCTTATCCTTATCTTTTTGGTATACTTTGATGGGTTTAGGATTTCGATATTCTTCCTGCTTTTCCTTTTCTACAAGGAATATGTCCCATGTATTAGTTGTTTCCTCTGTAACCTCATTCACTCTACCAACCATAAGTGCTACATGTCGATGTGCAGTTGAAAATACTGACCGGTTAGCCTCTGAGATCAGTTTATCTATCTCATTCAGTGAGTTGACTGGATATACAACAAGTAGTTTTTCAATTTTTATTTTCTTATCAAGCTCTACAATAGCTTGCCTTCTAGCTTCAAGTCTTTTGAACAGTTCTGCCAGTAACTCATCCACAACTTGCATCAAAAATTTATTGTAAATATCCAAGTGTAGGATTACACTGTTTTCAACTTTTTCTTTGTCATCATTTGATAATGAGTCATATAATTGGTTGATGTTTTTCAGCTTTCCATCCTCTGTTATTTCATTTAGCAGTTTGTCAATTGGAGCAATGGTTTGTTGAGTCTTCTTCTTGGGTGTTAACTTCTTCTTTGGAGTTAACTTCCTAGCTGGGGGCCTTACTGCCTGTTGTTTCTATCTGGTTCTTCTAGGAGAAGGTGTAGATACCGGTGAAGGTTTCCTTTTTCTCACAACTCTTTTAAATCCAGTTGGTATATCACTTTCTAAAGAAGTTGCAACCAGTGAAAGGTGAGTTTCCAGTTGAAGTGTTTCTAACTCATCTTCAGTAATACCAGTTTGTTTGAGTACATCATCCTTAATAGCTTTTGCTTGCCTGGATCCTCTTCTAATTATTGCTTCAACCTTCTTAACATTTTTCTTTGATTGGATTTGTTTTTCAATGGTCTCCGCACTGCCAAATACCTCTTCTATAGGTTCCTTAGGTGCTTCCAAGAGGGCTTTTGCATATGTTTCAATTATGTGATCATCAGTTTCATACCCCATTTCAGTAACCCAAATGGTTCTTGGGATAACTGCCTCCATCCAAATTTCATCCTTCTTTATAACAAAACAAATTTCATCCTTATACTTGTTTACAAATTCTTGTGACAATCTGACTCTGGTCTTCATCCGGGCCTTTAATGCCTGAAAATACTCATCTATGTTCTTTTCTCTGTTCTCTCCCATGTTGTTTAGTAAATCTAACAATTGTTTGCCTATCGGTATATCAAAACCAATATTTTTGTTATCGATACTGGGTACTTGTCTGGTTATGTGCAACATTAAACAGACAAGTAGGTTTCCAAATCTGAATGTCCCCTTTTTGTCTTTCTTAATCTTTCCCAAATTGTCAATTAGCTCATCTTTAAGCCATTCACACACATCTATTTTTGCATTATCATTAATCATGTCATAGGCACTCCTTATGCATAAGTTAGAGACTGATTTTAACCTATTTGCATGTGTGGTTTTGTAGCCTAAGATCATACTGATGAATCTGACATTGATATATGTTACATCATTTACCCTTAAAGATCTCTTGTCAAATGTTGCACCGGTTAGGTTAATCACTAGGTCATTTGAGACCTTCTTTGTTTTATCAGGTCTATTACAGGTGGAGGGTAACCCTGTCATAGCTTTTACTACTTCTTTAGTGATTTTGTGAACTAAGTCCAACCAAAAGAATGCACCATGTACCCTGCTTAAAACTATCCTTATAACATCCTTAGGGAAATCTGGAATACTAAGAATTTCAGTGAAACCTAGGGTTTCTACTATCTTGTGTTCAGGTTTAACATTACTAGAATCATCACAGATTACTGATTTATACATGTTCTTGATTTCCTCATCACCTAATTCTTCTATATGACAATGTATGTAAATTCTAGGGTCTTTAGCAAAAACTACTCCTTTGGTGATTTGAGAAAAAGCACCAACATTATCATCTTTCTTGGCAATTTTAGGAACTAACTGAAATATGGGTCTAGGGTGTTTAATCACTTCGACTACAATAGGGTTTGCTATTAATTCAGGAACAGATGAAGAAGCCATGATTATAAATACCTTTATCTCCCTTAGGAATGATTGCTTGCTGAATTGCTTCACTTCTTTGCTCAGAATGCCTTGCTCAGGAATTTTTGCTCTCTTCGAAGGTTTGAATGCTTGATGAAATAAAGTGGAGCCAAAATACTGTTTTATGATTTTTTTTTTCCAACCACCAGATTTAATGCTTGTCGGTTAAGTAATGACTTAACTTATCTACCGGTATAGAAGTAATTTCAACTTCTCACCATCAACCGAGGGAATAATAACATGTTTCACATTTGATTGCCAAACCCTCAAGGGAATTTTCTCCAGTTAGATGAAGAGTCTCCTGCCAGTGGAGTGGTACTCTCTTTTGTGGGTGGAGTGTTACTCTGTTCTGCCGGTGGAGGACTATTCCTATCACCATTTAGATTTGATTTCCTGATCCATTGTTTTGAGAATTCCTACTTTAATTCTTCAACCTTTTCTTTACCTTTCAAACTAGGACCTTTGTTATTTACCGGTGAGGACTTGCTTCTACAAAATTTAGCAATATGTCCAATCTTGTTACAAGCATAACAAGTCACATTATTTTTCTGAATAGCTTTTCCATATCCTATGCCGGTTTGTGTTCTGCATTGATTAGATAAGTGTCCAAATCTTCCACAAACATAACATCTTACATTCATTATGTAATTTTCTGAATTATGACCAACTTTGTTGGATTTTGAACATTGACCGGTGGGTGTATTGGTATTTTGATAATTTCTAGATCTACATTGATTTACTCTATGACCATACTTGTTACAATTAAAGCATTTTCCATTAAATTTATAAGCAGTAGGTTGTCTTACCGGTTTGCCTTGATCCCGTGTGTTTGAAGTACTAGAGCTTTCACCAGCTTCAAAGCCAAGACCATTAGTGTCACCATTAGGTTTTTGATTCTTCAACAAGTCACCAAGTTCTTCTGAGCTTTTCTTGAATTTTTCTTTGTGTTGATTTACAGTATCCAGTTCTCTTTCCGAGGTACCTTTCTGTCTCATGAGTTCATTTGAGTTATTTTGTGCATGCATTAGATCTGTCTTCAACATATCATTTTCATAACTAAGTCTTATGTTTTCATTTGCAACATCATTCAGTCTTCTAGTCAAGTCTTCTTCATTCTTCTTTCTATCTTTAATTTCTTTACAAAATCTCATAGTCATATCCTGCATCTCATTCTTTGTTGTCATGTTTTCTTGTTTCAACTTATTCATCAGATCACTAAGAGTTTCCTTTTCATCATTCTCATTTTGCATCTTTTCACAAAGTTCTCTTCTCTTTTTCCTTGCAATGGTAATATTTTCTTGAAGTGCTTGAATAATATCCTATGCAGCCTTTAGATCATCTTCAAGTCTGATATTTTTTAACTTTTTTGCATCATAGTCTGAGAGAGCTGCTTATAATTGCTTCATCAAGTTTTCCATCTCTACCGGTGTCGAGATCTTCCTCAAGCTGTTAGGCTTCTGAAAATAGAGGACCAAGCTCTGATACCAATTGTTAGGATCCCCAAAGATACTAGGAGGGGGGGGGCTGAATCAATATCTAACCGGTTATAAGATTTTCTTAACTCAAAACATGTAGAGAATATCAATATTGTATACCAGTAAACAAGAAATAATGCAATAAACGGAGATAATAGCAACCACATGAAAAACACACCATAACACAATAGTTTATTGAGGAAACCCGGTGTGGGAAAAACCTCAATGGGATTTTCGACCCACAATATTCACTTATTGGCCAATAAGAGAATATTACTGCTACAAGAGGGGCCTGCACATGCAGGAAGGCCAAGTGCCTAGAGCTCACTGCTCAATTACAAAATGGGAAGTCTCACTGACTTACAAAATGGATTATATAAATCCAATGTCTTGTACTACTTCAAAATAGCATCTACTATGCCAGATCTAGTACCAGTTTATAGCTCTACTTCATACATAAATCCTTAACCTATAATTCGCATAATAGGTCTGCCTTATTTCACCTATCTTCTTCCTTTTTTCCATTTTTAAAATGTTCTACAATGATCTCTTATATATATGAGTCATTTTACAACTTACCAAGTCAGCTTACAATGATTTTACAACAATTAATAGAATATATTACAAACAAAATTCATGTTGGCTTCTGTGCCGATATGCTTCCTTTTACTGTCGGTGGTCTGTGTGCTGGTGTAGAGTCTGACCTTACCGGTGCCGATAAATTGTCTTACCGGTGTCATAGGATTGTAAGGTTTCCATCAATGACAAAACCTTCAATCACCTACAATATCTCATTGGAGTGTGCATTTTCCAACAATATCTCTGTGAAATTCATTGGACTGATGCAAATCCATGCACCTTAGTTCTCATCGAAAGGGAAAATCACCCCTAGCTTCTCTCTGAGATACTCAAATGTATCTTTAGGCAAAGGCTTCATGAAGATATCTGCAATCTGTTCCTTTGTAGATACATACTCCAATCTGACTTCCTTCTCATTCACCTTCTCTCTCAAGAAATGAAACTTTATTGATATATGTGTGGTTTTAGAATGCAACACTAGATTCTTAGAAATGTTGATAACACTTGAATTATCACAATATATAGCAGTAGGATCATCAAAAATAATTATAATATCCTTCAACATCTTCTTCATCCATATCACATAAGTATAGTTGCTAGCAGCAACAATGTATCCAGCTTCTGCAATGGACAAAGAGATAGCATTTTGCTTCTTTCTCATCCATGAAACCAATCTCTTACCCAATAAAAATGCACCACCTCTAGTACTTTTTCTGTCATCAAAATCACCTACCCAATTAGCATTAGGAAAATCACTCAAAGTAAAGTCATCGTCTCTAGAATACCACAAACCAAAATCAACTGTCCCTTTCAAATATCTGAAAATTATCTTCACAACAACAACATGAGATTCCTTAGGATTAGCTTGAAATCTAGCAACAAGACATAGTATGAGTCAAATACAACAATCCAACAATCATAGATTTGTATCTAGTCTAATTTGCTTTCAGAGAGTCATCATTCTTTGTCAACTTACATCCAGTCACCATAGGTGTACTAATTGGCTTTGAATCATCTAAACCAAACTTCTTCAACAATTCCTTCACACACTTGGATTGAGACATAAAAATACCTTTATCCAACTGAGTAATTTGCAATCTCAAAAGGAAATTCATCTCACCTGTCATAGACATCTCAAACTCATTTTGCATATCATTAGCAAACTTCTTGCACAAAGCATCATTTCTACCAAAAATAATATCATCAACAAAGACTTCAGTAATTAAGATGTTATCAATCTTGAAGTACACATTACTATCAGCAGTACCTTTATTGAAATCAAGCTTCATCAAATACTTATCTAATGGGCATACAAAGCTCTTGGAGCTTGCTTCAATCCATACAATGCTTTATTCAATCTGGAAACCATATCTTTCTATTCTGTCAACTGAAAACCATCCAATTGCTCAATATAAACTTCTTCTTCTAGTTCACCATTGAGAAAGGCTGACTTGACATCCATCTGATACACTTTGAAATCTTTCTAAGAAGCATAAGCAAGAAATAATCTATCAACTTCAATTCTAGCTACAGGAGCAAAAGTCTTCTCAAAATCAATACCTTCCACCTGAGAATAACCCTTACAAATAAGTCTAGCTATATTCCTAATAACTTCATCTTTTTCATCAAATTTATTTTGAAAAATCTATTTAGTTCCAATTAAATTCTTATCCTTAGGCCTAGGAACAAGAATCAATGTATTATTCTTTTCAATCTGATTCAACTCTTCTTCCATTGTCTCAACCCAATTTTCATCTTTAAAAGATTCATCTACATTCTTAGGTTCAATCTTAGAAATCAAGCAATACTCTTTAGTAATTCTTCTCCTAGTCATCACACCTCTATTATTATCACCTATTATCTGATTCTCTAAATGATTCAGCCTTACATACCTAGGAGTCTTAGGATTTTCATGATTCTCAGACTATTGAACTCTTTCTTCTGCACTAGCACTTGTACCTTCTCCTTCATTCTTAGGCTTTCTCGAAGAAATCTAAACTTTACTTTGGGTCTACACTTTCTTTCCTTTATCTGCACTGATATCCTAATTAGCTGAATCACATATGGAGCATCTAGGCTGATACTTATTTACTTCATCAACTTTTACATTAGCACTCTCAGCTATCTTTCTCAATCTCTTGTTATAACATCGGTAGGTCGTGCTCTTAGTAGAATAACCAAGAAATATTCCTTCATCACATCTAGCATCAAACTTCCCTAGATCATCATCTCTTCTGATATAGCATTTACTTCCAAAAATTCTGAAATATCTAACTATAGGAATATGACTAAACCATAACTCATAAGGATTCTTACTAGTTTCACCTTTTCTATGCACCTGGTTAAAAGTGTATATAAAAATACTCACAACTTCTCTCCGATAGATATGCGGAACATTTCCTTCAATCATCATTGTTCTAGAAGCTTCCTGAATTGTCTTGTTCTTTCTCTCCACAACACCATTTTGCTAAGAGGTCCACGGAGCAAATAACTATCTCTTCACCCCATGCTCTTCACAAAAGAATTAAACTCACTGGAAGTAAATTCACTACCTCTGCCAGATCTCAAACATTTTAGCTTCAATCTAGTCTCTATCTCAACCATATGTTTGAAAATCTTGAACTTCTCCAATGCTTCAGACTTCTCCCTTAATAAAGTAACCCACATCATCCTTGAATAGTCATCAATCAACAACATGAAATACCTATCACCCTACAAGCTTCTCACTCGAGAAGGACCACACAAATCAGTATGCACAAGATCCAATATTCCATTAGAAGTATACTATTTTCTTTTGAAAGTAACTCTTGTTTGCTTCCCTAATTGATATTCCTTACATACCGGATTAGAAGGCCTTACCAACTTAATTAGATCTCTCACTGCTTGAGTGGAACTTATCTTAACCATGCAATAAAATTGTACATGGCACATCCTTCTATGCCATAACCAAATTTCATCAACTTGAGCAATCAAACAAATTTTACCACCAGCATTCAAGTGAAAGATATTGCCTTTAGTCTTTGTACCTAATGCAATCTTAGTTTTGGAGCTACTCAAGATCTTACATTTTCTATTCTTGAATTGAAAATCATAACCCTTATCAACCATCTATCCAACAGCCAAAAGATTACGCTTTAAACCTTCAACATACAAAACATCATCAATGTTATGCTTACCATCAAGAGAAACAGAACCTCTACCACAAACTATACTGACTTTGTCATCTCCAAATCATACTACACCACCAACATACTTTTCCATACTCACAGACTTACTCTTA
Source organism: Cryptomeria japonica (assembly GCF_030272615.1). Classification (NCBI taxonomy): domain Eukaryota; kingdom Viridiplantae; phylum Streptophyta; class Pinopsida; order Cupressales; family Cupressaceae; genus Cryptomeria; species Cryptomeria japonica. Next base: position 410,643,800 of record NC_081410.1, read on the forward strand.
TCACCTCTCATGTGATGAGAGAAACCATTTTCAATAACCCATTCATCTTTCTCTTCAACTTTAGTGGCTAAAGCTTTCTCTTCACTAATGTAGCTAGTAGAATTAACAGTTACCAGATCATCTTCCTTGATAGCAATAAACACCCACTCATCTCCTAAATTTCTCTTATCAGACTCATCATCTGTCACACCTTCATTAGTATAAAAATAACACTCTTTTTGATATTTAGGCTTATATGGCTTCAATGGCTTCTTAGAAAAACTTTCCGGACACCTTGAGGCAAAATTTCCTATCTTATTACATGAAAAATATTTAAGAGACAACTTTCCTTCATACTTACTAGCTCCTTTTGACAATCTTCTGGCAATCAGGGCTTCAAGCTCTTCAAGCTCTCTTTCTTCTTCTTCAAGATATCTCATCTCCTTCTCATATATAGATACTTTTGTTGAACTTTCTCCTGGATCATATTTTTGCTTCCCAAAATAGTAGCTTTAAATGTAGATTCTAACTTAGGAAGAGATTCACCAAATTCACTTAACTCAAAGGCAACAAGCTTTCAAATCAACATTTCTCTAGGTACATCTTTCACCGTTTGGATATCCTTAATAGTAGTAGTCTTGTTCTTGTAAGTATGAGGCAACAATCTCAACACTTTAGCCACAATCTCAAATTCTTCCAACACTCCACTGACACATTTGATATTCAACACAAGATCATTCTCTTTTTGCATAAACGAGGTAATATTCTCATCTTCTCTCATCTTCACCATCTCATACTTTCCCTTCAAGATCTGCAACTTAGCAACTTTCACATGGTTGTCACCTTCATACAAAGTCTCTAGCTTCTTTCAGATCTCATGAGCAGTCTACAAATCCATCACATTAGTCATCTTAGAATTATACAAGGCACTCAACAATGCTTCCTTGGCTCGAATATTAAATTTAGCTTCATTTATCTCATCTGAAGTGCTAGGAAAATTAGCATGAAAATTATATACATTCTTAGTAATCTTCCAATAATCTTCATTGATGCATCTCAAGTGACATTCCATCTAGTTCTTCTAAAGAGTGTAATTCATTCCATCAAATCTCATACTATCCTTCTTAAAAGCAAAGGTTGTCATCTCGGATCTTCTCAAGTAGTCAATCTTCTACTACCACTCATAACAACTATTGGTAGCAAGGCATCAAAATGAGAGGGGGGGGTGAATTAGTTTGCTCAGAAAAGGTACACAACTCAAACTTAAATTCATATATGATAACTGACAATGAAAGCACAAATCCACACCACATCAATAACACACATAATACCAATATTTTTGACGTGGAAAAATAGGTTAAGGGAAAAACCATGGTGGGAACCTACCCACAATGAGGTAATACCTTTTTAGGATTAAATGAAATATTACAATGGGGTATGCACATGCATTCAAGCACACTACCTAGAGCTCACTGCTCAAATCATAAAACAAGAAGGGCTAGAACCCTGAGGAAGACTCATTGTCTTACAAAAACATTCAAAGGATCATGAACTAATAAAATAGTATCTTCTCATGCCTAGTTACAGTTCTGGTTAAGCACAGTCTGATCTTGTTTGCCACACACTTCTTCTTCACTTTTGAAAGATCAAAATACTTGTTCACACGCTTATTCGGTCACATGCTTGTAGATTCAATGCAGATACATCTCCCACATGATTATTACATATAATTATACAAATCATCTACCTATATTTCAAGGTTGGCTCAACTCTCAACACAAATTACAAAGAATTAACCTCACACGCTACAACAATACATGCAGACAAAAACAATGTCTTCTAAGACATAGTCTGGACCTAAATAAATACCGCAGACAAGAAACACCTCCAAGAATTACTCCTCGAACATCCAGAACACACTACAATAATCATGAATATTGCATAACATAAATAACACCGCCGAACCAAGAAAATGATCAATAACACACACAATGATCAATGCAGACCATCAACATAGATAGAACACTATCTAGAAACATCCACAAGCATCATTAATTACCACAACAACAACTGCAACATCACCACTTACTAGAATCTTCATCATCAATATACCGAACCTTAAGAACACACACTGAATTGACTGTCAAACTGAAAGATCACTTGCGGACGTCCAAATCATGAACCATTTGAATTGAGGACACATATGAATGTCTCAAACACTCTGCCAAATTTGCAAACCAAGATATTCTGATTTCGAAGCAATGTAGAGAAAAAAAAGAACACTGAACGACATGAACAATAGAAAAACAAACCACAATACCAGACCACGGAAACCCGAGCTGAATCAACTAGACATACTTATCTCAAAACCCATTAAACCACAACAGCTCAACTGCAACACACTGGCCACACCAACTTATTTAATCTAACTACAACACTGGAATACACAAAAGAGTATGTGAACATCAATGACAACATATCATTCCCGTAAACTTCTCAACAATGTCCAACAGAATATACAAGTGTAAGATTTATTAAAAAGGGTGCTGATTTGAAAAAGTTTGAGTCCATGTGTAGTACTTGTAGTTTTAGCACTAAAGAAAAATGAAGAATGGAAAATATTTATAAGCTCTCAAGATATCAATACGATTACTATCAAGTATAAGTTTCTCTTGACAAGGATGGATGGCATTATGGATTTTTTGAGTGAGGTTGAGTACCTCACAAAGATAGATCTAAAGAGTAGGTATCACCAAATCCATATTAGAGGAGATAAATTGAAAGAAACATTCAAAATAAATGAGGGATGGTACAAGTGGTTAGTCATGCCTTTTGGGCTAACCAATGCACTAAACACATTCATGTGACTCATGAATGAGGTACTAATTTTTTTAAGGTTAAGTTTGTTATTATTTACTTGGATGATATTCTAATTTTCAATTGGACATTGGAGGACCATATAATGCCTATTCGTAAGGTCTTTGAGAAGTTAAGAGTGTTGAAAACAATGCAACAAACTGAGAGGGGGGGCTGAATCAATTTTCATTGAAAACTACTTCAACTTAAATCACAAAACAGATCTGATGATTAACAGTTAAAGCATGAAACAACACAACATCAATAGAACACATAACACCAATAATTTTGACATGGAAAACTTGGTTAAGGGAAAAACCACAGTGGGAACCTACCCACAATGAGATAATACCTTGTTAGGAGTAAATGTGAAGATTACAATGGGGATGAACATGCATTCAGGCACACTGCCTAGAGCTCACTGCTCAAAATAAGAAACCCAAAAAGGCTAAAACCTTAAGGAAAGGCTCACTTCCTTATAGGAAATCTCACTGACTTAAAAAATCATTCAAACTACAATCTAGATCATATGAATAGTAAATATATCATCTCAATATGCTTGAGTATAGTTTTGGTTAAGCACATGGTTTGCTCTGCAACACTTCTCTTCTCCACACTTCTGAAAGATCAAATCACTTGTTCGCACATCCAGCTTGATCATATACTCACATATACAACACAAACACTCACAAAAATACATCTTACATGATTATTACGTATATTTATACAAACCCTTCAATCTGTATTTCAAGGTCAGCTAAACCCTCAACACAAATTACAAAATAAGATCTTCACATGCTACAACAATACATGCAGACCAAAAGAATGTTGGCTAAGACATATTCTAGACCCAAATCAATATTGCAGATAAGAAACATCTCCAAAAATTATGCCTTGATCATCCACAATACACTATAATCATCAAGAAGATTGCATAACATGAAGAACATCACCGGACAAGGAAAATATTAAATAACGCACATGATAATCAATGTGGACCACTAATACACATAGAGCATGATCAAAAGACATTCATAAGAAACATGAATTGCATCACAACAACTACAACTACCCGGATTACTAGAATCATCATCATCTCTCTATCGAAGCTCAATAACATCAACATAACTTACTATCAACCTGAAAGATTTGGTTTAGGATATCAAAATCATGAACCAAGCTAACAAAGGACACACATCAATGTTCACAAGACATTTGACTCATCCACAACCGAAGATATATCAATCCCACAGCAATACAGAACACAAACCAGAATACCAAATAACATGAACAATTGCATAACATCCTTAATACCAGATCTCATAGATCGATCAAATCGTCATGTGAACCTCTACAAATGGGAATGACCCATCTACATACAACATACCAGAAACCCTTTAAACCTCATCATCTCATCTACAATACACAATCTAAACCAACTCATCAAATAAAATTGCAACACTGGAATACATAGAAAACTTTCCAATAATCTCCTCATCAACAATCTCCACATATGTTGACATCAATGAAAACATATCAGCCAAAATCCAACAATCTCCCCCTTTGGCATTGATGGAAACATATGAATGTGAAAAACAATCAATGCAAAGAAAGAAATCAACTCATAACAATATCCCTCAAAAATCACAAGGCTCAACTCCCCCTATGACAAACAGCTCAAAATACTTTTCGTGTTTTTCACATGCTTCTCTCCCCCTTTGACATCAATGAAAAAGGCTTAGGAATTAAGCTTCTCTCCCCATAAATTTGAACACCTGACCTACCAATAATGACACTGACTACTCCCCATGAGTAGCAATTGCACTCATCAATCTAGAGCATAAAAATATCTCTGTGAAGTTCACCGGACTGATGCAAATCCATACACCTTAGTTCTCATCTGAAGGGGAAATTACCCCTAACTTCTCTCTGAGATACTCAAAAAAATTAGGAAAAGGCTTTGTAAAGATATCTTCAATTTGTTCCTTTGTAGATACATACTCCAATCTAACTTCTTTCTCATTGACCTTCTCTCTCAAGAAATGAAACTTGATTGATATATGCTTTGTCTTGGAATGCAACACTGGATTATTTAAAATGTTGATAGCACTTGAATTGTCACATTATATAGCAATAGGATGATCATAAATAACTCCTCTATCCTTCAACATATGATTCATCCCAATTACCTAAGTACAATTGCTAGTAGCAACAATGTATTAAGCTTCTACATTAGATAAAGAAATAACATTACACATCTTACTTTCCCAAGAAACTAACTTATTTCCCAAAAAGAATGCACCACCAGTAGTGCTCTTCCCATCATCAACATTACTTGCCCAATAAACATCTGTAAAATAACTCAAAGAAAAGTAATCATTTTTAGAATACCACAAACCAAAATCAATTGTTCCTTTCAAATATCTGAATATCCTTTTTATAGAAGTAACATGTGATTCCTTAGGATCAGCTTGAAATCTAGCAACATGACACAGAACATTCATTATATCATGTCTAATCTGAGTCAAATACAACATAACACCAATCATAGATCTATATCTGGTCTGATTAGCTTTCGGGGAGTCATCATCCTTTGTCATCTTACATCCGATCACCATAGGTGTACCAATAGGTTTAGAATCCTCAAAAATGAATTTCTTCAACAATTCCTTCACATACTTAGACTAAGATATGAAAATACCTTTGTCCAACTGAGTAATTTGCAATCCCTGAAAGAATTTTATTTCACCAATCATAGACATCTCAAATTCATTCTAGATCTCTTTAGCAAATTTCTTACATAGATAATCATTTCCTCTAAAGATAATGTCATCAGCAAAAACTTCGACAATTAAAATATTATTCTAATCTATTTTGAAATAAAGATTACTATTTGCGGTACCTTTTTTAAATCCAAACTTCATCAAATACTTATCCAATCTGGCATACCAGGCTCTAGAGGCTTGCTTCAATCCATACAACGTTTTCTTCAACCAAAAAACCATGTTCTTTTCATCTGTCATCTGAAATCCATCTAGTTGCTCAATGTAGACTTCTTCTTCCCATTCTCCATTAAGAAAGGCTGATTTGACATCCATCTGATAAACCTTGAAATATTTGTGAGCAACATAGGTAAGAAATAATCTAACAACTTCAATTCTAGCTACCGGAGCAAAAGTCTCCTCATAATCAATTCCTTCCATCTGTGAATAACCTTTACAAACAAGTCTAGCTTTATTTTGGACAACTTTACCCTGTTCATTCAACTTATTCCAAAATACCCATTTATTTCCAATTACATGTTTATCCTCTAAAGGTCTAGGAACAAGAATCCATGTATTATTTTTCCCAATCTGATTCAATTCTTCTTCCACAGCTTTAATCCAATTTTCATCTATGCAAGATTCATCAACATTCTTATGCTCAATCTTATAAATCAATCAAATTTCTTCAGCAAGTCTTCTTCTAGTCATCACACCTTTATTCTTATCACCAATAATCTAATTTTCTGAATAATTCAACCTTACATACATGGAAGTTTTAGGATATTCTTGAATTCTAGGTTCTTGAACTCTTTCTTCTACATTAACATCTACAATTTCTCCTTGATTCTCTGTCTTTTTTTGGATCAACTTGAACTTGATTTAGGATCTGCACTCACTTTCCTTTATCGGAACTAGCATCTTGATCATTAGAATCATATCCACAAGATCTAATTTGTCTTATATTCCCTTCATCAACCTACACACTAGCACTTTCAACCATCTTTCTCAATCTTTAATTGTAACACCGATAGGCCTTACTTTTAGTAGAATAACCAAGAGATTCCTTCATCACATCTAGGCTCAAACTTTCCAAGATCTTCACCTCTTTTGATATAGCATTTTCTACCAAAAAATTCTAAAATATCTAACAATAGGAGCATGACCAAACCATAACTCACAAGGAGTCTTATCAGTATTACCTTTGACATTTACTTGGTTAAGAGTGTATACAATAGCACTCGTAGCTTCTCTCCAAACTATATGTGGAACATTTCCTTCAATTATCATTGTTCTAGTAGCTTCTTGAACTGTTCTATTCTTTCTCTCCACAACACTATTCTATTGTGGTATCCTAGGAGTAGATAGTTGTCTGTAAACTCCATTCTCTTCATAATATGCATTAAAATCACCGGAAGGGAATTTTGTACTTGTATCAGTCTCGAACACTTCAACTTTATTCTAGTCTCAGTTTCAACTCTAGCTTTGAAAATATTGAACTTCTCCAACACTTCAGACTTCTCGCTTAAGAAAGTAACCCACATCATTCTTGAATAGTCATCAATCAACATCATGAAATACCTGTCACCCTGCAAGCTTTTCACTCTATAAGGACTACACAGATCAATATGCACAAGATCCAAAAATCTATTAGAATTATATTGTTCTCTCTGATAAGTAACTCTTTTTTGCTTCCCTAATTGACATTCCTCACATACCGGATTAGAAGGATTTATTAACTTCGTTAGATCTCTTATTGCCTGAGTAGAACTTATCTTAAACATACAATCAAAATTTAAATCAGACATCCTTTTTTTCCATAACCAACTTTCATCAATATGAGCAATCAAACAACTTTTACCACCAACATTCAAGTGAAAGATATTGCTTTTAGTCCTTGTACTTGATGCAATCTTAGTTCTGGAGCTACTCAAGATCTCACATTTGTCATTCTTGAATTCCAAGTCATATCCCTTATCAACCATCTGACCAACATTCAAAAGATTATGCTTTAAACCTTCAACATACAACACATCATCAATATTATGCTTACCAAAAAGATAAATAGAACCTCTACCACAGATTACACAAGATTTGTTCTCACCAAATCATACAATACCACCATCATACCTTTCCAAGTTCACAAATCTTCTCTTGTCACCTGTCATATGATGAGAGAAACCACTATCAATTACCCATTCATCTTTCTCCTCAACTTCAGTAGCTAAAGGTTTCTCTTCATTAGTGCAGCTTGTAGAATCTGTAGTTACACAATCATCTTCCTTGATATAAATGAACACAAATTCATCTCTTGAATTGCCCTTATCTGACTCATCATCTGTCACACCTTCATTAGCAACATAATAACACTTCTTCTGATATTTAGGCTTCTACATGGATTAAATGGATTCTTAGGATTTCTATCTCTTTCCAGACACCTTGATACAAAATTTCTTATCTTATTACATGAAAAACATTTCAGAGGTAACTTTCCTTCATACTTATCAACACCTTTAGGCAATCTTTTGGCAATAAATGCTTCAAGTCCCTCAATCACTCTTTCTTCATCTTCCATGTCTTTCATCTTTCTCATATATAGATACTCTTGTAGAACTTTCTCCTGGATCATATCTCTTCTTCTTGAAAACAGTAGCTTTGAATGTAGGTTCAGTCTTAGGAAGAAGGTCTCCAAAATCACTTAGCTCAAAAGCAGCAAGTTTACCGACCAACATATCTCTTGTCACATTTGTCATAGTCTAGATCTCATCAATAGCAGAAAATTTATGCTTGTAAGTAGGAGGGAAGGATCTCAAAAATTTAGCAACAATCTCCGACTCTTCAAGGACTCCACTGACACATCTCATTCTGCACACAAGCTCATTAACTTTCCGCATAAAACAAGTAATATTCTCATCTTCACCCATCTTTAGGTTCTCATACTTTCTTTCAAGTTCTGCAACTTGGCAACTTTCACATGACTGTCACCTTCATGGAAGGTCTTCAACTTTATCCAAATCTCATGAGCGATTTCAAGATCCATCACATTAGTCATTTCAAAATTTGACAAGGTACTGGACAATGCTTCCTTGGCTCTAATATTGAATTCTGCTTCCTTCAGCTCATCCAGAGTAGAAGCACCATTCTAAGGGACATTATAGACATTCTTAGTGATCTTCTAATACTCTTCTCTAATGCATCTCAAATGAAATGGAATCTGGCTCTTCTAGAGAGTGCAATTCATTCAACCAAATCTCAGACTATCCTTCTTGAAAGAAAAGATTTCCATCTCGAATCTCCTCAAGTGACCAAGCTTCTTCCAGAGGATCTAGCTCTGATACCAATTGTTGGCAACAATGCAAAAAACTAAGAGGGGGTGGGGTGAATCGGTTTGCACTAAAAACTACAACAACTTAAACCACAAAACAGATCTGATGATTAACAGTTAAAACATGAAACAACACGACATCAATAGTACACATAACACCAAGAATTTTTATGCGGAAAAATTGATTAAGGGAAAAACCACGGTGGGAACCTACCCACAATGAGATAATACCCTATTAGGAGTAAATGTGGAGATTACAATTGGAATGCACATGCATTCAGGCACACTACCTAGAGATCACTGCTCATAATAAGAAACCCAACAAGGCTACAACCTTAAGGGAAGGCTCGAAGCCTTATAGGAAGTCTCACTTACGTACAAAAACATTCAGACTACAATCTGAATCATATGAACTATGAAAATAGAATCTCCATATGCTTGAGTACAGTTTCGCTTAAGCACACAGTCTGCTCTGCAACACTTCTCTTCCCCATACTTCTAAAAGATCAAATCACTTGCTCGCACATCCAAATCAATCATCTACTCGTATATACAATGCAGACACTTGTAGACATACATCTTACATGATTATAACAAATATTTATATAAACGCTTCAACCTATATTTGAAGGTCACCAAACCCTCAACAAAAATTCTAAAATAATATCTTCACATGGTACAACAATACATGCGGACCATAACAATGTCAACTAAGACATAGTATGGACCCAAATCAATACCAAAAATAAGAAACATCTCCAATAATTATGCCTCAGACATCTACAATGTGTTACAATTATCAAGAACATCACATAACACGAAGAACATCATCGAACAAGGAAAATATTCAATAACGCATACAATAATCAATGCAAACCACCGATACTCATAGAACACAATAAAAAAAAATTCACAAGAAACGTGAATTGCATCACAACAACTGCAACAACTTAGATTACCAGAATCATCATCATCTCTCTACTGGAGCTCAAGAACATCAACATAACTGACTATCAACTTGAAAGATTCACTTGTGGATATCCAAATCATGAACCAAGCTAGCTAAGGACACACATCAACATCCAGAACACATTCCACTCATCCACAACCAAATATATAGCAATCCTAGAGAAATACAAAGCACAAACTATAATAACGAATAACACAAATAACTGCATATCATCCCCAATACCAGATCTCGTAGCTCGATCAAATCATCATGCAGACCTCTGCAAATGGGAATGAATCATCTAAAGATAGCATACCAGAATCCCTTTAAAACTGCATCATCTCATCTGCAATACATAGACTAAACCAACTCATCCAATCCAACAGCAACATTGGAATACACAGAAAACTAAATCAAATAATCCCCTCATCAACACATCAGTGACAACATATCAGCCAATATCCAACAAAGAGAAGACAAGTTATTGATTAAGCTAAATAAGTGCAATTTTTTTAAGGAGTTAGTATACTTAAGATTTCTTATCTTAGAAAATGCTCTTAAAATGGTCCCAAATAAAGTATAGGGAATCCTTGAATGACCTACCCTAATGAGTTCTACTATGGTGAGATCTTTTAATGGTTTGGCTAGTTTATAAAAAAAGTTTATTAAAAATTCAGTAGTATTTGTGCACCCATAACTTAAACAATGAGAGGAGATAGGAAAGAGTTTAAGTGGAATAAATGAGAAAAGAAGAGTTTAGATTTGTTGGAAAGCAAAGCTTTAGAAAAATCTATTTTTAAACTTCCAAATTTAAATAAGATATTTCATGTAGATTGTGATGCTAGTGGTAATGCCATTGGAACCATTTTGAGTGAAGAAGGTAAACCTGGACTGCTTACTCCAGTGAAAAGTTGGATAATGCCAAGATACAATATTTTATTTATGATCATGATTTTTATTCTATAGTTCAAGCATTGAAGAAATGGAGACATTATATTTTTCCAAAAGAGTCTGTTTTATTTACTAATAATAAAGCTTTATAGTATTTGAATAGTTAAGAAAATTTGAATAAAAGGCATTTAGAATGGGTTGAAGTTTTGTAGACTTACACTCTTGTTTTGAAGTATAGGAGTGAAAAGTCTAACACAGTTGTAGATTCCTTGAGTAAAAGGCAAAGTTTGTTGACAAAGATGTGGATCAAATTTTTTGGGTTCCATGAACTCAAGAGTTTGTATCTAGAAGATCCTAAGTTTGGAGAGGCTTCAAGAGCTTGCATGGAGCCTGTTACTAAGATAGGACAAGGTGGTTCCATTTTATAATCTAAGATGGGATGTTATTCAAAGGAAGTTAGATGTGCATTCCAAAGAGTTCCATAAGGGAGAGCCTAATTAAGGAGAAGCATAGTGGAGGTTTGGCTGGATAATTTGATCGAGATAAGACCATTTCTCTTCTAAATGATCATTATTATTGGTCATAACTATAGCAAGATGTTAAGAAGTTTTTGCAGAGTATGTCAAATGGCAAAAGGAACTAGATATAATGCAGGGCTATATGAACCATTACTTGTACTAGAGAAGTCATGGACGGATATTAGTATAGCTTTTATTCTTGGTAGATGGCAAAAGGAACTAGAATGAATGTAGGGCTATATCAACCATTACTTATATTAGAGAGGCCATTGAAGGATATTAGTATGGATTTTGTTCTTGGTTTACCAAGGACTTGGAGAGGACATGATTCCATTTTTTTGGTAGTAGATAGATTCTCAAAGATGGCATGTTTTATTCCTTGTAAGAAGAGTAATGATGATTCTATGGTAGACTTATTTTTCAAAGAGGTGGTGAGACTACAAGATCCATCAAAGGGTATATTTTTAGATGGAGACACTAGATTTGTTGGGTACTTTTTGAGGACACTATGGGAAAAGTTGAAGATAGACTTGAAGTTAATTTTAGTGCACCATCCACAGACCAATGGGCACATAGAAGTGGTGAATATGAGTTAGGGTAACTTGATGAGATGGTTAGTAGGAGATAATCTCAACGGATGGGATTTAATTTTACCACAAGTAGAGTTTCCATACAATAATTCCATCAATATGAGAACCTATTAAATAACCATTGCAAATCATATAAGGTAGTAGTCTAATAGATGATTCAATGGTAAGGGAAATGGACAAAGGAGAAAAGGGTAGTGTTAAAACTGAAGACTTTATAGAGCACCTAAAAAAATTACATGAAGAGGCAAAAAAACATATTAATAATATGAACACTAATTACAAGCCTAAGGCTGATCAAAAGAGGAAATATTGGAAATTTTAAATTGGAGATGAATTCATGGCTCATCTAAGAAAAGAGAGGTTTCTAATATGAACATATAATAAGTTGAAAATGAAGAAATTTTAGTCATGCAAAATCCTAAAGAAGAATGACTCAGGAAATGTTTATGAGGTAGATTTGCCAAGTGGAATTAACATTTCACCTATGTTTAATATTTCATATAAATGATAGAGTATCATGAAAGGGGTATTGAAGATGAAATAACAAAAGAACAATGGAATATTCTAGCACCTTCTTTAAAAAAGGAGGAGATCAAAAAAATCTTTGATAGTTGTGTGGATAGAAGCACATGAAACATGCAATACGAACAGTGCATAGTTAAATACAAAGGAAAACTTATTGAAGATTCGTCATGGCTATCTAAGATAGAGATTAATTGTCTTGGTTTTACTCAAAACACCTAAGATGTGATCAAGTCAATTCTCAAATTACCCTAGGTGTCTGATGCAGGAGCATCTATGGTGTAAGAGCAATCTTGAATCACCCAAAATATTGTTAATTTTTAAATAAGGGCTATTTTTTATAGTCTTACTATTTTTAGTAAGTTGTTATATTTACATGAAATCTTACACAGACCTCCTGAATGGTGAAATGAAGCCAATGGTGAAGGAATCGTCCCAATATATTGTGGTATTTGAGAGATATTCAAGTTTTTTTGGGGAAATTTCTCCAATAAAACTTTAAATGAATTGTTGAAGGCCTTAGAGGCTCGATATGGGCTTGATAGTTGACTGGAGTTGCATTAGAACACTCTACCAATATAGGTATCTCACAAGATTTCTAATGATATATGATGATTGAAGATTCAATAGTTGGTTTTAAAGTTATGACTCCTAGAGATTTGCATACCATAAATTCAATAAAATATTTTCTTAAGTTAAAAAGTGGTTGGTTTTAGTTTTGGTGCACAAGGATAAGGGATTTCAGTTTCCAAAACATTATAGGGTGGTTATACATTCCAAATAAATAAGATGAATGAGGGCAACAAAACACAATTGCAATAATGCAAAATGTTGCTTTGGCTTGCAATTATTGTAATGAGAAAGCCCATGTGGAATTGGCATAATATATAAAGCAAGTGTTTCCTTTCCTAATTTTTTTTTTCTTTGTTGTTGTTATGTGTTTGAGTTTGTAAGGGAGTCCCCTTCATCAAAATAAAAACAAAGATCAATTTGCTTTGTATTATTCTCAAGATCAGATAATAGATGCACATAATGGTCACAAAATCTGATTGAAATTATCTTAGCGGCAACATAAAGAAGATAAGGAGTAAGAATGCATATATACTCTAGGCGCACCAACTTCTAGATGTATAGGAAAGTATGAATGATAAGGAAGAAATATACAGTGTATGAATGTACTAAAGGATATCATGCAAGATAAACGTGCCTTAAGTTTTCAAATGCTTATATGAAAAGATTTCAGGGAAAGAGAACGAATCCTTACAGTGAATACACCAAATAATTTTGTAGAATAGGGCCTTAGAAACTTGATGTCATTGCTAGATCTGAAAGCCTAAATCTTAAAAAATCATGCTTTAATAAAAGGAAGGTTGTACACTATAAGAATACAACAATTATGTGATCATCAAATCAAACTTCAACACATGCATGTGCAAGATATAGAAATGCACCTATACTAGCTGAAGGCACACAACTACTTAGAACAAAGACTAAGTTCCTACTTCCAAGACCAAGACAAAATGACTTTAGAAAATCTATTCAACAAATGGAACAATGGGTTGATGGTGGTATTATTATGAATACATGCAAAATCATCGTCATTGCTGGCTAAAAGTGCATGCTCTTGGAAATCACACCAAATATTGAATTTCCCATTATCTTCATCGATTATGCTTTTCCATCCTCCATGGTCCCTTCCACAGGTTAGCTGTATCCTGTGGCACAGTTTCTTTGTTTACATTGACATTTATAGAAAGTCCTTTGTAATAATCTCCTATACCGTGCACACCCTCTCCCCAATAAGATCTCCAAAAGAACCATGCTCTATTTATATGTCTCTGATACCTTGTTGTTTTCAAAATGAATCTATATTCTCCATTAAACATGTTATGATGGTAGAATAAAGTTGTAATGAATGGTTCCCAGCTAGTCGATGCCCAAAATGGTACGCATATGGAGAGAATAATTTGTTTTGTGCTATGTTTTTGCTCAAGAAAAGGGTCACCTGTAGCAAGGCATTACCTCAAGAACAATAATAGAATGTTTTTAAAATATCTTTCATTTCATTGCTTGACTTTTTGTCAAATCTTGGAAGTTGTCTTATGCTACAGAAAACAGATATATTGGCAACGAAAATGGTCAAGATGGTAGCTATAAAAATTAGTTTCATTATGCCACAAAGGGTTGCACTATTGCCCAACAATAGATTACAAATACGTGCCAAATTTGATGTTAATAATCTTGCTTCGATAGCACATAACTACGATGCTTAAGTGAAGTTTTAAACATTGTTTTGAATTCTTTCTATTTGATATTTGAATGAGAAACATAACAGTTGGTTAAAGAAAAATGTTATTTTGAAAACAGGTAAAATTTATTTTCAAATAAATCGGCTTCTAAGGTTGATTGAGGCTTACCAAAATATAAATTAAACATTCTGTTTATATATAGAGAGTTTATAAAAGAAGGATATATCAATCTATTTTTTTGAGTATGAGCATATATGACACATATACATATCAACGTAATCAAAGATAACAAATTCTATATCTAAAGAAAGTCGACATTTTTCAAACATCAAAACAAAGACATATAAGTGTGAAAACATGGATACAAGAAGCTATGCAGATTTATTTCCATTTTCATATTAATTGAAACTATATGATAACAATTATATATAAGCATTATCAACCATTTAGAAAACATTCATTATGTCTAACAAATGCATTTTCTACATGAAAATATATGGTGTGTGTAGTAGGTATCCATCATGACAATTATTTACCAAATGACTAGATTTCTTCTCCTTGACCATGTCCTTGTCTTTCACTCTCACATGCACCAGTCGCACTTAATAACATGTCAACAGAACACTCTAAAAACCACAGTCGAAGCATAACAAGATAATGATAACATCATAACTAATTCATCATTTCATTTGCATTTAATAATTTAATCTTGTTTATTGTATTATTAAATTAAGTAAGTAGATGAGATATTTATCAAAATAATAAACCTTAAATGATGCATGTCTTAAATGAAATCACCTAGAAAAAAGATTTTATGTGTGCATAATCCTTGAAATTAGATTTTTTAAACATTTATTATACAATATTATTTTTATTATCTATTTTATAAACAATATAAGTACATTATATGGAAAAATACTCTATTTAATACACTACCACAATAGCAAATTAGGTCACAATTATTTTAAAATTATTCCATACTCAACATTGATGTCATTGTGTCAAAAAAACAAAAATCAATGGCGTGTCTCTTACGGCAAATTTGACGACCACGTTAATCTCGACGTGTAGAAGTCAAGATTGTCTTGCTGTATCTCGTTGAACCTTGTTGAATAAACAATTGAATAGGTAAGCGTGACAATTCAGTTGCTCTCTCGATTTAATTGCCCGTTTCTACAACAATTCAAATCCATTTCGTTCTCTGCATCCCGCTTCAATATTTTACTAATATAGCTAAGTGGAGGTGGGGCTACGACAAACCTAAAGATATCTTAGATTTGATTAAACCTAAATAGCACACTCATGTTACCTTATAGACAAACATGGTTGACCAAAGATGCTTTGATGAAACCATTTTCTATCAAATCCCCTTAAGGATTTTCCTACAAAGGATGGGTTGGCCTCTAACAAACTACCCCTGTTGGCTGATATTTTGTCACTGCGGAATTTTATCAAATAGTTATCCAACATCAACCTGTGTAGTAATTTTAATTTTCAACGTAGAGGGTTCTGGGTTTAGTTGTCACCTGGTGCATTTTCTTTCCAGTCAGGAATGGGATTTATAGATAAATCTTGATGTGCCAATAACTGAATCGCGCTTGCCTTAACTGGACATCCTCAAGTATTGGAATGATATTTTTCCCAGCTGGCGGCGCCCTTAATCCTCTTCCAGACGTCTGCAATAGTCTTCCTGGGACTTCGCATATTTTCCAAATTTGATCTTTCACAAACATGGAAAATGTCGCTAATGAGGATGATCGTCCCCAAAAGCCAAAAAAGTCTCTACATTTCCTAGAGAAACACAATCTTCAATAAACTCCAAATTTTTTCTATTCCCAACATGTCTGAATCCTCATTAAATGCTTTTTTTTAATTACTTATATTTGGCACACATCCCAAAGCATGAGCAATGTGGGATAAATGAGAGAATAAAATATAATCATCCCTTATGTCTCCTAAAAGAAAAGGGACACTTTATATTTTTTTTCTGACTATAGTCCAGCATTAAATAATTCCCTAAGTTAAATATTTATCTTTTTATTTGTGAATTTGGTTCTCACTTTTTTGTCACTTTTGAATAATCTTTAATTTCTTATAATTATAATTTTTTAAGTATTAAGAATTTGAAGAGGATGTAAATTAGTAATTTGTATTATTTTGTTTGTAGATTTTAAATATTATTTTTTCAATTTTTTTGAAGTTTTTTTTATAAAAATTTTCATCTCTTTCAAAAAGTAGTTTTTTACTACAAACTACATTTTTTAAGAGTGATGTGTCTCTCGAAACACATATTTTTTTTATATAAATGATAAAAAATCAATTCTTTCGAATTTTGGTTTGATCGTAATATGTTGAATATTTTTCATTTTATTAAGTTTTGAAGTCTGACTAGTTATAATTCAGACATAGGTTTAAGTTTGGATACATAACCTTTTATACATATATCGAAATTCAATTTAATTTTTTTGTTAGAAAGAAGACATCAATCCCTGGGGCATAGATATTTTTCAAACTTTTTTTGAATTAGTTTCCTATTTTTTGCAATGCGTTGAACAGAGAAGTTCATGTTCGGTGAAAAACCAATATTCCATAAAATTAAAAAAACAAGAACATCATAAATTCACAATGTAATAAAATTATACTCATTGGAAAGCTTGCTCCGAGCACTACCATATTATATTTTTTGGTTATCAAGATTCTTTCATTTGTGCCTAAAACTAGACGTCCGAAGGAAAAAACTTCTCAGAACTCTAAAAAATTGGGGAAAGATCTCTACAAAGGGGGTTCGAACGAACAACGGTTCGAGCGAAGGGGGGTTCGATCGAACCCCCCTTCGCACGAACCCCCTAGGCAAAATAATGACACGTACTTTCATGTAACAGTTGGGTTCGGACGAACCCGACCTTTTGTAACTGATCGAACCCCCCTTCGCACGAACCCCCTAGGCAAAATAATGACACGTACTTTCATGTAACAGTTGGGTTCGGACGAACCCGACCTTTTGTAACTGTTAGTGTTCGTTCAAACCTTGGCCAACCCAATTTTTTTTTTTTTACATTTTCGTATAGTCATAAATATACATAATTTTTTTCATTTTTTTACACATAAATGATCAAAATAATTCACATTTTTGGATGAAAGAGGACATTTGAAAGTTATTTTGAGGGCAATAATTTTAAGATATTTGAAAGTTATTTTAAAAGCACAGGGAACAAGAAGAGAAGGCAAAATAAGACTTCAAGGAATTATTCTCCCGAAATGGAACAAAGATATTGAGAACAAAGAAGACAAAGATATCATGATGCAAGTATGTATTTTTATTTTTATTTCTATTTAATTTTATATGTATTACGTACCAAAAATTGTGTTTATTTGTTAGTATTAGTTAGATATTTTTTATGAAAATTATTTTAAATAATTTTAATTAAATTAGATTAATTTAATTTATATAATAATTCTATCTTAATTAATTCTAAATGATGTTATTTTTATTAAATTAATTGAAAATAGTAAGCTTAAAAATAATCCCATTTTAATTAAAAATAATTATGTTTGAATTTGAAATAATATGTGTATTTGCAAATTTCAGATTCCATTAACTTGCTTGTTGTGTAATTGACATTTTCTCTCTCCCCTTAAGTCCATTTATAATAGATCGTGGTTTTAATTTAAAATTTAGATCTTTAGGACCCCTTTCTTTCCCATTTATAATTTATAATTTATAATTTATAATTTAATTTAGATTTTGAAACCATGTGTCTTTATAGTTTAGCAAACACTTCAATTGGTACTCTAAAATTAACAGACTTGTATTTTGTGTCTTTAGTAATATGCTCTTTTTGTTTTATCCTTGGAAAGGGGCCTGTCTCCCGAGTAGCCCTTAAGGCTCAATGAGAGGGAACAACCCAAAGTGGTAACAAGCTAAAGCCAATCTCTTCCAAGCCACTATAAATAAATATGTTTGTGACAAAAGTTGCAAGCAACCGGTGTTACATGTTGCTATAACGACGTAATGACTCCCCATAAACCCTATAGAGCACAACCTCTATAGGTTGGGAGGCCTTCCATTTAAAAAAGTGTAACACAGTGCTCATTGTAGCCACTCGAACAGATGCCTTTACTAGACACCTTTTGTGTTAGAAGCCAGAAAACCTTCTAGTTGTTGGCGCAGGAGGTTGGACCTCTGAAGCGGCTCACATTCTTACGGTTCTTAGTAGAGATAAAAAGTTCTCCATGGGGAGTTTTCATGGAGACTGGTGCTTGGCTACCCCAGAGAAGTGAGTGTCATGCAGGGGAGCTAGTAGGATCAAGCACCTAAGTATCCGCTCTGAATTGCGCAGCTCGGGGTAACCCCCCAAGTGAGATTCAACAACTACTATCTTGTCTAGCCCTAGGATTTGTGCTTGCATGATCAAAACAATTAAACACTTTCAAACAAACAAACATTTTGTCTTCTTTGTTTTCAAGTGTATGCAAAAATATTTCACATTATACTTTAGTCCCCTTAAAACCTATATTATGTGATACTAGGACCTATTATGTGAATATTAAGACCTATTATATGCGATAATACCTATCTTAAATATGACATAATAGAACCTATTATAACATAATAGGTCTTATTGTGACTTAATAACATGACCACGTATGCAAAAACATTTCACATTATATACTTGAGTCTGGGCCTTAAGACCTATATTTATGAGATATTAGGGCCTATTATATGTACATGTGATAAATTAATGACCTATTATCACATAAATTAGGTCCTAATATCACATACATAATAGGTCCTAATATTTGCATAATATAGGTCTTAAGGGGAGTCAAGTATAATGTGGAATATTTTTGCATACGTGGTCATGTACTAAGTCATAATTAATAAGACCTATTATGTGATAATAGGTTCTAACTTATATCATATTTAAGACCTACTTAATTGCATGTGATAGGTCCTTTAATATCGCATAATATATCTATCTTAAGGGAAGTCAAGTATATTAATGTAAAATGTTTTTGCATACGTGGTCATATTAATTAATAATAAGGCCTACTATGTGATATTAGGACTTATTATGTGATTATAGGTCTTAAATATGACATAAATTTAGAACCTATTTTGTCATAATATGTTCTATTTATATTACTAGATGTATGCAAAAACAGTTCACATTAGACTCAAGAGTCCCCTTAAGACCTATATTATGCATATACTAGGACCTATTACATGTGATATTAGGAGGTCTATTATTCAATAATAGGTCTTAAATATGACATAATAATCAACCTGTTATGATATAATTTTTAGGTCTTACTAAATGACTTGAAAATTTGGTTTCAAAATAAACTTGGAATTTCATTGCATTAAAAATATTCTCTGACATCTTAAATTATGTGCAGAACGGACTAAAAAATCATACCTTAATAAAAAGAAGGTTGTACACTAATGAAATACAACAATTATGTGATCATCGAATCAACTTCAGCACATGCATGTGCAAGATATAGAAATGCACCTATACTAGCTTAAGGCACACAACTACTTAGAACAAAGACTAAGTTCCTACTTCCAAGACCAAGACAAAATGACTTCAGAAAATCTATTCAACAAATGGAACAATGGGTTGATGGTGGTCTTATTATGAATACATGCAAAATCATCGTCATTGCTGGCTAAAAGTGCATGCTCTTGGAAATCGCACCAAATATTGAATTTCCCATTATCTTCATCGATTATGCTTTTCCATCCTCCATGGTCCCTTCCACGGATTAGCTGTATCCTGTGGCACAGTTTCTTTGTTTACATGGACATTTATAGAACGTCATTTGTAATAATCTCCTATACCGTGCACACCCTCTCCCCAAAAAGATCTCCAAAAGAACCATGCTCTATTTATGTCTCTGATACCTTGTTGTTTTCAAAATGAATATATATTCTCCATTAAACATGCTATGATGGTAGAATTAAGCTGTAATGAATGTTTCCCAGCTAGTCGATGCCCAAAATGGTACACATATGGAGAGAATAATTTGTTTTGCGCTATGTTTTTGCTGAAGAAATGGGTCACTTGTAGCAATGCATTCCCTCAAGAGCAATAACCGAATGTTTTTAAAATATCTTTCATTTCATTGCTTGACTTTTTGTCAAATCTTGGAAGTTGTCTTATGCTACAGAAAACAGATATATTGGCAACGAAAATGGTCAAGATGGTAGCTATAAAAATTAGTTTCATTATGCCACAAAGGGTTGCACTATTGCCCAACAATAGATTACAAAGGGTTGCACTATTGCCCAACAATAGATTACAAATACGTGCCAAATTTGATGTTAATAATCTTGCTTCGATAGCACATAACTACGATGCTTAAGTGAAGTTTTAAACATTGTTTTGAATTCTTTCTATTTGATATTTGAATGAGAAACATAACAGTTGGTTAAAGAAATTTTTTATTTTGGAAACAGGTAAGATTTATTTTCAAGTAAATCGGTTTCTAAGGTTGAATGAGGCTTACCAAAATATAAATTAAACATTCTGCTTATATATAGAGAGTTTATAAAAGAAGGGATATATCAATCCATTTTTTTGAGTATGAGCATATATGAAACATATACATATCAACGCAATGAAAGATAACAAATTCTATATCTAAAGAAAGTCGACATTTTCCAAACATCAAAACAAAGACATACAAGTGTGAAACAAACATCAAAACAAAGACATACAAGTGTGAAAACATGGATACAAGAAGGTATGCAAAACATGGGTACAAGAAGGTATGCAGATTTATTTCCATTTTCATATTAATTGAAACTATGTGATAACAATTATATATAAGCATTATCAACCATTTAGAAAACATTCATTATGTCTAACAAATGCATTTTCTACATGAAAATATATGGTGTGTGTAGTAGGTATCCATCATGACGATTATTTATCAAATGACTAGATTTCTTCTCCTTGACCATGTCCCTGTCTTTGACTCTCACTTGCACCAGTCGCACTTAGTAACACGTCAATAGAACACTCTAAAACCACAGTCGAAACATAACAAGATAATGATAACATCATAACTAATTCATCATTTCATTTACATTTAATAATTTAATCTTGTTTATTTATTATTAAATTAAGTAAGTAGATGAGATATTTATCAAAATAATAAACCTTACATGATTCATATGTCTTAAATGAAATCACCTAGAAAAAAGATTATAGGTGTGCATGATCCTTGAAATTAGATTTTTTAAACATTTATTATACAATATTATTTTTATTACCTATTTTATAAACAAGATAAGTAGATTATGTGGAAAAATACTCTATTTAAGACACTACCACAATAGCAAATTAGGTCACACTTATTTTAAAATTCTTCCATACTCAACATTGATGTCATTATGTCAAAAAAACAATAATCAATGGCATCTCTTACGGCGAATTTGACGACCACGTTAATCTCGACGTGGAGAAGTCAAGATTGTCTTGATGTATCTCGTTCAACCTTGTTGAATAAAAAATTGAATAGGTAAGTGTGAGAGTTCAATTGCTCCCTCGATTTAATTGCATGTTTCTAGAACAATTCAAATCCATTTCGTTCTTTGCATCCTGCTTCAATATTTTACTAGTATAGCTAAGTGGAGGTGGGGCTATGGTAGTAAGTACTTTAAATCCTCACAAGGATAAAAATATTAAAGAAAAATTTATTGGGTTCCATCAAAGAGGAAATCTTACATTGACAAGAAAAATGGGCTAAACAAAGAGCAAGGGAAACAATGATGGTGTAAAAATTTTAAATTTGGGCGAAAAGAAAATAGGATCAAATTAGATGTAACTCATGAGATACATTGTTTTCTATTCTTATTTCTAAATATATTTGTCTTTTACAATTATCTATATTTATAGGTTTTTCTTTCATTTTGACTAACAATTTATATCTTTTCTTAATTTAGCCCACTTTAAATAGTTAAAGAAGCATCATGCAATTAAATTTTAAAGTAGAAAAAGCCATAACAATAATAGTTTGAGCTCATTATATGATAGAGTCACCATGAAGTTAGAGAAACTATTTGCAAATTAAATTCCTTAACCTAAAACATTAGACACATTTCTTCCTCAATTGAAAGGTCTTACAAAATCTATATTCTCTTTTTTGAAACATGAGAAAATGGAGTCTAAATTCTTATTAGAAACTTTCCCCTTTCGAAGCTTTCCCCTTTACTAAGGATCACAAATGAATATTTTGTTTCATTTTTTTTCTAAGATGGTGTGAAAATATGATAAAGTATGTGTAAACACAACACCAAAGAGAAATTTAATGTCACTATAACCATATTACCAATTTATAAAATCATTACAACTTAAATGAATTCAAGAACATTAATTCTCACTTTTTAGGAAAAAAGAATCACACCTAAAGTATCTTAGATTTGATTCAACCTAAATAGCACACTCATGTTACCTTATAGAGAAACATGGTTGACCAAAGATGCTTTGATGAAACCATTTTCTATCAAATCCCCTTAAGGATTTTCCTATAAAGGATGGGTTGGCCTGTAACAAACTACCCCTGTTGCTGATATTTTGTCACTACGGAATTTTATCAAATAGTTATCCAACATCAACCTATGTACTAATTTTAATTTTCAACGTAGAGGGTTCTGCGTTTAGTTGTCACCTGGTGCATTTTCTTTTGGTTTTTGGAAGTTCATACATTTTTCAAACCAATAACAACAACATTGCATCTGTTCTACACAAACAATCTAAACTACCATTTACACCAACTGAAAATGTATTTCTGAACAGTAACACTATAATCTCTCACTCAGCAGATTTTAATTGTCAGCAATACACAGAACAACAATTTCAGTAATGAGAGCATCTTCATTCCAAAATCACATTACATATCATTTCCAAATACTTTCTACCTTCCTCTATGTAGAATAACAGAAAATTCAAGAGTTCTTTCCAGTCAGGAATGGGATTTATAGATGAAACTGGATGTGCCAATAACTGAATCGTGCTTGCCTTAACTGGACATCCTCAAGAATTGGAATGATATTCTTCCCAGCTGGCGGCGCCCTTAATCCTCTTTCCAGGCATCTGCAGCAGTCTTCCTGGCACTTCGCATGGTTTTCTATCAATCTATTAGCAACTAAGCTGCTTGGTTATTACAGCGACAAAGACCCCTTAAGTTTGTGATTACCAAAAAGACCAGTAGCGGGAAGTCTCAGCCTATCTCGGCTGCTATTAAACCCACTGAATATATATTTCGAACTGATAGTAGCGGCTATAATAGGGCATGGCTTAAACAGCACACACTAAGCGCTGGCTGTTGTGGGGCCAGCCGAAATCCGTGCCCTCACTGCTGCCGTTAACTCATGCCGTTAGGTAAATGCTCCTGAATTTCAAATTTTAAACCTCCCGCCCATCCGCACGTGACAAGATGCCGCGCTGCAGAAGTAAATGGGTTAAAAGCACGGAGTTTAGAGAGTTACTGTATTCGGAAATGGAAATGCTCTGGTAGACAATGTATGCAAAATGTAGATGGAAAGACGAGGCACGTGAACTGCTTGGTCGAATGCCTCAAAACTCTCATGGTATGTTACGATTGCAGGATA
Organism: Cryptomeria japonica; assembly: GCF_030272615.1. Classification (NCBI taxonomy): domain Eukaryota; kingdom Viridiplantae; phylum Streptophyta; class Pinopsida; order Cupressales; family Cupressaceae; genus Cryptomeria; species Cryptomeria japonica. Next base: position 410,668,063 of record NC_081410.1, read on the forward strand.
TGCAGAAAATGGGTTTGTTGAAAAGGCTTTAGAAACTTTCAAGCAAATGCAATCTGCAGGCATATCAACCCTTGCCACCGTCCCCACTGCCTGTGCCGAAATGGGAGCTTTGGAACAGGTTACATGTACTTCATATGTTGTAGTTGCGACTACCCTAGGAGACATGTTTGCAAAATGCGGAAGCACCAAAAATGCACGCGAACTTTTTGACAATGTGCCTCAAAGAAATTTGGTGTCGTAGAAATCTATGGTTGCTGGATATGAACAAAATGGATCTGCTTACGAAGATTTATAAACTTCCAGAAGTATATGAAATTGATAGCTGTGAACCTAGTATTCTCTCCGCCTGTGCCAAATTTCATTATGGACATCCATCAACAGATAATGAAAGGGGCATTGTTGTCAAATATTATAGTTTTAGTTTTGAAATTCTCTGATGGGCATGCTTGGAAAATGTGGAAGAATAGAAAAGGTTCGTGAACTGTTTAACAAAATGCCTCAAAGAAATATGGGCTCAGGGAATTAAGATATTTGCCAGACATGCATGAAATGGGTTTTGGTTGTATGCTCTCAAAATGTTTGAATTAATGAAGTACTCTAGAACATATCGCCATTCTGGTATAGTGGATGAGGGTTGCATATATATTAATCACATAAGTAACCTTTATCACATTATCCTACAATTTATAGTTGTGTGCATGTTTGAGCTTCTCAGCTTAACCTGAGTATCTTGAGGACAACCTAAACATTTTGATTAAGATGTGGTAGTTGTGTGGATGTGTTTTTTTGTGTCTGAATTACATATGACTATAGGCTTAAGAGTACTTACAATGACATTTTTATATTTGGATCTTAAAAGTTTTATGAGTTATTATACAAATGCGTGATGATGATGTGAGGTTTAAATGGTAAAGAGATCAATAAATAATAAATAAATTAAAAAGATCTCTATATATAGTTAAATTGAAGGCTATAAAATGGTGTGTGTTTTTCATGTAGGGTATAGATCACATTTACAGACATAGGAGATCTGTGCAAAGTTGAAGAGATTGACTTGGAAGATAAAGGCAACTAGGCATTCCCCAAATTCAAGACACTTATTTGGTGATGTGAAAAAATAGGGAAAATAATTATTTCTTTGCCACCATAATGAAAAGTTGGCAATTACTTTTGGTTCGTTTAATGTACCACTAGAACAATTGTTATAGTTGTTAAGAGCCTTTGATATGTGTTGATCGCCAACTGTTTCCATCATTTTAAATAGGTAGAATGTTCTTGTGGAGATTATTGGTAATGCTAAATAAAGTGATTTGAAATATAGATTCACACTATAATAATGTGCACTATATCACAACTATAATAATGAAGGAACAAGATTCTTTTCTCCAGAAAGTAAACAATTAGTTTCGTTTTAGTTTTGGATGCTTGACAATCTAGAGTATGATGTTGGCTTTATAAAATTAGATACAAACTGTATATACACTATTTGGGTATTTGTCAAAAATGTCTTTGATGATAACATGGACATTTAATAGAATTTTTTGTAGACTCCTACATATGTATGAAATGAAAAGTTGGATCCTAACATGGGGAAAATAATTACACTTTCTATTTTGTATAATTCTATTTATTGGATTAATTGTCAAAATGGGACATCACAAATCAATTGAAGGGGCAATATGTTCATAAGCATGGCCATGTAATTGATTGACTAACTAACTGGGAGCATCTAATCATATATGATAGTGTCTAAAAGGTGTACTATGTCTATCTTCTTAGCTACTTGAAACAACATCAAATTTGATAACATGGTAAATAATCATCTCTCTACCTATTATGGTAGGATATAATGAATGAATAATCTTTGAATTTTGGTTATCTTTCATAAAAAGCTTGATATGATAACTCTTTTCTACCTTAGTGGCCACCCCTTTTTTCTATTTGATAATATTTGGATAACCTATTATCATCATTATTTGTGTAGTTAGGATTTTGATTATAAATGTGATTGATGTTGAATCTATTATGGTTTTTGAAATACCTTTGAATTTTTAAGATTATCCTATACATAGGAAATAAGGGTTTAAGGATAGGACAACCCTCCTTGATTGTCAAATTGATCTAATAACACCATTTCTTTCATGGCACTTTGACTATAGAAATTGTATTAATACCCACTTGGTAATAAAGACATGATGAGTACCCTAAATTGATTTTTAGAATGGGACATGATAGTGTCCACAACTTGATGAAATTATAAAGTCATATAGATAACATTTTAGTATCACAAGATTGGTGTGAATATTCTCATGACATAGTGTACTAGTCCTTTTAGGAACATTGTTTATTATTACACAATGAAGTATTTCATCAAGTCATATAGGTAACTTGTTACTAGATTACAAGATTGGTGTGATTATTCTTATAACCATAGTGTACTAGTCCTTGTAGGATCATTGTTTATGATTACACAATGAAGTGTAGTAATAACTATGCAAAATTGTTATGTTGTAATGACTATACCATTCCTTAAGGATAGCCCACATTATATATTTGAAAAGATTTTATGTTTAAATATATTCTCCCATATTATGATAGTCTTTAGGAACAAAATATTGATATCTTGACAGCAATGCTTCAATGGTATGTGATTATTAGAAAATAACAACTTGACTAACCTCATCATCTGAGAAATCAGAGGACTTGAACACCTGATAGTACATCATTCACAAAAATAAACATTGTATCCAAATTAACACATCATGACCTTCATAATCTAGAGAAAATCAAAATATTCTTCCACTCGGGCTTTAAATACTCTTTCCAACATATTGAGACTTCTTCTACTTAAACCTGTTGGAAATACCTTCATAATGCCATAAAATTATTAGCATGATTAGTATTCAAAATAAATCAAACCATTTTAAATGCATTATCAAGGAAGACTAAAACATGAAAGCATGAGAGATATGAATAAATAAACTCCCTCATGACGCTCCCATTGTCATGAATCTTCTTTGTCCTCCTCTTCATGATCTCGTCACTTCAAGATTGACAAATGAAGGTTTGGAGAGATTGATGGAGTTGAATGTGGATTTCTCTCACAATCGCATAACAAAGTAAGGATGTGTGGATAAGGATTCTAACATGATGAGGGTGTTATGATAAATGGATTATGCACTCAAGAGGGTAACATGATGGATGTAATGATTATGCAACCAAAATGGCAGCATAAGGCTATGATGAAGGCTTCAATTTATAGATTTTAGGGATTAGTAATGGATGGTCAAGATCAAAAGTGGGATGAAGGGCTCATATTGAAAGGGAATGCAGTCCCATATCTAAAGGTTTAGCCTTATGACAAGTAGAGGTGGGAAAGGATAAGTGTGGTCCCACATGTGTGAGCACATCTTGGGAAGAACAAATATCCTATGGAAAAGGGGAATATGTACTCACACATGTGTGAGAAACCTTGGGAAGTCCAAAGGGTTGACAAGTGAAATACTTGTAGAAAGGGGTAGGGACTAGGAAAAGGGGGTTTATGACATACGTGCTAAAAGAGGAATGTGTAGGGTGGCTCTATGGGCAAGAGCATCCTCACACATGTGTGAGAACCCTTTGGTCAAAGGTGATGTGGAGATGTTGAAATGACTTGTGCATGCAAGTCCTTCAAGAGGGGGTCACATGTGGAGTCACATGTGGGTTTTGGGTAGATGTGTAGCATTTTCAATTTGAATAAATACTAACAAGGGTTAGGCCTTGGTTTAATTAGGTTAATGGGGGGATTAAAAGATAGATTTGTACGAATTACAGAATTAGCTTAATTAATTTTGAACTAATTTAGCTAATTAGGATTAGGAATAAGATTGGAATATTCCTTAAAGGTAAGCTTGATTTACTGAAATAAATATTTAGGATAAATGAGAAATGTATAATTAATTAATAGATTAATTATTTATGTGGAAGGAGAAAATCAATTTTAAATATAATTTAATTAATTTATGGGTAATAATAGGTTAATATGACTAATTAAATTAATCATAAGGATAATTAATCAAATATTAATTTAATCAATTTTATGTGTCTACAACCTTATGTATGTACAAAACAACTTCCTTTCTTGTAATATTCATCAAGGTGGTTTTATATTAATCAATGAGAAAAGTCTCAACTACCTCTTGACAATTCTTAGTGTCAATAATGACTCTATGGATACCATAAAAATGCTCTAAAGGTGTGTTATCCCTCGTGATTGTACTAGGATAGCCTAAGAAAATCATCAACCATTAGTCATTATATAGTTCATCTTATGCCTATATGTTTGATAATGTTATTATATGTGAGTAATTATTTTGGATGATAACTTTATGACCTAACCAACTGACCTCTATTGTGTTGTTTTATTTCTTAGGTTAATGCTATGATATGGTTGTTCTCAAATGATGTCGACTATTCTACCTAGTTTCACAACATATCTCTCTTTCTTAGCAAACTATAACCCTCATGAGAAGTATTTTTACACTTTATAATCATAAAGTTGGTAAGGAAGAGATAACTCACTATCTAGAGTTTGTTGAAAGTACTTTCAAGGTTTCTTTCAACTACTATGAGAGTTAAATGTTAATCACCAAATAAAACAATCATCTTTGGTATGTAGGACTCTCATGTATAGAATGGCAAACAATTGTATTTCTCTCTACAACCATACGTACACCCTAATGGTGAAATGTTAACTAATATGAAATAAGCTTATTAATGAATTCAATGAATTTCTTGAATGTAAGCAATGGTGTTGACCTTTAAATAAGAAATTTCAACTACATTTAAAGAAAATCAAATGTATTCTAAATTATTATACTTTCATGCATCTTTAAATATAAACCACTATACTAAAATAAATCACAATTATTTTTATAGGATTCTCACAAAAACTAACTCTTGTAAATCTATCCTTGCCCATTGTTGAAGAGGTATGTATTTACAACTTATTTTATACTAATTTCCTGATATGTTAGGACACATTTATCAAGATTTACATGTACAAATAAAGGGTTTTCATAACTATGGCCCTTCTTTAGCATTGAGATTCAAAATGAGGTTGTAATTCACTAGTTAGTTAGCTCTAATGTTAAAATACAACAAGAAATGATGTTTTAAGAATGCAAATCCACATTCAAACACTAATTACACATATTCAAAATATACTTTTTTCTTTGTGATAACCATAGGGGGTTTGATATCATACATCACATATGTTGGACCTTGTAATAGATGTTACACAACAAAAAATTTCCTCATATAGTTTTTACAAGGGTTATGGATCCTACCTACTTGACAATTGTAGCCTTGCTATGATAGCTAGGTGAGGATTTTTTAAAACATAGAAATCTATTGATTCCAACCCCAAGTATTAAAAAAATATAAGGCAATGAGTCATCTACTAAAGGGAATCTAATGGTACATTCAAGGTAGGCCATATATCTAGCAATACTTATTCAATCTTCCATTCTAAACTAACTTCTTTTCATCCCTTAAATTTAAACTCTTGGCACTAAATGTTATTTTGAAGGACAATTAAGGTCTTTCATGCCTCAAGGAGGGTTGTAAAGATTATAGATACTCCAAAAAAACTTCCAATATATTTCCAAGACTATTTAATGGTTTCATGAGAGCTGTAATGGGTTAATAACATGTCAAACGCTTAAAGAATTTTATAATATATAAATGATAATAACATAGCTTAAAAAATCTCGTTAATCACTCAAATTGATATTTCTAGTGATGTTGTGGTTGATGCTAGGAGGTGCTGGTGGGAGGCTAATCATGCTATGCATGGTGGATGGCTTGGTTCTAAGACTACTTTTATTGTTTTTTCCCCTCCTTTTTCCCCTATTGAGGTGGTGCTTTTGGGGAGTCTTATGTTCTCATTCCTGGTCTTTTTCAAGCTTGAGATTATGGGGGCCTTTCTAAAAACCATAGGGGTCTCTTCTGCTCCTCTCGCCTGCTCTCATGGATCTCTTCTTGAGATGTTTTTCTCTCCTATGGAGGTGGAGTGGTTGCATGGGTTTTGGACCGAGGGTCTTTTTTGGATACTGACATTCATGTTACTGGTAGAGGGAGCCATTCAAAACCCTCATGGTTTTCTTTATAGGAGGTTTTGGGAGCCTTGTCAAAACCCTATGTCCCAGAATGTGCCTTCAGGACATGTTGTTGTTGTTTAGGTTGTGACTGGTTGAGGGAGCTTTGCAAAACCCACTCTCTCAGGTTGTGGGAGCCTTGTAAAATCCATTCTAAAGGTTGGGGGAGCTTAGAAAAACCCTATGTTTTTTTTTACTCTCAGGGATAGGCTAGATGCTGGCAGTTTTCAAGGGCCCAGTTTGACTAGTATTTGTTTTTGGTTAGGATCAAGCTTTTTTTTTGTCTTGGATATTCTATTATAGGTTATGGGAGCTTAGGAAAACCCTTCTTGTTGGCTGAGGGTACTTGATATAACCACCATTCTCTATTTTCTGAGGTATATTGTTTGTTGACTTAGACCATCTATTTTGACCATCTTGATTTGTATCGTTTTACTCTTGATTTTTGGCCGGTGTTTGGTTGGTTGTGGCTACTTTGTTTCTCTGTTTATATTTTTTGCAACCTTTGTGTTTCAGGATCTAGACGTCCATAAGTCCAGAAGGTTTCACGTCCTTTCTAAAACCTATGGTTTGCTGCCAAGTTGTCTAGTCTAATTTTTGATGGCAACTCTTTGATCGTAAGGGTTTTGGGGCCCCTTCAAAACCTATTTTATCCTAATAAAAAACTTCACAACTTGCTAAGAAAGAAAATGCAAACAAGAGGTGGATATTAGAACCCAAGTCAAATCTTAATACCACAAAATTAATACTTCATATCAAAAAATTCTAACTAGGTCAGTATTTAGATCTCACAATCTAAGAAACTCATCAAGAACCAAGGAAAAATAGAACACTTAAAGATAGGAGAACATTTGATCAATTAATTTGAAAAGAAAGAAAAGGATTCATCATTTTTTTTGGAAAAATGGAGGGTTTATGCAAGGCACAAATATGTTTAGCTAGGATTGTAAGCAATTAGTAACGAAAAAGAATAATATAATAATATATTATTAGGATGAATATTATCTTTCCAAGTAAGTGTAGATGTGCAATTGAGTAGTATTGCTAAGATTCAAAAGTGGATATAATCAAATATTTTTGCCATCAAATTTTACAAGGAAGAAAATAACTAGGGTAAGTCCATAGCTTGAACAACAAGAACTTGATGCATTCTATAAAATTACTTCCAATAATTAAAATTTGTTAGATCAAGCACTTGAAAGAATCACAAAGTAGGAAAGTGATAATAGAAATATTGTTTATAAATAAGACTTGAAAGAAAAATCATGCAAAATATATAAAGTGTGCCTAAATGTTGAACGAGGCTATATTAGATGCACTCCCTATTCAAACCCATTCTTGATGGGTGCTCAAGGCCACTTCCAAGGTACTAATAAAGTATATGCCTACATAGGTCAAAATTTATTTAGAGCTAAGTATCTAAACCCCATGTATAAATTGTCAAAGTAAGTATCATCAAAACTCTTTGAGGTAAAATCTAATAGCCTTGACTAAAACCACTGCCGGGCTTTACAAGGTTCAATGATGTAAAGTCTTTAATAATGCCATAGTAATTTTTTAATTAGGTATATCATGGCTTTCTCCATGCTTCGACAACTTACTATTTCTTTCTCTTTGGCCCTAGGATTTTAGGTCTCCATATAATCATGTACAAGTCTTAAGATAAAATATTAATCCATGAACCTCCATTATTCTTCATTTACTCTTTTCCATTCTTCCTCTCATTAAGCATTGAGTATTCACCATCCCCAATTCCTAATTTGAGGGTTCACTTTTCCTTTGAGTCAAGAAAATCTTCGGCTTTAAGTATTTCCCCTACACATTTCCCTCTCTCCACATCCCTTCTCCCTTGCTCCTTATGGGGCTCATACTTGTAGGGTTACTCATACCATCAAACTTGAAATTTATATAAGGTATGTGGTAAAACTAATCACTAACCCTTGAAATTATTCCACCCTATTTTCCTTGTTGTTTTCTCTTCTAGCATTAGGAACACCACATTAATGATCCCTAATTAATTTCTCTTAAGTCATAGACTTTTGGATTTTTCTATTTTTTTTACCAAAAACTATATCTGCAACTGTATATCCCTAATACCTAATCCCTTTCCTTTATCTTTTTATCCATATTATTTATTGGTATTAGATTTACCCTCACCTTGATCCCACTACTTTTTCTATTAGTATTAGGTATCCCTTTCCCTAATTCTTTCTCCTCTTTGCATATTTTCCTTTCAAACTCTTAAAAATTTAAATACAAACTCCTTAAAAGTATGTCATTATGTGGTAATCCTAAACCCTAGTTCCCAACTACTTAAAAATTTAAATACAAACTTCTTAAAAGTAAAACTAGGATGGTGCATTAAAGAATGCCCTAAGCATGGCAAAGCATGGAAAGAATTGTGACTTATTTTTGATAAATTTCTATTGATCTAATGTATGAATTAAAAAAATATAGAAGATGACAAACTAAGGAGGAATAAGTAAAATATAATGAACAAATATCTAAAAGTGTGGTTCGAAAACTAGAAGAAACCTTGACATAAAAGAAATAAATCGAACAATTCATTTTACGATTAACCCCACATTATAGCAAAAATAGTATTTCCTCTTCATATATGAATGTTGTAGAATTGATCAAAGGCACTAAGAGCACTACCACACTAAGGCAGGGGTCCCATGGAGGGGGCTTAAGCTCTATTTTTAAGGAAGAGGCGGTCCCATGAAAATATTTTATGGCTATGGGATTAATTATAATCTTTTCCTAAAAAATAGAGCCCCTACCTTTTAGGCTTGAAAATCTAAGCTGGTGAAAATGGGGTGGGGCTAGAAATTGCTCCACCACCTTAGGAATGTATTATGTCATTTGTCAATTACATAAATTTTAGAAGAAAAACTAAATTTGTTTACTACCAATTTACTTAAATTTAGGAGCTTAAACTTAAGTTAATCTGCACTACAAAATTTATGACATCCTTAAATTTAGAAGCTGAAATTTTTAAAAGAAGGGAACTTGACAAGTCCATACATCCCCATCAGAGCATTTCAAAACTATAACATTTGACAACAAACCCCCTTTCATTATCTGTTGATGGATGTCCATAGTGTAATTTGGCACAGGCGGTGAGAATGCTAGGTTCACAGTTATCAATTTCATATTCTTCTCGAAGTTTATAGTTCTTTGTAAACACATCCATTTTGTTCATATCCCACAACCAAAAAATTCTATAAGACCAAATATCTTTGAGGCACATTGTCAAAAAGTTCGCGTGCGTTTTCGATGCTTCCACACTTTGCAAACATGTCTACCAGGGCAGTCTCAACTATAACATATGAAGTACATGTAACCTGTTCCAAAGCTCCCATTTTGACATAGGCAGTGAAGAAGCTGGAAAGGGTTGATATGCCTATCAATTGCATTTGCTTGAAAGTTTCTAAAGCCTTTTCAACAAACCCATTTTCTGCATATCCTGCAATCGTAACATACCATGAGAGTTTTGAGGCATTCGACCAAGCACTTCACGTGCCTCGTCTTTGCATCTACGTTTTGCATACATGTCTACCAGAGCATTTCCATTTCCGAATATGGTAACTCTGTAAACTCCGTGCTTTTAGCCCATTTACTTCTATAGTGCGGCAACTTGTCATGTGCAGATGGGCTGGAGGTTTAAAATTTGAAATTCAGGAGCATTTACCTAATAGTATGAGTTAACGGCAGCAATGAGGACACGGATTTCGGCTGGGCCCCGCAACAGCCACCTAAGCACGGTCAGGGCTTAGTGTGTTGTTTAAGGCTGGTCCTATAATAGGAAGTTCGATATGGTGGGAGCATTGTTGGAGCATTGTTGTACGTAGTATTAAAGTAGACGTCGGGCTCTTCTTTCTATTGGCTAGCTTAAACAGAAATAATCGGCCAGCCTTAAACAACACACACTAAGCTTTGACTACTTAGGTGGCTGTGGGCCCATTCTTTCTCTCTTAACGGACTTCCATCGATTTCCGTTTAAAAATTATTGCTTAACATTCAAATTCGATTAACAGTATTCCCGCCTGTTTGATTGCTTTGGGCAAAGCAAATGGCAGATGTTAGATATCTACCTAGCAGCCATCAGATATCTACCTAGCAGCGGTCATTTAATGATTCGTAGCTGTCATTTTCATATTCAACATGTGTTATTGTCGATTTTTTCCACTTCCCCTGTTTCATATTACTTACAAGTAAAAAAAAATTTCCATGCTATGTGGCTTTTTTCCAATCTGGATGGGCTAAAACTGTTTATTAATCTTTACCACTAAAACTATTTTTTAATCTTTACCACTCAGTCATAGCATGCAGTAATAAAGATTGGTATAATATAATCACCGGGGAGGTATCTTGCACCAAAATTGTCTATGTAAACACAACAAACACATTAATTAAGAGGGCAATAGTGTTCTATCCGCGACATTACATGTCCGAAAACTTTTTATGTTTGGTTATTTTTATTTATGTTCATATGTATAATTAATCATGATAAAATTATTTAGATTTCATGTAGATATACATGAAAAAAATGATAATGATGATATAAATCTAATTATTTAGATAACATTATAAGACAAACATATAATATCACATTTAACATAATAGATATAAAAAAATTATATAAAAAATATTGAGCATACTTATATAATATAATTTTTTTCAATAATTGTATTTCTAATCTACTTTTTTCTTAAATATGCTTACTCAATATTTGCATAAAAAGAAATTCATTAGAAAACTAGATAAAGAGATAAAAATACAACAAACCAAAACCACATAATCTATAAGAAAAACATGGTATGCCTATAATTGTTGCATACAATGATCTACAAAACCTTATCATAAGTATTACTAATACAAAAGACTAATATAGGACTAATTACATTAAAACCAATATAATCATTTCTTTGTCAAACATGTGATTTAAGGATTATATATTCATGTTTTAATACATGCCAACATGTAATCTCAAAAAAATTATGACACATTGTTGTATTGTGACATAGAAAAAAGGTATAAAATTAAGAGCTTTATGGTTGGATAATTTTAAAGATATAATATTGTGAATTAAATTTTGATGTTTAGAAGAGAAAGAAATGTAAAAAAGATTAACAACAACAATGTGTTATATGTTATATGTGGTATAATAATGCATGTTGCAAAGAGTACTCTTGCATCATTATTTTAGGTCATGTATCAAATCCAAGTTTTAATACTCATCAAATGGTTGATAAAATATGATATATTTTGATTTTAAAGAATTTGAATTTGAATTTATAATAAACTTTGTACATAGAATTAAAAAGTGAAATTCTAAAAAAATGCATAATTTAAAGAAACAATTATCAACAATAAAATCTATTGATATAGTTTATTATCTTAATACTATTTATGTAATTAATTTGCACCTTAAATGTTGTTTTTCTAAAATATTTCATATATAGTTTGAATTGTGCAAACTCTTTTCAATTTAAAAATTAATTGATTTAATTGAAAAACATCATACTATACTAATAGAACCACGAATTAATATTTAATTTTTTAAATTTAGAAAAATATATATTATATTTAAATTTTGTTTAAAAAAATCATTGAAAATAATTAACAAATAACATCACAAAAAATAATACTAATAAGATTACTCATTTTTTTCTAAAACAATAAAATGCATGTTTTCCTAATTATAAACAAATAAGGTAAATACTTAATATGGACAAATGAAATAATTTGGTACAATAAAAACTATATTATAAGGAAAAAGAGTATCTATGTATATATGTTTTGGCATTCACATGGATTTTTAAAAGTTATTGTCGCATATTAGTGTCTTTGTTTCATATCTTTAAATAATTAGAATGATAGTTTATAAGGTGTTGATATAAAAAATAAAGTTTTTGATGGTTTGAATGTAACATGCCCATTGTTCTACCCATTCGATTTATGAACTTTTAACCCATAAATGAAAGAAATACATTGCAAAAATACAAGTAATAAAAAAAATTCTCTTTCCTTTCAAAAATAAGATACATATTTGAAATAAATTTCTTTTCAATTTTCATTTCATCATGAATCATATACAATATCATGTTCATAAATGCATGAATACATTTACATTTTACCTTTCAAATTTCTATTTACTTTAGGAATATTTGAATACATATAAAGCTTCTAAGAGCTTAAAGAAACATAAAAGATACAAAATGGTCTAGATGTCCTTCTTGGCATACATCCTCAAAAACTAGTTGCCGACTAAATGAGGAAGAGCATCACTCAAGTGCTTTTCCACCCAGCCAAGACTTCACAGTCCCCTGTGCCTCTTCTAATAGAGCCGACCTGACCCTTCGACGAAGAGTTTGGTTTGGTGACCTTATAATAATACAACCTTATGAGCATAGTGTTGTGTCCTAAATAATTAGAGTTGTCATACATTGGCTACAACCTACATGTATGATGTTCCCTGTCTAGTATGTAAACCTGGATCATAGTGAACCAATAATATACATAGTGACAACCTATACTACTATGGCCAAAGAATTTGTCACCCAACATTTCAAGTGAGAGTCGTATGTCCGCCCACTTGATTGCTCTATTTGGTAAACTGGCCACTAATTCTATTCCCATACCTTTTCCACAAGGTTTAATAATAGAATGTCTATGTAGGTTATTCCCATCCACAGATTATCCTAACCCCAGGATTAACCAAATCAATCATTCCTACATTCTAAATATACACTTCATAGCATAATACTATCCTAGCTATTACATACATATACATAATTATGTATCATAAGGAATATCAAGTTTCTATCAACTCAAGAATGCATATCCTACCAATAATTCAATATCAATCATTACTTTAAACCAAGCTCATGCAACAACATAACCTATATATAACATTACCCAAAAATAAGGTAGAATCCTCATGCCTGTATTATAGCTTCCACACAAATACTGATTCCTTTCCATAAACACGCAAGCTACACAGATTATCCACTGGGATAAGAATTCACTCTCTCTCTCAATGATAACCACTAACCTAATCTATTGTAATGATCATTTAGAATAGTTGTGGCTTTTCATATCTTTCCCTATTATTCCTTCTTCTACTTCTCTACATTGTTACATTATATATATATATATATATATACCTAATGGGATGTGTCCCTTACATTCTATTATTTTCTCCAGGTGTGTCTACTCATTTAGGAGCTTTGTAACTTTTTGTGGTGGATTATGGTATGTTATTCATCACAATTCTAGCTTTGGTAGATTCCTTGCTAATAGGAATTGACATAAAACTAATCTGATGCAGGCATTATATATATATATATATATATATATATATATATATATATATATATATATATATATATATATATATATATATATATATATATATACCTAATGGGATGTGTCCCTTACATTCTATTATTTTCTCTAGGTGTGTCTACTCATTTAGGAGCTTTGCAACTTTTTGTGGTAGATTATGGTATGTTAATCATCACAATTCTAGCTTTGGTAGATTCCTTGCTAATAGGAATTGACATAGAACTAATCTGATGCAGGCATTATAAATTAAAATCTATTGGAACAAAATAGATAAAATATCCCATAATTTATGGTGAAATGGGTTTAAAAAGCATTAGTTGAGCCTAAGGAAACCTCAATTAAAGTTATCCACAACATAAAGTATTATACTTGAAATAAGGAGATTACAAATACCTTACCGAAATTGGTCAATTCATTTTCTTCAAGATGGCTTGCTCCCTTAAATTGGGAGAAACTTTGTAGCATGAATGTATAACTCAACTATCAAATGAAAAAGTTCCTCTCATGGTTTCTATTTTTTATCGAAGGAGGTGTGATCAATAAAATAATTAATTGGAAACTCTTTTAGGCAACTAAAATTATCTCTAAACTATAATTTTCTATTTGCACCATAAAAGGACCTAAGTGCCCTACCATTAGGAGATAACTATGGGAGACTATATGGTACATTATAAAACTCATAAATTAATTATACATGATATGTGAATATTTTACTACAATATTAACCTCAAATGAAAAATAGGGAAGTATAAAACATTTAGTCATGATTTTAGTCCCTTTATATATAAATGAATACACTCTTATATTTAACACCTAGGAATGGAACACTCACATGGACAAACAAAAGGCCCAATTTAAGTAAAATAGAAAAGAGATTGGATATTAATTTTATATTTCCTAAATGGATTGAACATAATGATTTAATAAAATGTTAAATAATTATATGCTTGGTTTAATATCACCTTTTTTTGACTTTACAATTCATTGAAGATCATCTTAAGCCCAAATGCACCTTCTACTTTAAAAATATGTAGTTTGAAGATCAACCTTTCATATATCTTGTTGAACATTGATGAAGTGAGCTTATAGAAATAAGAATCACCAATATGTATGTCCTAAAAAACTCATTGTCTTAAAAAATCCATAAAGATTGAAATAATAATTATAATTTTCAAGAACACTTTGTTGATAAAGAATGGATAAAAATGGATAAAAATGGAACTAAACACTCTCAATAGATTTATCATAGTTAGAGGGATGGACTAGGATCAATTCATGAAGAAAGATCCTTTATCTCAAAATTAATAATTGTCCAAGCAAAGGAAAATAAAATCTAGAGGTAAAACTCTTGAGAAATTTAGCTAGCTAAGGATGAAAAGACCATAAATTTTTTAACAACATAACTAGGGAAAGGAGGAGCTAGAAAAAACACTTTTGTAAAATTTCATAGTCGAGAACCTCTCATTGATCCTAAACCAATCAGAGTTGAATCAATCTTATTTTTTAGTGAAATTATTGCAAGTGAGGGGGATTCAAGATTGTAGGAGCAAATAGACTTCTTATATTCCATTCCCTTTACTAACCCAAATGAAGATATTCAAATATAATTGGCTCCTTTTGTTAGGAGGAAATGAATTTGGATTTATTCAAAGTGAACTCAAACAAAGCCCAAAGGCCTAATGGATTTCATGTTTCCTTTTAGTAATGTTGCCATATCATTGAAAAATAAGTCACGGTGGCTTGTAGTGAAGCACAAAGATTCAAAAAGTAATAAAATAACTTGATTCTATATTTATTGCATTAACCCCTAAGAATGCTTCCCTTGAGTCTTTTATAGATTTTTGAAAACTCTCCCTTTGTAACACTCTATATAAAGTCCTATAAAAGTCAATGAAGGAACATCTAAAAATACACACTCCCTTTTCTAATCTCCCAACAACAAACTAGCTTAATCTTTGAGATATTCATCATTGAAGGTATCGACACTAGACATTAAAGAAATCACTCAATTTCCAATACAAATAAAAAAAGCTTGATAATTAAGCATAATATTAGCAAATCATATGGTGGAGTAATTGGAGGTTACTCATGAAAATCCTAAAAAAAAGTTTATTTCTATGCTAATTTGAGGGAATTGATCTTCGAATGAAGTAGAAGTTGAAGCCTTTTTGCTTGGTTTCTTATTGTTTGAATCATGTAACATTGACAAAATAATAATTAAGGTCAATTTTATGCTGATCATTCTATGTATATAGAAAAGATGCTCTATCAATTAAAGAATAAATATCACTTTGAATGAATTTTCTGGTATACTTGGTAGTTTAACATCTTTAATTGCCATCTTTAATTGCCACATATTACTCTCAATGGTTGACCTAGCATTAACAAAACGTGTAACCAACTATACATTTTCTCTTCATGTTATTATAATCATTCCACCTTCTTATGTAGGAGTGACACTTCCCACATGTTTGATTTGGTTAAAAAAAGTTTTGGCCTCATTATTTTGTGTTAGTTGTTTCTCACTCCATAAATATACGATCATCATTTATTTCATTTATTTTACTTTAAAATTCACAATGGAGTTGAGAAATTCACTTTGGTGGTGAGTTATAGTAAATGGGCATCCTTGTGAAGATCAACAAAGCAGATTGAGAAAACTTTTCGTTCTTCCACACTAGTGATATTACAGTTATGAGATTTTACAGCCCACTATTGGGTGTTTTGGCACTCCGTATACCTAAGAAGAGATCCTCAATCCATTTTGTTAATATCCTACAATTAGGGAATCTACGAGAACCTGTTTCTTTGAGCCATTATGTCAAACCGTTCAGGTCCCTTGTCTATGCTTCAACATTTTACATATCCCTCTGGCAAACAATTTTTGTTTGCATTCTGTCAAACAGTTCACATTCCTTTTCTATGCTTACACATATTACATACGTGTGTGCCAGAAAAGTTTCAGCTACAACATCTGCAAAGATGCTCTACCGTTTATTGTGGGATGGACCTCCATACCCTGTTCCAAAGCTCCCATTTTCGCACAGGCTTTGAAGATGTTGGCAGAGGTTGCGGTGTTTGGCTTTACTCCTACTAATCACTTTTAACTCAAAGCTTCTAAATCCTATTCAAGGAATGCATTTTGTGCATATCCTTTAATCATGCGGGGTAAAAGATGACAGCATAGCTGCGGCTAAGTCGGCTTGCCCCACTCCGTGTTGAAGGTCCTGGAATGGAGAGTATGCTTTCTCTGTTATTGCTGCTCAGGGATCTTCAGTGCCGATTCCCTTCAATGGAGAGTAAGCGGCGCCCTATTCAAATCAATTCCCTTCCATTACGCTTTCTTGGATGTCCAAACCCTGTTCCAAAGCTCCCATTTCAGCATAGGCCGCCAAAACACAGCGAAATAAAAGATGCCTACGGGCTGCGATCAAACATATACGCCAGTCATCCATCCAAATCTGCGCGGAAGAAATGTTTGTTTGAATTTGTAACGGAAACGGAAACGGCTGAAAGCAGACCTTGGCAAAAGGAATGGGCACACAACTGCCACCTAAGCGGTCAAAGGCTTAGTGTGTGTTGTTTAAGCCATCCCGAAATAGTCGGGCTCTTCCTTAAACAGCAATGTCTAGCGGTGTTCTTCCCAGTACCGTTTCAGTTATTTCCACACGCTCCAACTGTGTCACTGTTTTGTATTGAAGATAATTATGACTAAAGATGCAACCACGACCTCCAAGGAAATAATTCGCCACTGATAACTCAGCTACGCCTCACTAGACTCCAATATTAAGTACGATGCAGAACTAGCCATGGATTAGAGTGCTGGACAGAAGTAAATAATCACAATATTGATCAACAGACTTACCCAACCACGCTAATCAGTGTTCGCTTCTACTTGTGCCACTCCAATCTCCATTACAAATCATATTTTTCAAATTTGATCTTTCACAAACATGGAAAATGTTGCTAATGAGGGTGATCGTCTTCAAAAGCCAAGAAAGTCTCCAGATTTCCTCGAGAAACAAAATCTTCAACAAACTCCAGATTTTTACTATTCCCAAGATGTCTGAATCCTCATTAAATGCTCTTATTTATTGATTTTCTTTGGCTTACATTCCAAATAACCAACAATGTGGGATAAATGAAACCATCAAAGCAATATAAACATTAAACTAGCTCAATCACAAAAACTAGATTGCAATGATAAGAAATCTTAAAAACATTCAATAGAGATATTGAAGATAAGACATTCAAACCCAATGCAAACCATTACAAACGCGAATATCTCCTCCAGAATTCTCCATTGTCCTTCTTTCTCCTTCAAAATAGTGGATTTGTGTGGATCTCACCTACAAGTGCAAAAGCATGAAGCAAGATTGATTTTGATAGCGCTAGGATACTAGAAGCATGGTTGATTGATTCGATCCCTTGATTGAAGAAACTCATCCAATTTATAGACAAATTGGAGAGAGGACAAGATTAGCATGAAATTGATATTTTAGGCAATTGATTTCAAAAATGGCAAAATTGAGTTGAAGGAAGAAGGTTATGACACCTTCTATGTCATGAATTATGACATATTGCCAATGCAAAGGTTAGAGGACTAAAAGCTTTATGACATCTTGCTATGCCAATGGTATGATGCATGAGAAATTCATGCTTCCACCGAAGCACAAAAATAGGGAGAGACTAGAGAGAAATTGATTAGGTGGAAATTGAATTTAGAAAATGAGGTGGAAATTAGGAATTAGAAAAATTAGAAATAAGGTTAGAAATGATGAATTGGAAATTAGGAAATTAGAAATTGATGAAATTAGAAAATTAGGTGAATTAATTAATAATTTTTCATTCATTAATTAATTCACAAAAAGAGGGGGAATTAATTAGCCAATTAAATAAATATTTAATTGTGACAAGAAGACTTAGAATAAATAAATAAATTATTTAACCTAGAGGGAAAATGACAAACAAGATTAAATGAATAAATCATAAAACCCTAGAAGATGAATTAGAAATGCAAGGACAAAAATTAGGTCTTGACAAAAGATAATTGATGTAGGGTCGATTTGATCATGATTCTGACTAATAAAGGACCAGTGTTGATAAATGATTAAAATTGGTTGACAAAAATTAATGATAGATTGACCAAGATTGACAAGGAGATCAAATTGATAGGTGCCAATTAACGAGGAACAATGACTAATCGATCCAAATTGACATGATTGAAAAGGACAAGGATCGATGACGAATTGATCGCAAAATGACAAGATTGACAAGTTGATAATCACACATGATTACTAACAAGCTAAAGATGATTGACAGATTGACAAGAGGACAAGGATCGACCAAAATCATGATTGAAGATTGCTATCGACAAGACCTAATTTGAAAGCGAGAAAAATGAGGAATGCAGAAGAAGGACTCAATGCTCACAAATGATAAAGACCAAGTGCGCAACATAGAAAAAATGTTAATGCGACGCAAGAACCCTAAAATAAGGCAATGCGCAAATGTTAAAGTATGACTCCACAAGTGTTGACCATTTTTAGACGTCTACACAGATTTTTACTATTCCCAAGATGTCTGAATCCTCATTAAATGCTCTTATTTATTGATTTTCTTTGGCTTACATTCCAAATAACCAACAATGTGGGATAAATGAAAGTTAGAATAAAATATTATTATCCCTTAGGTCTCCTAAAGGAAAGGGACACTTATAATTTTTTTTTTCTCACTATAGTCCCAACATTAAAAAATTCACTAAGTTAAGTATTTTTCTTTAACTTAGGAACTTTTGAAAAAAATTAATCAACCCAAAGAAGTCGGCATAAAAAATACATCAAAATTTCCACTGCCACTACATTCCTGGTAACTTACTATAAATAGTAAGTGTCTGGAAAAATCCATCAAATAACCTTTGATCGGCCCGAAACTAAAAACACCTAGGCCAATTTCCTCACTAGTCCCTAAAATGTTTTGGTTAGCCCTTGGGACCATGGGAAAATGGGCTAACAACATAACGCTAGATAACTACTAAAAAGGGGACATTACATCACCAATTGTTTTGGAACTTCTACATAAAATGAAATGAGAGACCTCAATATGCATTTAAAGAAAGAACTTGATCTCGACATGAACTTTACATTATTTGATGTTTGTAATAATTAAGGGTGTAATTTTTTTATTTAATTCACGATCCTTCATTAAAAACATCAATGGTATTATCTAACCCCCTTGGGGTTTATAGACCAATCTCTTTTTTTAACAAGAACATAGAAAAATATAAAGAGGTAGATGTTACGTGTTCTACCAAGATGCATTTGAAATATATTAAAACATACTATTATGAGTAAATTGCCATGTCTAACTATCACTAGAAAAATGAATAGTTATCATGATAGGTCATTAAAAAAATAAAATATTATATATTATATTTTGAATCCTAGAGAAAGATAAATAGGAAGTTCAACATTAACTATAATGATGATGGGTTTGGAAGTAAATAAACCTCCACCGTCTTACTACAATGGATAATCTCGTGCTATTATTTGAGTATAACTTTAAAAAGGATCAAAAAGAAAATTAAAACAAGAAGTATGTTAGATTGATCTCATGTCATGATGATGACAATCACAATTCTATCACAAAAATGACCCACTATATTCAGAAATGAATTATATCCCTTTGATAACTACCCCCCCCCCACCCTTTTTTTTTGTAAGGTAAGTGCTATTGTTAATCGGGATAGCTCCTTATATTGCTAGAAAAAGAAGATTACATATAGTTTCAAACATCAGACTAGGCTAGCCTGTGCCTGCTAGCCATGACTTTAGACACCTAAGCTAGACTGCCTTATATCCAGGCACTTCACAAAATTAAAACAGAGACATTTAGCCAACAAGTCATTTACATGTGTCCACCAATTGTTTGGTATATCACAACCGCATATTCACCTATATTGATGGCATTGGGTGTGAATTGCTCAGGAAGCCAACAATCCATAGATTCGGTCAGTCTTCTGAAAGGCGCCATGTTCCCATTAAACACGACACATCTGAACACTTCCCATGCATTCTCCCCAAATGTCTTTATTCATTTACGCTCCTCCTTCCACACCTCTCTTCTGGCAATCTCACGTATGATATCACTGTCAACAGAGCCACCACTATTCACCTCTTTAGTCTCCTCAGTTTCATCCTCTGGTTTCGAGGATAAGTAATTTTTGAACTGGAAATACACCATCAGGATGCTTACTTTGACTCCCTCTTCTAGACTTAATATGACATTAGCAACATTGTCTGTAATGAATGGCTTCACGAATCCATCAAAGAGTTCGATCTCACGTTCCCCAAAATCAATGACATCGATAAGGGGCATAAGGACCACCTCCAGCATGGCTGCATCACACCAGTGTCTCTCAAAATTGAGAGCGACGCCCATTAGTCCTCGGATAGCGTCATAAACATAATCTTTGATGATAAATAGGTTTCTTAGTTGAGTTCCCAGTGCATTTTTACAGCTGACACAGCTAACATCTCTGAAGTGAGCCATCCACAACACTCTTTCCTCTATGTATCTCACACTAAACATAGCACTTTTGATGACTGGGTTGCATACGTTCTGGATAACATTTATAGAAAGAAGCATGTTACAGATCTCACTCATTATTGCTCCGCCAATATCTACCTGAATCTAGTTTTGAACTGAAGCACTCCCGAAGTGATGAGGTGTCTCTAACCACAAACGATACTTCCCAAGGGGTCTGGTCGAGACTCTTCCATGTGATGATTCTTTCAACCGCCAAATTTGAGATATCGAGACTAAAACAGTGACACCATCCTTCCCATCTATCAGAGTCGTACTAATATTCAAACTTCTGAGGCATAATTCATTGCCACCAGCAGCCCAAGATCAGGTGCTAATCCATATAAAGTTGGTTTATTACCCGACCGCTTGGCGTGGGGATTCATGACAGTCCTTCAAGCAATGTCTTGTAATATCATCCACTATCGAGACATGATTGAAAGAGATAGGATCTTCATTCCATCCAACCCCAAGATTTGCTAGATAGTCCGCCATTTGATTGCCTTCTCTATAAACATGCACAAATTCGTAGCAATCAATTGATTTAAGGTGCTCATTTATTAGAGGCAGCCACTTGTTTAGTTTCAAGTTATGAAAATTAGACTTAGTAACCCCATTTATGATGATCTGCGAATCTCCTTTGATAATTATGCGAGAGATCCCATGCAGAGTACAGAGGTGTAATCCTGCCTCTAGTGCATGGATCTTGACTTCGTTGTTCGTGGCAGATCCAATGCCCCCATACAATTCATATATAATATTACCATGTTCATTTTAGATTATGGCGCCAATGTCGGACTCCCCAGGGTTCCCCCTACTAGCACCATTAAAATTGAGTTTTGTCCAATCCTTTGGAGGGGCCTTCCATCTGACATAATTTCTATCAATAGACTTTTAGGGGGGGACATAAATACCTAAATCCTTAAGAGACCAATGCTTTTCCATTAGGGCATCCCAGTTATTGTATATTTTAGGGCCGCCTTTTAGTATCTTGCCATTTATCACTTCCTTAATTGCAACTTTTATTTTGTCAACCAACATTATATTTGACAGATGTTTCTTTGAAATTTTTTCTATTTTTCTCCTTCCAGATGTGCTATACAATCATAGATGGACCAACATTCCATAGATCACTCCATTTTGACTTCTGTCTGATTGGCCAGGAAAGTAGGAAGTCCAAAAGCCTTTCGTATTTAACCGTAGTCCAATTGATATGGTCTAGGAACCAGTTCCAACATAATTTTTCCACTGGACAACTGAAGAGTAGATGGTTGGTTGTTTCTTCGTTAGCACAACACATAACACAATGATTGGGACCCAAGATGCCAATAATTTTAAGTCTATCACTAGTGAGGATTCTACCATGTAAAGGCGCAATCCACAAGAATTCCCCAACTTTTGGTAGTAATTTATTATTCCAACATATTTTACGCGGCCAGGTGTCACAAGTACCCCTTTGTCTTTGAAATTCGTACCCAAGTTTGGAACTATACTCCCCAGATTTCTAGGCACACCAAAACATGTTGTCAGCTTCATTAGAGGTCGGTATTTTCCCATCTTTTATTACATCCCAAAGTTTCTCACATAATGAAGGGTTACCAATATTTATTTTCTTCCATATTCTTAGACCATTTATGTCCTCACAGTTTTCCATGTAATTGCATACATGTTGCCCTATGCAGTTCTCAACCAGATCTATCCACTCTTTATCATCAAATGATTCTCAGACAGATGGAACCCGTCCCATGAGTCTCTCCAAAACAACGTTGTTCTACCATTACCAATCTGCCATGATATATGCTCTTTGATAATGTTTCTACTATCCGATAAGAAATTTCACATAGCCAAGCCCCTTTTTGAATTGGCCATCGTGAGAATTCAGTTAGGGTCTTCTGAGTCAAGATATTTATTTTGGAACAGTCTGCACCAAAGTTTTTGGGATTCTTTGCACATCTTCTAGGAGAGCTTAGCACCAAGGGCGGAATTTTGCAACTCCATTTTCCTTAAGCCAGCCCCCCCTTCTTCCTTAAGTAGGCACAATGTATCCTAGTTGATAAGCAAATTTTTCTTGTTATCTTTAGCACCATCCCAAACAAATTTTTTGAGCAGATTGTTCAGACTTTTTTCTGCAAGGAATGACATTTTGAAATAGGACATGTTGTATATTGGAATGGCAGATAAAACTGATTTGAACATGGTAAGTCTTGGGTCAACCACCTATTTTTCCAATTTTCTGATTTAGTCTGACACGATTTAATAACATCGTCCTAGATTTGGGATTGTGTGCATCATTTGTTAATATGTATCCCTAAGTATTTGATCGGGAGCTCTGCCATTTTTATATCCAAGTGTTGTGCAATTCTACCCTGTGCCATCTTATTAGTATTAAAGAAGAACAACTGAGATTTTTCTTTATTTATAATTTGACCGGAAGCCATTATGTACTCCTCTAGTGTGTTCTTAATGCCTATAGCTTCCCAGATGGATGCATCACCAAATATGATGGTATCATCTACAAATTGGGAATGTGTGATTGCCTCAAATTGCACATGAGCTTTGATTCCTTTCCAAATGTCTTCACTATGCCTCTTTTTTATTATCCTCCCTAAAAATTCTGCCATAAGAACAAAGAGTGAAGGTGATAATGGATCTCCTTGTCGAAGACCATTTGTGGCTCCAAAGAACCCACTCAAATTACCATTGACAAGAATAGAAAAGTTCATTGTGCTAATGCATAACTTTATACATTCAAGCCATTTAACTCGGAAGCCAAATCTGGTAAGGACATGCATAAGAAAATTCCAAATCACCTTATCATAGGCTTTGGCAACATCTAGTTTAATAATCATACCTTTCAAATTTTCTTTATGGAGTGAGTGTATGACTTCTGATACCAGGATGATATTGTCTGCAATTTCCCGACCTGGAGTAAATCCATTCTGATTTTCAAATACTAACTTTGGTATTAACTTCTTCAATCTTTCAGCCATTGCCTTTGATATTATTTTGTAGATAGTGTTGCATAAGGATATTGGGCGAAAATCAGACATGGAATCACAATCCTGTTTCTTAGGAATAAGAGTGATAATGGTGTGGTTGATCTCTTTCACAAACCTGTGTTTTTTCTGGAATTCTTCAACCACATTCCAAATATCCTTGCCCATGAAATCCCAACATTTTTGAAAAAGCTATGTCGTTATGCCATCTGGTCTAGGCGCCTTATGGGGATGAAGTGAAAATGTGGGAAGTTTAATTTCCTCCAACAAGTAAGGAGAAAGTAGCATATCGTAATCAGAGCTAGAAATCAGGGGGTTAATGACTTCCTCAATTATTGGTATTGAACCTGAATTATCTACCTCAGATCTTCCCAATATATTCATATAATAATTGAGGGCACCTAGCTCAATATCTACGGCCGAAGTTTTCAGAACCCCATTTTCATCCTTGATCGAGCATATCTTATTATTGATCCTTCTAGCCTTAGAAGAAGCATGGAAAAAATTTAATGTTGAGATCCCCCTCGGCTATCCAAAGTTCCCTAGA
The DNA here is from genome assembly GCF_030272615.1 of Cryptomeria japonica. Classification (NCBI taxonomy): domain Eukaryota; kingdom Viridiplantae; phylum Streptophyta; class Pinopsida; order Cupressales; family Cupressaceae; genus Cryptomeria; species Cryptomeria japonica. The sequence continues at coordinate 410,692,680 of NC_081410.1, forward strand.
TGTATCTTTCCAATATAGTTCCTCCCGCTTCAAAATTTCCATATACTGGACTTTGAGTGTTTTCTCTAATTCAAACTCCATATTGGTCATTCCAAATCGCATAACCTGATTGCCAATTTCTTCTAGTTTTTCCTCAATTCTACTTTTGTCTACAAAAACATTTTTGAAGGACACCTTGTTCCAATCTTTAATTTTATTTTTCAGGAACTGAATTCTTTTGACAAATCTGAAGCTAGGGGAGTCGGAGTAGATGTTGCCTTCTTGCCACCAGTTTCTCATATTTTCAAGGAACTTCTCATCCCGACACCACAGGCTTAAGAATTTGAAGTAATTCTTATGTCTGCGAGTATCCTGAGCAATGGATAGTGATAGTGGTAGATGATCTGATCCAATTTTAGGCAGAATTTCAATTTCTAATGAATAGTTGCCACTTATCCACCATTCGCCAACCAAGAAACGATCCAGCCTTTCTGATATATTGGCAAAGTTTAGCCTCCTATTAGTCCAAGTGAGTATACCATTCTTAGGTATGATATCGACCAACTTGTAGTTAGATACAAATTCTCTAAAGTCATCCATAACTTTCGAAGGTTTCCAAAGACCACCCAACTTCTCATCAATGTCGAAAATAGTATTGAAGTCACCAGCAACTATGACCTTGCCATTTTCCAACAGACTTTCTTGGGTGGAGACCTCATTCCAAACTTTTAGTTTTTCCTCAGTCTTAATAGGTCCATAAATATTAAATAATGAATAGGAGATATTCAATTGCTTGTAGACAATGATGCATGTCATCCAGTGATCAAACGAAGCTATGGGATGTACTTCAATTTTCGAGGGCTTCCACATGATTCCCAAGCCCCCAGCCGAACCTCTGGCATCTTGAAAAATGCCTTCCCACTTAAAACAATATTTGATGAACTCAACTGCCTTTTCCTTACTTAGCTTTGTTTCCTGTAGAATATATACTTCTGAATTGAGCTTAGCCAAAGTCCTTTTGACCAAGCATTTTTTGTCAGGGGCCAAAAGGCCCTTGACATTCCATGAGGTGATCCTCATCTTTCCCCAAGGTAGGGCTTTCCTCCCTTGATAGGATTCAAAAATTTCAACCTACTTACAATGCCCTTCTCATTTGCCCTCTGCTCCCTAACCATCTTGTGGCTTTTCCTTCCTCTTGTGCCTTTCTCTCTTCCAAGGACAATATTTGCAAACAAGCTGATACATCTTGGATCCCCTATATTCAGTTCATCACCATCACTATCTGACTCAGATGCCTACAGTACCTCCTCAGTTGTGGGTAATATAATTGGATTCATCATTATGACATTATTTTGGATGATGTTTCTATCCAATGGGATGTCTTGTGTAGGAATCTTCATACTTACATCTTGTTTTGAACCGATGTTGATGGATTTAGGGCCTTCTAAAAGCAGTGTTTCAGGCTCCAAACTTTTCTCTTTTACCTTCCATACCTATTTTGGTTTTCTATGAGGGCGGTTAAAGGCCCTTCTCACAAACAGTCTGCATTTGTCAGCACTGTGAATTTTACTTCCACATCTCAAGCTAGCACAAATTTCTTTTTCTACTTCTATGTGTTGTTTCCATTCACCATCTGCAGTGAGAAGCATAACCGAAGAAGGAATTGTCTTCACGGCTGCTATTTTGAGTCTGGCATATGTGTATAAATTTCCCTCAATGATAGCTTCATCAATTTCCAATAAAGTACCAAGGGATCTTCCGATCGTTTCCAAACAAGCCTCGCTCCAATATTCAATCGGTAGGTTGTACAATCGGATCCATATTGGTTTATCATAAACCGCCAGTGATGTAGGGTCAAAGTTCAGAGACCGGGGTTGAATATACAGTGGGTGATCATCCAAAAACTAGTTTTGAAGGCTAATGATGTGATCTCTATCATCTTCTTCAGGGAAAACGACAACGAAGAAGCCCTTGGGTAGAAATTTTCTCATTATGTGCTTCCCCCAATTGACCTCAACCCAGGCGAGGATATCTTTTCTTGATAATTTTGGCCCTATAATTTTTGCAATAATCACATGTCGTTCGAAGATCAATTTTTCATTTTTGATGTTTTTGGTTAGGTCAATTTCAATACTGCATGATGAGGCATCCTTTTCTAGATAATGGCGATGATTTAAATTTCCTCTGATGTTGTCAATGGTTCCTTCAGACTTTGCCTGCTCATTGCATGGAAATCCATGATTATTCCAATCAACTTCAAGTATTCGCCACTTAACCGATTTTCTCAGACCCACGTCCGCTCCTTCTCCATTCTTCTTTTTGCATGTGGCCTGCTGAAATTCGCTCACCATTTTTTATTCATTTGATAACTCCCCTTTATTCTTGAGATGGGTTACTTCATTCTAACTCTTGTTGTCAAAACTCACTTTGTAGTTAAAGCATAATTTTTCCAACTTTTTATACTCTATTGAATGTTAGTTCAAAATAATATTTATGCTTTTCATGAAGCATTATTTAGATTTAATTTTTTTTTTTCTATACTATTACAAATTTCTTCTACAAAAATTAACTCACACAATCTATTTCATTCTTGTAATGACTATGTTTCAAATATATGTTAAGAAAATATGTATTTCTTGTGAAATTATGTGATTCTCGCAATAGTTTCCTCTGTGTTAAAATTATAATTAATGTAGAGTCGCATGTGATGTAGGGTAAGGAGGAATTCTATTTTTTATGAGTTGCAAAATTAAACCCTACACTTGATCAAAGATTTTAATAGAAGAGGGGTATATGAATTAATTTGAGGATAGTAGAGTTGTATGCTACCTTCTCTAAGTAAATTAAAAATCTTGTTGATTGGGGCAAAGGTTACACCCTCTTTGTACATTTCCCCCTCTTAACTAGGCAACAACTTATACCATGGTTATTAATCATAAGTTGTCTTCTAAGGATATTTTAAATGAATATAATGAAAAAATATTCTAGTGGACAAATTTATCGATAATTTTTTGAGTGTGGGTGTGACAATAAATGACAAATATTTAGACATTAAAATAAGTTTCATAAATATTCTATGAGCAAATAATTATGTCATTAATAACTGTTGGCATTATGTGAACCAGTATGAAGACATAATGATATTGTATGTTGTCATTGATGTCAATATGTGACATGATGTGAACCGGCACATGTGACATGTGAGAAGAGAGAACCGGCATATATATATGAACCGGTATATATGCCAAAGTGAAGCGGTATATTTGTTCAAGATGAACCGGCATGTCAAGATGAACCGACATGCAGTTATGGGAACCAACACATGGAAGCATTGTATGACTATCGGTTGGTAGGTAGTTTCCACTTCAGGATTTTCGGTTGGAGTACCTCAAGCCTGTGTAACTCAATCAGTGATCTTTGTGTGATGAGTTAGCAGTATAACGGAGAACAGATCATGTTGCCACGTAAGCCTTGTGCGCGTGAAGGATCTTGCATGAAGAAGACTATCCCTATCTACCTTGGGAATATGCAAAGTTTGTCAAACGGTGATAACGCGTGATGGGTTATCAGCCGCCATGAAATCGGTGCAGAATGGATGATGGAGAATGTCTTGAGATCGATTCAAGAGTGTTGCATTTAATGCAGTATGATTCAACAGTCAGGATTGAACCGTTTGAATTGCTTAACCTAACAGGTTTAGGGTTTAAGGTTTTTGCTACTGACCTATCTGTTTCCTATAAGGTCGATGTTGTGTCTCTTTCTAAGGTTGTTGGCAAAAGTTGTATGTATGTATCCAAGGAAAGTGATACGTAATTCTTGCCAGACCAAAGGAGAGAAGAGATACCTGCAAAGTGAATGTGCAGAAGGTGGAGATGAGCCAAAATGGATCTGCATTAGCATTGAGTGTTGTTACCAGATCATTGTAATTCCTGTTGATCTTTAACCACTTCAACAGTTGTGAAATCCCTTAATAGGGTAGCCTTAACCGGCTTGATAGAAATCCCTTAACAGGGTAACTTGAAGTTATTGAGTTCTGGGAAGCTATAGAGCTCTGGAGATCCTTTAGCTATTGAGTTCTTGAAATCCTCTAACAAGGTAACCCTAACCGGGTTTAACCCTTAACTGGGTATTATAGCCATCCCTTAACCGGGTGATCCCTAACAGGATCGATTCTTAGCAGAACCTATTGTAATGTCTTTAACCGGACAAGGCTCCTAACAGAGTGAACTTCTAAAGAGTTCAAAAAGCAACTTGTGGGTATTCATCCCCACCGTGGTTTTTCCCAGTTGGGTTTCCACGTGAAAAATATGTGTGTCATGTGTGATGCTTTTATCTTGTGATGCTTTGTTATTACCTGTTGAGCATATGATGGTTCTGTGTTTTATGCCTATCTATAAAACATATTGAACTAACTATTGTGAAGATCTGATGATAAGTTTACCTGTTCATGCATGAGGGTGTAATGGTACTATAGTATTGAGCTAAGAGGAAAGCTTAGTGAGTAACTAGTTTATGACTGTTTTAGTTGTTTTGGGTCCTACCGGTTGCACTCTGTTTTAACCAGAGTCACTGCTTGCCAGTCACTTGGAGTATTTGCTGACAAACTGGTTTTGGATAGTATTTTGCCTGTACTGATTCACCCCCCCCTCTCAGTACCGATTTGGTACTATTCGTTCATCATTGAGTTATCAATTGGTATCAGAGCACTGTTTGTCCTTTGTGTTGTAAGCTTAACCGCTTGAGGTAAAGATCCCAATCAAATGATGAAGAGGGAAGGTCCAAAGTTTAACAGGGAAAATTTTGGTATATGGAAAGATAGGATGAAGATATTCATCAGAAGCATGGGTGCTCAACACTGGAGCTATGTTGAGAATGTCTATGTTGTCCCTACCGGTACTCTCACCGATGACCAAAAGAGAGAGATACAAGAAAATGGGCAAGTCATGGAAGCCCTTATTAGTATTCTATCTGACATTGAGTTTATTGATGTTCAGGACAAGGTAAATCCCAAAGAGGTATGGGATGCTCTTGAAAATAACTATGGTGGTGATGAACATGTAAAACAGGCTAAGGAAGAAAGCCTGAGAGGGAAGTTTGAAGATATGCAGATGGTTGAAGGTGAGACCATTCAGTAGTATGGAATAAGAATCAAAACAGTTGTTTGAGAAATCAAGAGTGCAGGTGGTAAAATAGAAGATTCCACTGTGGTAAGCAAAGTCCTGAGATCCCTGTTGCCAGTCTATGCAATAAGGGTTGCTGCTATTCAAGAGCTAAGATCAATAGACAAGACTAAGGTATCCTTGGACTCCATCATAGCCAAGTTGATAGCCTATGAGCTAAATAGTTTTGATGGCAGTGTTCAAAAGACTGAATTAGCATTTAAAGCTTCTGCTATACCATCCAGAAAAGGAAAAGAAGCTAGAACTAGTGGCGAACCTAGACAAAGCAGAGAAATGAATGATGAGGAGATTTTGATGGCATTTGAAGCTCTCCTTGCCAGAAAGCTTCCTAAAGGAACCGGTAAATACAAAGGTAAGCTACCTTTGAAATGCTTTTCTTGTAACTGGATAGGACATATTGCTATAAACTGTCCTAATGGCAATAACAAGGACAAAGTAGAAAGGTTCAGGAAATTCAAAGGAGGAAACCGGAGAAACTGTTTTGTAGCAGTTGATGAAGGTGTCACAGATGAGGAATCAAAAGATGAAGAGAATGAAGAAATTGTGTTTGTTGCTATAAAGGAAGATGTGGTAGACAAGAAGGCTCTTGTCTCTTGGTTTGATAATTCCAATGAGTGGATCATTGACAGTGGCTGTTCTCACCATATGACTGGTGACTGGAGCAAGTTTCTATCCTTGGAGGAGTATGATGGTGGTGTGGTTCACTTTGACAATGATGCACCATGCATGGTCAAAGGCAGAGGGTCCATCTCTCTGAATGGAAAGAGTAGTGCTGACAATGTGTACTGGGTTGATGGTCTCAGACACAACCTTCTGAGTGTTGCCCAGTTGAATGATAGTGGCCTCACTCTAGAATTTAAGAATGGAGTTTGCAGAATCAAAGGAAAAGAGGGTGAATTGGTGGCCACCGACATGCAGACCAAAGGTAACCTATTTCATCTGAACTCAAATATAAGCACATGTCTTATGGCTAAGTTTTATGATAGCTGGATATGGCATAGGAGACTCTGCCATGTAAACCTTGATAACATTGTGAAGGCTAGTAAGATCAAGGCAGTTAGAAGGTTGCCAGTGCTAAGCAAACTGGATAATACCTTGTGTAGAGAGTGTCAATTGGGGAAAATGTCTTCCTCAACCTTTAAAGGTAAATCTTTCACTACTGACAACTTGCTTGATCTTGTGCATACTGATTTGTGTGGTCTTATGAAAACTAGAAGTGTGCAGGGTGATAGGTACTTCATGATTCTCACTGATGACTGCTCAAGAATGATGTGGGTTACATTCTTGAAAGACAAGTCTGAAGCCTTTGTGAAATTCAAAGCTTTCAGAGCATTAGTGGAGAAGGAAAGCGGTAAAAGGATCAAATGTCTTAGAACTAATCAAGGAGGGGAATTCACTTCTGGTGAATTCAACAAGTATTGTGAAGAATTTGGCATCAAGAGACAACTGTCTGCCCCCCAGACTCCACAGCAGAATGGCTTAACAAAGAGGAATAACCGGACTATAGTTGAAGCAACTAGAACCATGTTGATTCAAGGGAAGGTAGCTCACACCTTTTGGAGAGAAGCGGTGAGCACTGCAGTCTACACAATGAACTGGGTACTCATCAAGAAAGGTAAGGACAAAACTCCTTATGAGTATTGGACCGGTAAGACACCTGTGGTTATCTACTTTAGGGTATTTGGTAGAAAATGTTACATCAAGAGGAGTGAACATCAGGGCAAATTTGAAGCTAAATGTGATGAGGGAATATTCCTAGGATATTCCACCAAGAGTAAAGCTCTCAAGTGCTACAACAATAGGACTCGAAGAATTATGGAAAGTATCAATTTAAAAGTTGATGAATCCTCTGAGAAAACTGAGGAAACCGGCAGTGAGCAAGCTGTAAATGAACCGGTTGCAACCTTCTGGGAACCGGTTGTTAGTCAACCAAGTACCAGTAATAGTGTTCCTGAACCGGTGAATGCTGATACTAATGAAGATGAGGATGAAGAGGAAAAGCAAGAAGAACCAGTCAAGACCATTCCTTGGTAAGTCAAGCTGAATCATGATCCTAAGCAGATCATAGGAGATAAGGATGCAAGAATCCTTACAAGAAGAAAGATCAGAGAAAACTCATGTATGATCTTTGAATTTGAGCCTAAATCATTCAAAGAGGCTCATAAAGATGAAGACTGGATCAAGGCAATGGAAGAGGAACTTGACCAAATAGAGAAAAATGGTACATGGTCCTTGGTACCCAGACCTGAGCATAAAAATGCCATTGGCACCAAATGGGTGTTCAGAAACAAGCTGAATGAGGATGACACAGTGATTAGGAATAAAGCCAGATTGGTGTGCAAAGGATATGCTCAAGAAGAAGGAGAAGACTATGGAGAAACCTTTTTTCCTGTAGCCAGATTGGAAGGAGTTCGTATGCTTCTTGCATATGCAGCTTTTAAAGGATTCAAGGTATATCAAATGGATGTAAAATATGCATTCCTAAATGGTGTACTTGAAGAGGAGGTGTATATAGAGCAACCAAATGGGTTTTCCCTATCTGAAGTCAGTGATATGGTGTGCAAGCTACATAAAGCCTTATATGGTCTAAAGCAGGCACCTAGAGCATGGTATGAACATCTACATTCCCATCTTGTGATGATTGGATTTGAGAGAACAAGTGAAGATAGTAATATCTACTTGAAGTCTGAAGGAGATCAGATCCTGATCTGTGAGGTTTTTATTGATGACATTATCTTTGGTGGAGATGACAAGATGAGTCATGAGTTTGCTAATGAGATGAAGAAAGAGTTTGAGATGTCACTCATAGGGGAGATTAAGTTCTTCATTGGACTGCAGATCCAATAGATGAAAGATGGAATCTTTATGACTCAGTCCAAATATGTCAAAGAGGTGTTGAAGACCTTTGGCATGGAATATAGCAAACCGGTTAGTACACCGATGGTGACAGGTTGCAAATTGTCAAAAGAGGATGATTCCGCATTGGTTCTGCATTGGTTGATGAGAAAGAATACCGATCAATGATTGGTAAGTTGCATTATGTAGTGCATAGCAGACCGGATATTGGACATGCAGTTGGCATTACTGCAAGGTTCCAAAAAAGTCCAAGAGAATCCCACTTGGTTGCAGTCAAGCAGATTCTTAGGTATCTGAAGGGAACAGTTGACTATGGATTATGGTACCCATACAGCAATGATTTCATTCTGAAAGTATTCACAGATGCTGATTTGGCATGTAATGTGGATGACCGGAAAAGTACAACTGGTGGTGCATTCTTTCTCGGTGGTAGACTGGTCTCATGGATGAGTAAAAAGCAGAGTTGTATCTCTCAGTCTACAACGGAAGCAGAGTATGTTGTAGCCTTCATGAACTGCACTCAGACAATCTAGATGAAGCATGTTTTAAATGGCTTCAAAATCCTTGTATCTGAACCAGTAAGTATATTCTGTGATAACACAAGTGCTATCAATATTTCAAAGAATCCGGTTTTACATTCTAGAACCAAGCATTTTGAGCTTAAGTATCATTTCTTGAGGGAAAAGGTTCAGAATAAAGAGATTGCATTGGAGCATGTTTCCAGTAAGGAGCAGTTAGCAGACATATTCACCAAGCCTCTCCCAAAGACTACATTTGTGCATTTAAGAGGTGAATTGGGGGTACTGCCCCTTCAGGAGGTGAACTAAAAGTATTTGTTCCACATCAGTCAGGTATTGCATAGTCAAATTTTTTGTTGATTGATGTGTTGAAGGGTGCTACTCCTCAGGGGGAGCAGCATAATGGAACAGGGATGCTTGTGCCTCCACTTTGGCATTGTTGTGCCAAAGGGGGAGATTGTTGGCATTATGTGAACCGGTATGAAGACATAATGATATTGTATGTTGTCATTGATTTCAATATGTGACATAATGTGAAGCAGCACATGTGACATGTGAGAAGAGAGAACCGACATATATATATGAACCGGTATATATGCCAAAGTGAAGCGGTATATTTGTTCAAGATGAACCGGCATGTCAAGATGAACCGACATGCAGTTATGGGAACCGGCACATGGAAGCATTGTATGACTATCGGTTGGTAGGTAGTTTCCACTTCAGGATTTCTGGTTGGAGTACCTCAAGCCTGTGTAACTCAATCGGTGATCTTTGTGTGATGAGTTAGCAGTATAACGGAGAACAGATCATGTTGCCACATAAGCCTTGTGCGCGTGAAGGATCTTGCATGAAGAAGACTATCCCTATCTACCTTGGGAATGTGCAAAGTTTGTCAAATGGTGATAACGCGTGATGGGTTATCAGCCGCCATGAAATTGGTGTAGAATGGACGATGGAGAATGTCTTGAGATCGATTCAAGAGTGTTGCATTTAATGCAGTATGATTCAACAGTCAGGATTGAACCGTTTGAATTGCTTAACCTAACAAGTTTAGGGTTTAAGGTTTTTGCTACCGACCTATCTGTTTCCTATAAGGTCGATGTTGTGTCTCTTTCTAAGGTTGTTGGCAAAAGTTGTATGTATGTATCCAAGGAAAGTGATACGTAATTCTTGCCAGACCAAAGGAGAGAAGAGATACCTGCAAAGTGAATGTGCAGAAGGTGGAGATGAGCCAAAATGGATCTGCATTAGCATTGAGTGTTGTTACCAGATCATTGTAATTCCTGTTGATCCTTAACCACTTCAACAGTTGTGAAATCCCTTAACAGGGTAGCCTTAACCGACTTGATACAAATCCCTTAATAGGGTAACTTGAAGTTATTGAGTTCTAGGAAGCTAAAGAGCTCTGGAGATCCTTTAGCTATTGAGTTCTTGAAATCCTCTAACAAGGTAACCCTAACTGGGTTTAACCCTTAACTAGGTATTATAGCCATCCCTTAACCGGGTGATCCCTAACAGGATTGGTTCTTAGCAGAACCTATTGTAATGTCTTTAACCGAACAAGGCTCCTAACAGAGCAGACTTCTAAAGAGTTCAAAAAGCAGCTTGTGGGTATTCATCCCCACCATGGTTTTTCCCAATTGGGTTTCCACGTGAAAAATATGTGTGTCATGTGTGATGCTTTTACCTTGTGATGCTTTGTTATTACTTGTTGAGCATATGATGGTTTTGTGTTTTATGCCTGTCTATAAAACATATTGAACTAACTATTGTGAAGATCAGATGATAAGTTTACCTATTCATGCATGAGGGTGTAATGGTACTATAGTATTGAGCTAAGAGGAAAGCTTAGTGAGAAACCAGTTTATGACTGTTTTAGTTGTTCTGGGTCCTACCGGTTGCACTTTGTTTTAACCAGAGTCACTGCTTGCCAGTCACTTGGAGTATTTGCTGACAAACCAGTTTTGGATAGTATTTTTCCTGTATTGATTCACCCCCCCCTCTCAGTACTGGTTTGGTGCTATTCGTTCATCATTGAGTTATCAATAACTTCCCACTGGGAAGAATAAATCAAGTGAGTTATAATATTCTTTAGTCTTAGATGAAAGGGCCTAGAGACCTCTTTTTAACCAATTTTATATGATATTAAAATTGAATACATCCTAGTTAATGATACTTGTTTCTATTTGATATTCTCTCTTGCTCTTCATTGTTAGGAATAAGGTTTCTCAACCTTTGATATTCGTAGCATTAGTACTTATTTATTATTTGCCTATAATAGCAATTTCATATGTATCACATGATTTGTTTTTGTTGAGCCTTTAGATGATATTGATTCTTCCATTTAACTTAAAATGAACCATTTGGGTTAAAACCCTATCTAGATATCCTTTGTTAGGTTTGGCTTCAAACCTCCTTGAATGTGTTGGTTGTTCGTGTGCTGATTTTTCGGTTGCTAAGGTCACTTTGACTTTTTTCTAGTTGTCCTTATTGGTCATTTTGTTTCTCTCATATTGTGAGATAATTTTTTCACCCTTTTGGATATTTTTTATTGGTTGCAAACCCTTCCCATCTATACCAATTCATAGCTCCACTCAAAAGTGTTTACCTTAATGAGAACTTTGTAAATTTGAGAACATTTCTGCGTAATCTAGTTCAATTAAACTAACTTTAGAGTACTTATTCCAATTTTTTAATCACATCTTGATAACATCAACAACTAAATATTTGATAACATAATAAATTTGAGGATATGTGAACTCTATTTTAGTTTAAGTAGTTTGCTTGTGCATATTTAAAAAAAAATTATATTATTACAATCTAATAAATTTGGCTTGTTGATATTGTTAGGTTGTGATTACATAAAAAAAAAATGGAATATTTAAAATTAAATAAGTGCAATCAATCTACCTTTGGCGCATATATTCTCAAATTGTAAGGCCTTATGAGATAATTTTCATAGTGTGCTAAATTATAATTGTCTTATGTAGTTCAAGCGAACATTTAGATGACAATTATGAGATAATTTTCATAGTGCCCTAAATTATAATGTCTTATTTGGATTTAACAATACTTGGTAAGATAAATTAATTACTCTAGGATTTGCAAATGAGGTAAAAAATTAAGTAGATATATTCATGTAAGAAATGGCATGATTATGGTTGAATCAAAAAAGTATTAAGATAGATGACATCCAAAATATATGTTTCTTTAAATATCACCTAAATTCAATTAACAAAATTGATTGTTCATACTCATAAAAGACATATTCATATAAACCACTACTTGTAAAAAACAAGGGTTGTAGGGCAGCTTAGTTCCTGCCTAGTGTTGCAAAGGTGGGTGTGGATTACAAATATCTATAATAATTGACATGCTATGGACTTTAGCAAGTGAGACCTATAATATTTTTTCTTAGTTGTCGTGTATGTGACCAACCTGATTGACATGTATGGAAATTGTGAACACGGATAACACTCATACGAAAGAAAAATATTCCTTAGCTAATATTGCTCTACATCAGGAAAATACAATGGGAGTAGTGGGTGTGTTAAATAGAAAAATCACACTAGTCCAAATGAAGATTATCATTAGAGTATAGACTACAATATAGTCAAGACAACAGTCTAGTCTGGATGTTAAAGCATCATTGGAGTATGATCCTCCTCTATTCTGGGTGGTAGAGAAACAAACAAATACATTGTAATATGCATGGTAGAGAAGCACTTATGAGACAGGCAAAGGCATAGTCGGATTGATACAACAGATAATACATAACGGTGTCAAGCACAAGACTAGGGTTCCACTTGTTGGTGAGAATGTCTCAGTGAATCTCCACCACTACAATTACAATTCTATGGTGACACCCCCCAACTATATCAGAACATGAACATAGAAAAATAATATTACAAATTGCGTAAAATATTGAAATATAAATACATAAATGAAAAATAAAAAATCCAAAAACGTACTCACTATTCATCATAAAAACTACTCAAAAACCTATCCCACAATCATGTTGATTCCCTCTTAGTTTGGGATAGACAAAATGGACTGCATATATATATGAGTGTGGGACCCAGAGATAGTGATGCACCACCATTCGATCTGGTAGGGTTTCAGGAAACTTTGCATGTATAGTTGCAGGAAAACAACGCTGTCATAGATTTTTCTTATTCAAATGCATTGCTTTGGGTCTCGATCTATATTTAATTACTTCCTCTTTCCCAACATTTGTTGTGTAAAAATCTTGCCTAAGGATTATACTCACTAGAAAAAGACCAGTTTGGATGGATAGTTCCTATTTGCCATAAACAGGCATCTTTCGAATAATGTTACATTTGCATTCATTCTGATTGAGATGTGGCAAATAAAAGCATGACAAATCGAGGAAGATCAATCAGATTGTGACTCAAACGATTAATATATTCATTTGTTGTTCATTGGTACCAATTGAAACTCAATACCTAATGGACTGTAGAGATGTATCGGTGAGCTACCAGACAGTGCCCGACTGACCTCGAGATTTGTTTATAAATAATTGTTGTCCACTGATTAATATTACGTCCCAAGTATCTGTGCCTATTGCATTTCTTTTTGACAATTTGCTACCATGCTTCTATATTTATGCCTTCTCTTGCCTTGTAATCTATGCAACCTCTGACAATTTCAGATCTTGCAGTGATGGGAAGACTAGCCAATAAGCAGCTTCGGGCATTTAAGATAATTCTCATTTCACATGAAAGAAGCCATATCACTCAAATAATTTAAGCGAATCACAAGACATACAATTCTTTTAGTAATGCATTATGGTTAAAAATTGATTACTTTCAATAATCTAAATATTGCAAAAAATAGAGACTGCATTTCATGAAATTTCTTATATGAAACATGATTAATTGTTGCAGCAAAAAACTATTTGGAAATTAAATCTAACCCTCGCTAATAGTTCCTTGAAAGGCGGGAACTAATAAGTGAAAAAATTTAAATGAAATACCACACAATTGAATAATAGTAAAATAGTCTTAAAAACTTTAATAAATTTAAATATTGTTATTAAATTTTATTAGTAATCCAATTGACTTTTCCTATGATCTTTTAACCGTAGAATTCGTCAACTTTAAAGTCTTTGGGCACCATAGAAACTGTCTGCCACTGAATTTTTTTTATTAGTTAGATAATATTTTCCCTTGTGGGCTTTCAAACCAGGAACTCGGCAGTCGAAAATTTAGAGCAAAGTCATAGTTGTCTCCTACAGCAAAGAATATATGCTCTGAATTTTATGACGACCATGTCAACGTGGAGAAGTCATAGTTGTCTTCGGGTGTTTCTTACGCAATCTTCCTTCTGCAATCAAAAGTTTCTAGAACTATTTAAATCCTTCTCATTTTCTGCATCCCGCTACAATATTTGACTAGCATTTCTAAGTGGAGGTGGGGCTACGGCATCATCATGTATTTTAGATCCTCCTTCCATGGATGCGTGCTCATTCTTTTCTAAGTTTTACTTGGAAGTTCTTATCTAGAAGATAATCGATAACTTTAGGAAAAATGAAATGAGAAAGTGGAAATATTTAAAAATTAAAAAAAAAAAAAATAATTTGTTAAATGGATAAATAAAAATGATGGGTTGATTAATTATTATCTTTTTAAAATTGGTAAAGAAGTTTGTACATGTGATATTTTTATGGTTTATTGTGAAAATGCTTTTTTGATTTTAATTAGGTAAAGATTTTAAATATCAAGAAGTTAAAAATTTAATGAATAAAAAATAATTTTTACATAGCGAAGGGCCAGAAAACCTAGGAGAAGAACATAACCAGAAACATCAGTAGAAGGGTGAACCCCAATAGGTCAAAAGTAGTCCACCATGTCATCCATAATAATTTTCTCAAAGTCTTTAGCATACTCTTGGGGAAACTGGACCCAATGTCTAATGTTCCAACCATCCAACCACTCAAAGGCCCACTTAGCTAAATAGTCAGCTTCCATATTCCACTCACGCAAAACATAAAAAAATAAAAAAAATTCCAAGGAATCCCTCAAGCAGAGAATCCATTTACCCACCAAATTGAAATGTCACTCAACATCATCCACCTTCTTTTTATCCATAATATCCACAACAACTTGGGAATCGAATTCACAAATAATCTTACTCCATCCAAGAGCACATGCTCTTTCTAGAGCTAAGAGAGAAATAAGGGCTTTCATATAGTTATTGGTCTACTGCCCCTTATACTCAGAAAACAAGAAAAACACATTTCCGAAACTATCCCTACCAAATCCTCTAATTCCCACATGCCTAGGATTTCCTCTACAAGAATCATCAATATTGATCTCAAGGATCCCTTGAGGCAGGGAAAACCACCTACCATTTCACTATGCCTTCTTTTAGCATGATGCCACTTATCTTGTCATCTCCTAAGGGAGTCTCTAAAATTCTCCCCAAAAATATTCAAGTTCTAAACAATATGCAAATCACCAAGATCCACATCCACAAAAATATCACACTTAGCCATCAAAATTTCTTGAATCATGTAAGTAACTCACAATGAGACTAGTTGCACCAACATCTTCTTATCCTGAAAAATCCTACAATTTTTTTCCAACCACAATTGCCAAATTATAAAAAAAGGGCCCAAGATCCCACACAACATGAAGAAAGGAAGTCTTAGTAGAGGGTCTACCAAGAATATTCCAAAAATCAATCAAATAATTGGCATGAATACAAGAATGCCTCTGAACTCCCCACCACAAATTCTCAATCTCCCTAGGAAAATAACATTGGAAGCAAATATGAGAAGTATCATACTCATTGAATTATTACATAGAACATAAATATAAGGCTCACTAAAGCCTCTTTTTCAAATATTCTCCCAAGTGAGGCATCTATTCCGCACAACCAACCACAAGAAAAAATTACATTTAGGCCAAGCCAATCTATTCCAAGCCTGCTTCCACCAAGAAACATTTGCATTCCCAAAGTTTTATTTAACTAACTTTAGATATGGACTAAAGCCACTAAGAACTTCCCCTTTAGATTCGAGCCCCAAGCAAGAATATATGCATCATTTAAGAAATTGCATAGTTTGTTTGTCAGTATCCTAGCAAGATCCTACCTAACCTTTGGTGATCCTTCTAGGGGCCACTCATGTGGCTCTTTCCATCTAGCCACTTCTCCTTGCCCCAAATTCAAAGTATCTTTAAAATCCTCAACTATGCTCAATCCAACTTCAAGATAACTATTACAAAGAGGCTTCAAGTGAGGAAATTGAGAAAGGATAGGTGGGAATCTATCCTAAGAGTCCTGCTAGAATAGAGATTCAATAGCCTTATTAAAAAACCAAAAGAGTTATTTCTTTACTAACTGTGCTCTCCTCTTAAGAGTATTTTAGATCATGGAGCCATTACCTACCAGATTGTATTGAGGAACATCCTTTCTTTCCACTCCCCCTAGATACTTAATATTGAGAATTTTAGCCCACCTTTGATCTTGATTGATGCACCATCTCCAAAAAAGCTTAGCAACCAGAACATGATCATTCATGCTTTCTTGACACAAACCAAGCCCACTATCCTACACTGGCCTACAAATAGAGTTTCATTTAACCAAATTCCACTTTGAAGAGAGTAAATTACCCATCCACAAGAATTTCTTAGAAAGAGTATCAAATTCCTTAATTAAACTTGTAGGAGCCATCTGCACAAAGCATCTATAAATTTTAGGGGGAGCCTGAACCAGAGCCTTCAAAAGTGTCACTCTTTCAATAGCTGAGATCCATATATTAGTCTAATGGCCAACCTTTCGATGAAGCTTATCCAAAATATCCTACAAGAGCCCCTCAATTAGACGATAAGCTAAAAGAAGAACTCCAAGGTAAACAAAAGGAAGAGAATCGATTTGAAACCTCAAGATTCTATCAATTCTAGCTTGAATGAGAATGGGTGTATCAAAGAAGAATATAAAATATTTCTCTTTATTAATCTTTTGACTCAAGGCTTTGAAAAAAATATGTAGCTCGCTTTTCTAAAGTTTGTAGCTTTATTGATTCGGGCAACACCCATCAAAGAAGTATCTTCCATAAATTGTAAATGAGAATGAGGAGGAAAAACATGACCTCAATTATAACCCTAAATCAATCCTTTCCTAACACGAGACTATGCTGAATCTTCCCAATCTTTCACCCAATAGAATGAACAAATATGGAGAAAGGGAATCCCCCTATCGAAGACCCTATAGAAGCACCATAAAGATCAATGGATTTTCTATTGGTAAGAACCACAAAAGAAGAGGAGGTGATACAACTCATCACCTAGTTAATCCACATAATACTAAACCAAAGGCCATAACAACACTATGCAAGAAGCTCCATTTGACCCTATCATAGGCTTTAGCCATATCCAATTTTATGAACATGTCCTTCTTCTTAGAGACTACCACATATTGAATAGCCCTAGCCGCTATGATAATCCCATCTATAATTTGTCTTCCAACAACAAATCTACCATATTCTTCAAAGATTAGTTTGTTAAGCTATGGCTTAAGCCTTTCAACAAAATATTTTGTGAATATTTAATAAATGACATTACACAAGGCTATAGGTCAAAGGGAGTTGAGATTGTTAGCTCCATCGTTCTTAGGTATCAGGGCAAGGAAGGTAGCATTCATGGCTCTGAGCATCTGTTTATTTCTATAAGACTCCTAAACCACTTAAAAGCGATATACCTTGATTATTTCCCAAAATTCTTGATAAAAGTCAATAGGGAACCCATTTGGACTAGGATCTTTACCCTTCGTCATGCCAAAAAACCATTGTTTCAACCTTAGATAAAGAAATAGGTCTAAGAAGAGACTCGTTCATTTCATTGGTAATAATGGAAGGGATACATTCCAGTACCAATTCTTCCTCCACACTGGTAGGTGCAGAGTCCTCAGTTTACAAGTGTGCAAAATATCTAGTGGTTTTCTAACCAAACTCCCTATAGGAAGATAGAATAACCCCTTCCAAGGAAATGAGAGAAGTAATAGAAATCCCTTGTCTTATATCCTTCACAGTATTTTCAAAAAAATGTGTTTTGCTACCTTCTTTGAAACAACCAACCCATGACTTTTTCTTCCAATAGATATCCTCATGGATACCCCATTCCTCTAGCTCCTTCATCGCAATAGAATCCTCTATGTATAAATCCTCTAATAAACCCTAATGTCTAATTTTCCATGTGATAGCATCAACCCAAGACTAAGCATTCATGTTTTCCAAGAAAATATTACCAATAATATCCTATTCCACTTTTTAAAATTGTACTTTGTGTATTGCAATTTCTTGACAAAGGTAAACATTGGAGTATCCAAAGAAAGATTCTCCCCAACATAAGATCATAGAGGGAAGTATCATGAAGCCACATAATCTTAAATTTAAAAGAAGGATTCATTGAGATTCAAAACTTAGAAGCATAAAAAATGATTAACCAATGATTAGATCCTCTCCAATCTAAAATATTTGAAGTATTAGTATTTGAAAATATCACCCACCCAATAACAAGAGACCAAAAATTTGTCAAATATCTCACCTATGACCTCTGCTCCACATCTTCTATTATTCCATGAAAACAAACCATTGATGGGTTCAACATCAACTAATTTGAGAAATTGAATATTGTTCCTCAGGAGACCCACTAAAGGATCAAGATTGATATTACCTCCCTAATCTCATCTAGGCTTGATACTACATTACAATCTCCTACCAAAATCTATGGGAAAAAGGGAGCAAGGGAGTGAATATACCTTATATGTGACCAAAGCAAGGATTTTCCCTAGAGATCAGTGGGAACATACTCGAGCACAATGCATTGGTAATGAATCTAAGCCCAAATTCTTTCTTCCTTGAATAGCATACCATCAACAAATAGCTTAGTTTTCTAAATAAAGACCACACCAGTAGATTAAGAACCAAACAACTCTTGAGTAGTTTTTTTTATAAGGATTATATTCAAATCCCTTAAATTCCTTGAAAGAACAATCATTTCTGAGATGGAGAGAAGTGGGATTCAATGGACTTCACAAAACCAAACTCTACTAATGTCCTACCAATGAGCTTCACCTTTTCTTGATGCTTGTTCCTACCCATCTTGGGAGGTTTCTCAGGGGACTCCTTTTATAGATCTTTTTGATGAATCTAAAAAATGGGGAGGTTCCCTTACTTGTACTACCATCCTATAACTCTTTACCCACATTAGTCATAGAACATGTGCGATCTAGACCATATTTCATTTCACTACAACCAATTGTCTCTACTACTAGGACCCCAAGGGGATATCCGTGTCCATTTTCACCTCTAAACCTTCATTCTAAGATCTAACCTGAATAATATTTCCCTTTTCTCCATCTACATCACCTATCCCTAAGAGATCTTGACCAATGGGCAAATTTACAATAGCCCCATCAAAATGATCCAGTTCCTCTAGAGCATCAAACCTATTAAAAATATCATCAAATTGCTTGTCATTTAGAGTTCTCTTTTGATCCATTCTGTTAGTATAACTTCTGACTGGGATAAAGCCCTCCTTATCTTCCACCAGAGGAGCCTTCCCTTTGTCTTGTTTAGTAATTAAATTAGATAGTCTAGTTTTACAAGCACCTGTAGGTTTTGATATAAGGCATATCCACTATAAATGCCTATATTCATGACAAATTCAGAAACAAAATTGTAGAGTTTCATAATCAGGCTATTGAATCTTTGATTTTGGTCCCATCCAAATTCCCATAGAATCGGGTTAGGGACTACTCAAATAAATTTCAACACAAACATGAGCATAGGTGATTACTGTTTTATCCATAATTTTTCATGAAAGGCCCATTGTCTTTTCAAGCTTCATAGCAACAAGATTGAATATATCATTTCTCAAGAACTCCAATGGAAACCATGAAAGCCTCACCCATATTGTGACCCACAACAAAATCTCCTCTATAGGGTTGAAACCAACATGCAATGGTTTGATGAAAAGACCAACTTGATTGTAGAAATAAGACCCCCTTTCAAATTCCTTATTTATGTCTGACATGCACAAAAAAAGATCAAGAAGCAACTATTTGCAGCCAAAAACACTTCCATTTCTCTTGGATTTCATGTGCAATGAGCCCACAAATCCAAGAATGGCCAAGACACCGAAATAAACATGAACTTACAAATCAAAGCATTATTAGACAAATAATTGATATACTCCTTTACTAAATCAATTTGAATCACAAGGGCGAGCCTATAATCGCTCCTTGCAAGCTATATATTTACCTTTGTAAGCTTAAAACTCCCAATTTGAGAAGAATTTTCTCCCATGCTAGTATTAATCATGACAAAGATATGATTCTCAAGCATGAATCATGAAAGACTAACTCCAATCACAACATCCTTAAAAGGAATGGACATCCTTTGTAAGAACCTCCTCTCATAGCCATGCAAGGCCCACTCGATAAATAACAACCACCAAGGGCCCACACCAAGCTCAAGAGAAAAAAACCCACATAAGAAACACAAAAAGAGGCCCTCAAACATTGAATTATAATGCATCACACCACCACCTCAAAGATCCTACACCACAACCACAAAAATACCCAAAAAAAATCTAGGGCCATTTTGCTCTATAGTGATGATCGAAATACCAAGCTTTTTCATATGTCCACCCTTAGGAATTGTGCTTCTAATAGGATTTGATATATCACTTACAATGGTATAATTTTGGATAAAGATGAAGATATTATGTATGTGGCCTCAAAGTTATTTTCTCCTCTCCTATCTAATGATCAACATCTAGATACAGATGGTTCGCTAAATTTTTTCAGGGAGATTCCTTGTCTTGTCATGAAGAAGATGAACCATTTTCTTTCCAAGATTACCTTGGAGGATGAGGTCCATTCTGCTAATTTTTTATTTTAAAGGAAATAAAGGGTTGGGCCTTGATCATTTCCCCATGTTCTTTTTTCAAATTTATTTAGACATTGTGGCAAAATATGTTATTTAAGTTGCTTGTGAATTCTTTGGCTTCAGAACTTTTCTAAAAGAATTTAATGTTACCTTTATTTTCCTCATTCCTAAGAAGGATGTGGCTAACTCTTTCCAATATTTTTGACCGATTAGCTTATGCAACTCCCTTTATAATATTTTCTCTAAAATAATTTTCCCCCTTCTAAAGAAGATCCTTCTTCTTCTGATCATTGTTCAACAAAATGGGTTTGTCCTTGGCCTTAAAATCTTTGATTCCATCTTGATTGTTCATGAGAATATCTATTCCCTGATGGTTAACAAGAAATATGGATTCTTTCTCAAATTGGATCTCTTTAAAGCTTATGATCGGGTTAGCTAGAATTTCCTTCTAATAGTCCTTTCCTCTTTTGATTTCAACTACAAATTTATCTAGTTGATTTCTCAATTTATTTTGACCCCTATCAGTTATTGTTAATGACTCTTGCTTGGGGTTCTTTTCTTGTTCCAAGGATAGTCATCAAGGGGACCCCATCTCCTCTTTCATTTTTATTATTATGGTCAAAGATTTGGGTAGATTAATCAAGAGAGATATGAGATTGGGGCATCTTAAGGGCCTTTCCCCCTCTTCTTCTTCTTAGGTTAGTTCTCATACAAAATTTGTTGTTGGCACCATTATCTTGCGTGATGGTTTTATTTCTAAAGTAAAATTTTTAAGAGCATTCTAGTTAAATATGAAGGGATTCAAGTCAAAAAATTATCCTCCCTAAAAGTTCTATTTTCTGTATTAATACTCCAAAGAGAAGGGAGTTGAAAAATACTACTATTTTAGGTTGTCGTATTTTGGAACTCCCCTCCACTTAACTTAGTTTGCCTCTTTGTTCTAATTTTGTCTGTAATTCCTTTTGGATGGATCTCATTAATAGATTTGAATCTAAGCTGGTTGGTTGGAAGGGGGCTTTATTGAGTCAAGCTAGTAAACTATAGTTGATCTTATCTTTAGAATTTACCAGTTTATGCCATGAGTCTTTTTCACATCCTGAGTAAATTATCAGTTAAGATTGAGAAGATTCAAAAGAATTTTTTTTAACGGGTACAAAAAATAATAATATAACGTAGTTAGTGGCTTGGGATTAGGTTTGTCTTCCCAAGAAATTAGGGGGCTTGGCCATTAGGAAAATCAAGGAATTCAATAAGGTGTTACAAGCTAATCACTTGTGGAGAAGTTTTAAGAAGAAGAATGAATGGACCTTTCTTGTTAACAACAAATATTTGGCTTCATATAATCATTTTCATGATTTTTTATCTGATGATAGATCGATGGCTTCTTGTTCTTCCTTATGGAACTTTATTTCCATTCCTAAATCTATCTTTTTTAGGTGTCTAAGGTGGTTTATTGGGAATGGTATTAATATCCTCTTTTGGGATGACTAGTGGTTTGGGGATACCCCCCATTCTCTTTCTCTGTGGGTTGATAAATTTTAAGATTTTTGTATTAGGTAGACTCGATGTTGGGCTGCCTATTATATTCAGGATTCTAATTGGATTGACCTCTCCTCTCTTAATCCATTTCTTTCTCCACTTCAAGAATTGCTATTGAAAGTACATATTTCTACTATTCGGTGTGAAGAATTGATGGTTTGGGTTGGCTTAGTGGATGGTTCTTTCTCAACTTTTGATGCCTTCAAGATGAAGATTAAGGAGTGCTCCCCCCAACCCTTATGGTCTTAGGTTTGGAATTATAAATTGATCCCCAAAATCAACATCTTTTCTACCTCCAGGATCAAAATAAAATCCTCACTATTGATAATGTTTGCAAGAGAGACTTGCCATTCTTAATAGATATTATTTATGTATGGAAGTACCGAAGTGCACTTTTCATATCCTCTTTGGGTACATTGTTGGTGAAATCTAGGCCCATTTCTTCAAACTTTGGTCTATTGATTAGGTCTTTCCTTCTTCATTTTGTGAATTCTCGCTCCAATGTTGTACTCCCTCTTTTAATCTTTCTCTTCTCTTGTTATGGTCTTTCGTCATGCCTCATATTTAATAAGGGGTTTGGAAGAAAATAAATAATAGAATTTTCTGAGATGTTGCCTACTCTACTGATAAATTGGCTTTCAAAATTCAAGTAGCCATCAAGGAGAATTTTATGGTGGCTTGTCCCAAGGATCTGGTGATGTGTCCCAAGCTCATTCCTTCTCAGCTTGATTTCCAAGTGGTTCATAATTGGTTGCTTTAGTGGGATATTTCTCTTCCTATTCAAAGACCTAAACAAGTGAGAGAGGCAGTTGTTCAAAAAGATCCTCCTATAGGGTGGATTAAAAATAACTCTGACAGGGTAGGAAAGGGAAATCCTAGGACTGTTGGTTGTGGGGGAGTAATGCATTATCATAACTGTAGGTGTGTCTCAGTTGTATCCCATGGGGACTTCAGTTAGTGAACATGGGTTATAGCACATGCGTTCATGGCATACGAAAGAATCCCCCTATTTTCAAAAAATATTTCCCTAAACTCTTTTTTTTTCACCCCCTCCCAACACACAACCTAAATTAAAAGCCCCCTATTTTTGCCAAATATTGTATTTTTTCATAGCTCAAATTAAACCCCCCAATATGAATGAATGTGATATAATATTGCCTAGCTAGGGAAACCCTCGTGTTGTATCCCTTCCTTTGGAAATTTAGACAAACCATTATGCCAACACAAATGCAGCCTACATTGGAATCAAATTGGCAATTTCTAATGGCTATCAGACAGTCTGGATAGAGAGTGACTCACTAAAAATTTTCAACTATCTAAGGGATGTTCAAGATCCTAGTTAGACAATCAAAAGCTTAATCCTTCATAGTATGAAAATTATTTATTCTTTTGATGATTATAAAATATCCCATTTTCTTCGCGAAGGTAGTAAAGTTGTTGATGGCTTTGCTAACATTGGTATCAAGAAACCTCATATATTATGGTGGAGGACTTATGATTACATCCACATAAAAATTATTTAAATCTAATTACTGATGATAATCAATTATGGTAATTGGATGGTTCTCTTTGTAATGATGGCTCATTACACTTGGCCTGTGTAGATGGGAAGGATTAGATGTCCATTCCCTATTATGGAAAGAAAAGGTGGATAATTATCTTCAATTTCTCTTGGCCTGAGGTTTTTGCTAGTATGGTTTTCACTTGCTTTTTGGGGTCTATCTTTTCATTGTCCATTTGTAAGCTCTTTGTTAGAGAGAAATAGGATGGAGCCATCTTTTTTGAAAAATGGTAGAAAAAGCATCCTATTTGGGTTAAACATTTGGCAAGAGGTATCCCTCCTTACTTGGAGGAACACCATGGCCACAACCCTCTAGTGACCAATAATTTTTTGGAAGGGTGGAAGAATGGGATTTTGCATGTGTATAAGGATGAAATTTCAGTCATTAAAGAGCTCATAGCTGAAATCACTGGAATGTTCATGGAGGGCAAGAAATTTTATAGGGATTGAAAGATGTCTGATGAAGCTATCAAAAAAATTTTCAAATAATCTAAATGGAAGAGGATTAAGTGAACTAAAAATGGAGATATGATTGTGTGTCCATCAAACCCATTTTGGCTGAAGTTGTATTCTAAGGTATCATGAGGTACTTAACCCTTGATGGTTGCTTTAAAATCCTATTTAGCTATCATTTCATGATTTTAAATCATTTTAGGCATGATAGATGAATCTTTTTTCCCTTTTATCTTATTTCTTGTCTTAGCCATGGGACTAATGCTCATACAAAGAACCCTAATTCTCTAACTCTCCATGAAGGCCTCATTCCTAATCATGGACCATGCTAAAGCTTTGTCTATTCAAGCTAAGTTGTCTTGTTATAAATGAAAATTTGACCTTTCCCAAAATGTTTGCCAACATGTCTCTAATTTTTCTACTGACTTTGAAGATGCCCCATCTGATGAAGAAGCTTGCTACCATATTGGTAATCATAAATGCCCTAGAAGAAGGTTAATTCCACCCCCAATTGGTCACATAGTATGAAAGAAATAAAGAAGACTCTAATGATGTGCCCTCGATAGAGTACATTTCAAATTCCTTAATCCCTCACTCTACTAGGAAGGTTCAATCTCAGGTGGGAAAATCTTCTATATCTTCAAAGTACAAAAAAGAAAAAGAAAAGAAGAAAAAAGGCCTTAATTTGTCTCTTTTTGTTATCAAGGACAAAAGAACATCTAGTTCCCCCCATGTCAAGAAGACTTTGGATAATTTGAGTGTGAATGTTGAAAAGAAAATCAATGAGGAGGCAAAGGAAAAGGTAAACATCTCTAATTTTAGTATGGACCCACAAGGGATGGAAATCCAAATTAATATCCCTATCGAAACTAACAAAGGTATTGCTATGGGAATGGATAAGGGGTCCTCTGCCACTAGACTAGGGGAGATGTTGGTAGTGGACAAGGATGTGACGGAAGGAAAAAACAACCTTTTTAAATGTATGGTGTCTAGAATCAAATTGCATAAGGATAGGGTTAATGATAAAATGTTAGTTGGGTAGAATAGTTTGAACAAGGTCCTTTCAGTAGACAATGCAGATAAAATGCTTTCTCTTATCCAAAATGTGTCCAAGGATGTGGAAACTATGAAGATGGATCATGAGGAAAATATCAGGCTTCTTGAAGAGACCATTGATACGATTCATGATAAGCTTAGGTATCTAGTGGTTGTGAGTAGAACTATTATGTAGAATAGTACCGATGGTCTCAAACAATTGAATGATAGGTTGCAGACCCTTTAAGGTTTTTCAAAGGGTAATTTTTGTTCCTCTTCTAATTTTGTGTAGTATAATAGAAAGAATGCTACTACATATCAATATGGCATAGATACAAGACCTATTCTTGGACCCTTTACTAGAATGTCTAGCCATGATAAAGGTAAGAATGATCAAGGCCATGTAGTTTCCATGATGTTTTTGATGTCAATGAAGGTTTGATTCACAAGAATATAGATGCTTCAAAAATGTTAAAGAATCTTCAATAGGCTTTTGGGTCTGTTGACCCTTTGTTGTCCTTTTTGTCGTGTTGTTGGCCCATTGTTGGTTTGCATCTAGTTCTCTCCTGGTGTTGGTTGTCCTTTTTTCTAAAAGGTTTTGAGGTCCCTTCAAAACCTATTTTACTCTAATAAAAAACACCCAAAAAAAATTTACCCCCCACATTGCCGATAGCTCTTGCACTCCATTAAAATACGAAACAAAAAACTCCAAATAGAACCAAATGCTAGAAAATGAAGAAAAGGGATCCCTATCCCTATCCGCCAACACCTTGCAAATAGCACCAATAGCCCCCCCACGAACCACCAGCATTAAGGTATCATTGATCTTGTCAATTCTTTTATGAGTGTTAATCCTTGGTATTTTTTGTATTTTAATAGTCCATGCCATGGATAATGGCATTTTTTATGATTAACTAGCAATATAGGTATTATAAGTTTTTTTTTGGTTCATTTTGGTTCCATGGTCAACCATTAAAAGTATCATTTCAAGAATACTTTGTGGATGAATGCATTTTAATCCAAAATCAACCAATACTACCATCAAAGGGGATCAGTTCCAAATTTATTATGATTTGATATAATACTGTGGCCAACATTTAGTGTCATATAGGATTGCTTTCAAAGAACACGTGTTTTTTTTTGTAGCATATCACATGTTTCTTGTATAGTATTGTGCTCTAGAACAATATATGTCATTAATTTTATATATTCCTATAGAGCTTGGTCTTCTAGTCTTTGATTTTTGTATATCCTTGTTATCATATCAATAAAAATTTGTAATTCACTTTCTACTTTAGAAGCACATTTTGTAGTCCACTTAGAAACAAGTATTTTGAAATGACAAGTTGACAACCCCTATGAGGTCCTCATAGTGAAATCATCTCTATATTGGAGATGTTTAACCTATCATCATTCCATGAAGGTGCATATATTTTCTTTCAAGATCCATCATGGGACAAGGTAAAGCTAATTAAAAAAATATAGACCCTATTTCTAAATTGTAAAAAATTGTGAAATATTTTCTAAGCGCTACGAGATTTTTTGCTAATACAAATCTAACATAGGCAACATGCACATCATATAGAATGTATGGATCCATACAAAATTCCATATGGCTACAATAGTTTAGCCTCAAAAAAAATGTTGTCAAAATTTCACAATTAATCTTAGGGTTTTTGGGGTTCTTTTAGCATGATGGTGATGTCCATTTTTCTCTAAAGTTCCTATAATTTTTGTTAACCCCTAGGTTTTGCCTCGATTTGGAACCTTCAACCAAAATGAACCAAAATTTTGATGAAACAATAGTCAACCATAGGGTTTTGTGACAATGTAAATGAGATCTCAACCTCCATTTGAGCCTAATGTGCACACAAAATCACTCAAAGATAGATCCCTCAATAATATGGAGATGAAATTAGCAGATCTACTCTAATAGAATATAGAAGTTGACGAAATAACCACAAGAGCCGAGAATAATCTGCAAACAAAACACCTATCACACAAGAGAGATCAAGAGAGAACAATATGATTAAAAACCGAAGAATTATGTATTTATTGCACAAAATATTATGATTACAATGAAGGAATGAATCCTTATAAAAGGATGAATGAAACCCTAGATGCAAAATCATAATGCAAGATTAAAATAGCTAGTGCCAAGTGTCACAATTGTAATGAATGAAATAAAATAGTCTTTTATCATCCTAATTTAACAAATGGAAAAATCACCTAAGTTCTGATTAGATAAAGTAGGGGGGGCCTTGAACCCTTACATAATAAACAAACAGGTAGACAAGAGGGAGGAACTCATAAGAAGTGAGACCATCGAAACTAAAAAAGAGGAAATCTTTTTTGAAAGAGAGGCTTTTGACCAGAGCCATTAAATGGTGGGAACAAGGGTCCCGACCCCACAAGAAAATCACATATTTAGAATAGAGGGGTTTACGAAGGAACCCCAAACTATCATCCTAAAAAACCGTTTGCACTAGAGACAAAGTAGCCAAGTAATTAACAACTAACAATGGATTTTGAAATACTTCCCAAAACCTTTTACCTGAAGGACCACCTTAAATAGAGACTTTATCATATAAGGAAGGAGACCACAAAGTACAAGAGGCACTTCGAAACCATATGCATAAAACACCCAAGTTTAGCTTAAGTGAATAAAGTAATTAAAGGAACTAATTAATAAATAATTAGATAAAGGTCCTAAGTTTTATTTTCTTGATCTCAGACAGTTGCTAACACTCTAGTTTGCAAAAGGTTTTGTTTTCTTCTAAGTCTGCTTGTCATTGTCTAGTTACTGTTTTCCGAGAAGTTTCATCATTCTCTCCCTTTGCTAATATATAGACTATTTATAATATTGAAATGTAAGAGTAGATAAGTAATATACAAACTCGTTATAATATTGATATGTAAGTGTGGATTTAATGATTTTAGTGGTTCTTTGAATAAAATAATGGGTTGTTTAGTTGAGCAGATTTTATGTTTTGTTCCTAATTTTGATTCCATTTCACTATCTATATTCTTAGAAAATAAAACATGGTGATTGATGGTTTGACTAAATGAACTTCTAAAAAATTGATAGCTAAATTTTTTTATGATAGAATTCTTTATCTTTATAGATAAATCTAAGATCCTTCTTCTATTGATAATCTTCTAAACCATGCTTTATTAAAAAATTGTTATGTTTGAAAAAATTACCCTTTGTTGAGAAACTCTCTTGAATATATCTTCTTCTTACTTTATTGATAGTCATGACAATCTCAAAATCTTTATATTATATATCGATATAAAAAAAAATTTCAATATCATTTTATCTTCTTAGAAACAAACGATAAAAAAATTCTGAACCTTTAAATAGTGTTATTAGTTTTCCTATAGACTTTTCCTTTGAACTTTTAAACCCAAGAATTAGTCGACACTAAAGTCGTTGGACGCCATTTAAACTGTCTGCCACTGAAAGTTTTGATTGGTTAGACAATATTAAACCAGGAGCTCCTGAGTCTTAGCCGCCGGGCAAAAAAGATTTACTGCTGCCACAGCAAAATAAGTGAAAGATGAGTGAGAATTGTCTGCTGTTGATGATCAAAGTCCGCTATAATGTGTCACTAGCGAGCAAAGGCGTGTCTCCTACAGCAAAGAATTTTTTGACGACCATGCTAATCATCACAATCTCAATTTGGATAACTCATTTTTGTCGTATGCATCTCCTTTAATCTTGTTCTATAAAATTTGGAACTTCAATTGTTCCGAATGTTCTCTTTTTGCAATCAAAAGCTTCTAGAAGAATTCAAATCCTTCCTATTTTCTGCAAATTGTTTCAATATTTTAATTGTAGGTGGGGCTACTCCATTAAGTGTTTGAAATCCTCCTTCCATGTATGCGTGGCTGTTTTGCTCAGACTTTTACTTTGGAGAATTTTTTTCCAGAAGATAATAGTAACTCGTAAAGGACAAATACAATATAAAAGTGGAAATCTTTTTAAAAAATAATAATTTTACTTTTTATTTGCACGAATAAAAAATAAAAAATAGTTCGTTTCTTACTTAATTGTCTTTTTAAGAATAGTTTTAGATTCTAGTTGGATGAAGAATTTTAACATCTAGAAGCTAAATATCTACAGGTAAAGAATCTAGAAACAATTGAAATTACGAATGTGGAAATACTTTTAAAATATTTTATTCTTCATAGAACAAACAAAATATTAAAAAATGTCGAATCTTCCAATCGATAAATGATAAATAATTAATATCGTCAAAATAAAGAAAACTTGGACTGAATTATTTATTAATTTAGTAGTCAACTCTGCATTCACGGTCTCTGCGATATGGAATGTAGTTCTTCGATCTATTTATAGGCGCCGCAGTAAATATTATTATTAGGGTATGTTGCCAAGGAGCTTCGTACCATGGGAAATATTATTTCTTCCCATTCTTCTCCCCCTCTATCTCATTCCAATCCTTGCTGCCATTATTCTGTTGTTCCCCCAACTGCATATGATGTATTCATCAATCACCGTGGTAAAGATACCAAGGAACATTTAGCTAGTTCAATTTATGATAGTCTTGAGAATAGAGGATTTAAAGCGTTTTTGGACAAAAACTCTATTCGAGTGGGGCAATACGTACCAGAAGCTATAACTTGTGCATTACGCACAGTCTCTGTTCATGTTGTAATCCTTTCTCCCAATTTTGCAGAATCAGAGTGGTGTTTGGATGAGCTCAATTTGATCATCCAAAGCAGGACGCCAATCGTCCCCGTGTTTTGGGAAATTCGACCGTCTGAGGTTCGAATGGAGGACAGAAATGGAGTGTATGCGAAAGCTTTCCGTAAGCACAAGCACGCTGGAAAATTCAGTACTTCAACACTTGAGAAATGGAAAAATGCTCTGCGCAGGGTTTCACTTATCGAAGGCATTATCAGTGAAGGGTAAAACACATTGTAAGCTTTATTTATTTTATTTTTTATCTTAATTATGTTGATTTGTATAAAATATAATTCCGTTACTGTTTCAGAGAGCAAGGGGAGACGGTGGAGAAAATCACAGCGTGTGTGGCTCAATATATCGACACGGCAAAATGCTACTTGAAATGAGAAGATTTGATAGCAAGAGCTGATTGGATAGTCTGTATTGCAAACAATCAACTTAACATTTTACAATAGAAAGGTTCTTTCAGCTTGTATGCAAATTTTATTTGCGACGGCTGCTAATTTTACTTGTTTAGAAAATCCCAGTTATTTATGTTGTCCTTACATTCTTCCACAATTACTTACACATTCTCATTTTGTGTATTGCTTGCTTACGCCAAACAATTTTCCTCCTGATGAGGCATTAACTACGTTCTCGCAGACAAATTTAAGTAAACGACAAACGAGGAATTCGTTAACTATATTTGACGGGTCAACGCCTCCGTTATATGATTGCATTGAACTTCCTTCGCACGGTAATTCACATAGTAAGCCAACACGTGCCTTTCTTTTGCCGAAAGTAAATGGAAAATGGAATTACTGTTTCACACAGTAATTTGGAATTTTTGTATAGGGGAAGAGCATCAATAGTTGTCATAGCTAACTTCCCGCACCTACAGATCTTAAACGGTACATCCGATTTTAATTTTTTTTAGTTGTCTTCGTATGCGACTTAACTGTTTATAGCTACTGATCTGGCTTCTGGGTTGTAACGATGCACGTTGTGGAATCAGTTATGCGCACAAAGGTCAAAAAGTACACATTTTAAAGTGTCGCTTGATACCTAACTAAAGATGTTCCAGTAACCGTCAACTCAAAATCGCTAGTACTTGTTGACAAATGTCCCAATAGTGGTGCACAAATGTTCCAATAATGATGCACAAATGGGTCAATTATGAACAAAAAATTACAAAAAATAAGGGCTATTGGTACAAAACAAATTTATTAATGATGTTTTCACTATGACAGCTATTGGAGGGTCAACATGACAATAAGATGTCGGTTATTGAAACTATGTTATCTATTGATGCTCTTCCCCTGTATAGATTGTGAGAGAGAGAAATAAATTATTTAAGAACTGCGATAAAAGGAAAAAGTAGGTGAGAAACCTCTTACATCAACAACATCATTTGAATATATAATTCTATCAGGGCAGCTTCTTTTAAAAAAATTCCCCACGTTTTTTAAAGACAAAAACTCGGCAGTTTGGTCAACTTATTCCATAAGGCTACTGTATATCAAACGATGTTCTATAAGAAACCCTTTTATATTTCATTTGATCAAGAGGAAGAAAAGGTATTGTTATTCTGAATTCTATGGCCATAATGATAATTCTATGACCATAATGATAATTTTTAGAATCATCATAACTATTTTTCTTTTGACATGATAATTTTGAAACCACATGTCGACCAAAAGTGGTTGTTTCACTTGAGATGGGATTTGAACAAGAATTTTGAAATTTGTGGTCACATCTTCTTGAAGCTTCTAGTAGTGTAACACCTATTTGCACCTTTAAGATATTGGTAATGACTCTATCTTTGACACTAGCCTTTCATCAATAAATTTCCAAGCCTTTTTAAAGGACCCTCAACTCTATTTTATATCTTCAAATTCTAGCAATAATCTACTTAGTCGACTATAGCATACTCTATTCAACAATTATGATTGGTTGGATCTAACTAATTGCAAGAAGGAGAAATTTTTTTAGGTGTTTTCTATTTGTGGATATTTTGTTTCATTTTCTAATCCTACTACAACTCTATAAATGCTAATTTCTAGATTGGATTTGTTTTTCTATTTTTCAGGCAGCCTAACTATTTAGATTTAATAAATATTGTTAATAGTTTCTTAGGTTAATTTGTATTGTAATTTAATTTCCTCACATATGAAGGTGATAGACCTTTGTGGGTTCCATGAGAGAATATCACAAAAAACATTACATAGAGAAATAATAAATCATACCCTAAAGTATGGTAGTCAAATAATTGCATGGTATATAATGATCATGGTAAATGAATAGGCATATTATGGCTCAATATATTTTTCAAGATATAAAAAGTACTAAATCAAAAGATAAAATAAATAAATCAAAGATCATAGATGAAGTAAGGATCACACAACCAATCATAAACAACCAAAAATTGTGATTGGGGATAAATGCATCTAATCACTATCATTCAAAAAATGTGATTAGTAAGTGGCTCTTTGGTCAAATTAATGTTTCTATTAGGAAGATCAATTGGTTGGAGGTGGTGGTCTAGGCTGAGGCCATAGCCAACACTTGGGTGGATGACTTGGATGAGGATAGGGTTTGGAAAACTACTAGTGATCTTGTTGACATGATGTGGCAGTAGGATACAATGGGCAGAAAAAATTATGATATGGAATTTAGAATCAAAATGGCAGGTAGCGAGCTCAAGCTGTAAGATGTTAAAAAAATCTAGGAGGCCCTAAAAAAGTAAATTGAGAAGGTTAATGCTTCTTTTAAGAATGTGGCTAACAAGCACAATCCCTCCCTAAAGGCTATTCACGATGAAATGGAATAGAAAAGGGCAAAAAAAAAAAGAAATGCACGATTTCCCTAGCCATGAGATTAAGCTCCACCCCTTCAATGGTTAAAGTCACCGTTGACTCTGCATTGACCTTCTCTATTTCTGGGATTGGTTCGAGTAAAAAGGTGTCTCTTTTTTATAAAGTGCTTAGTTTGTGCCAAGATTGGCAAGAAAAGGGAACCCCCATGTAGTAGACCATCACTTTGTGTCTATGATAGGCTATTGTTGTATTTTTTGGTGTTCCTTGTTTTTCTCTATTTGTTAGTCTTTTAGTTTAGTTGTTGGCTCTCTTTCCACCCTTCTAGGTTTTTGTTGTGCTTTGGTGAGGTTTTTTTTTTGGTGCACACATGAACTCTTGGTGTTTCTCTACACATATGTAACAGTACGTGCCTATCTCGTTTTTACTAATCAAAATAAATGTGACTGGGGACACACACATCAAATCACAATATAAGGAATTCGAGAAGTAAGTTCTTATTTTCATGTAATTAAGCATCATTATAGATCATTGCAACGCTTATCCCAAATGATATGAGATGGTTTCTATTTCTACTTAGAAAGTGATATTGGATTTAGATATTTTGGTACAAATAATTATCTCATTAATATAATTTTGTGGCATTGTCACTAGTGACTAGCGTGAGGATGTTGACTATCCTCTTGTACTCGTATACCTCTTTCCTCTAGAATTTTTTTTACTTCATACATATAGATTTGAGATGTTTTTATAATTACCCCCTAAATATGGATGTCCCTTAGAAGTCAAATATGTCTAATTAAAATTAAGAAAACTATATTGCTTTGATTTTTTGACAATTTGAACTTAGTAGGATATTTGGATATATAGTTTTCTTGCTTTTTATCCTTTTTCATTCTTTTATTTTTGTATCTTTTGTGACCTACTATAGATTCCTTATCTAGCTAAGAACTCTCGATTCTCAATTCTTATGAAATTAAATATGCAACAGCCTCATACATCTTGAACTTTTTAGTATTTCTCCCAATTACCATAACAAGATAGTCTCATGAATCTAACAAAGAACACAAAAAATCCACACCCTAATCCTCTCCCATTTTTACTCCCATAAACTGCAACTAGGTGGCAATCATAGTGAACCTACATTAAAAAAAGTTTGGCCACAAACCCACCATCCTCCATTTTGAGGGTATATAGATTCAACAACATCAAATCAGCCAAATTGAGGTTAATAAGACTGTTTTTGTAAGTCCATCCATCTTTTCCCAATCTTGTTGTCATGTAATTTCAGGTCTAGGTTTTAGATACTACATTTGATAAATCTTTGATCTATGAGAACATCCTCCATTTTGAACATCCACAACTCAAGTTTATGGATGATATTTTCTTCATCTCTCTCCTTGATGTGCTTTCCATCTCTACCTATAATATGATCAAAACCCTCTCTACATATGCTCATACTCAAATGAAGATTAGTAGAAAAATATATACAACCAACACCTATAACTTGAGGTGATTACACATTGTTACCAAATGAAAGAAACTAGGGTATGTGGAAATGCTTCCTACAATAATATTCTAAATATTGTGTAAATTTCAATCTTTTAACAATTGTAAAAAAAATAGAAGCACATTTAAAAAATAATAATTTAATAATATATACCATAACATAGATGCATATAGGGAAATCTCCTTTGAAAGAAAATTCTAACTCCAAAGTGACTTAATATATTATTGAGTAAACTATTGTTATAATATACTTGTAAAGCAAGCCTTTATGGCAATATCACCAACTAGAGATATATAGGAATTCTTATTTTTTTAACTATATTTGTATAATTATACACACAACCTCCATCTAAGAAACCAAATATATAGGATATACAAAACTTGAAACAATTACTTATTAATTAGAATCCTTGAGCTATAACCAACTAAAAGTGTTATCCTCTAATCAAAATATGCTTTATGATGTGTCATAACATGTGTAATTAGTTGGTCAATAGGTATATCTCCCCTTTATAACTCTTTTATGTGTCAAACAACCTTTTGCATTTTCTACACAAAAGTTTGAGTTCCATAACTTTTGATTTGATTAGTCATATAGGCCCTTTTTTAAATTTGGGTAGTCAAAGAGATATATACAACATATGCTTCCGTAGGTGGGTCAAGTGATCAAATTGTTTTATTTTGATAAAAAAATAAGTCTATAGCACATAATTAAGTTTTTTCATTATAGACCCAAAACTCACACATTCTATAATATTAACATTAGCACATAATTAATTTTTTCCATTATAGACCCAAAACTCACACATTCTATAATATTAACATTGGGAGCAAGGTTCGAGGGATTCATTTAACATATCAAAATCATAGGAAAAATGGAGAGAGCAGGAGCAAGAGCTAGAGTTTCGGTTCATTCAGGTTTGAATTTGAATGGCCCTAGTGCAGGTTTCCCGGGTGATGGGGGTCCAGGGGTTTCCCACGTGACTCGTCCCTCTGCCAAATCAGATCCTGATCCCACGGATGGGGCCTCAAATGATAAGTGGGATGGTGGTAGCCTACAGAATACAGCCAATGGTAAATCTGTCATCTCCGACAAATTTGGTGCTGTTGAGGGCCCCAATACTACAAAGGTTTTTTTTAAGATTCTGTCTATGAAGTGCAATGAGAAATGGGCTTCATTATTTGGGTCTAAGCTTAAGGGTAAGGCCATTTTTTCACTTCCGCATAAAGTTGACCTGGAGTCTGGTGCTTGCTCCATCTCTATCCTAGACTGTATTGTGGATCAAAATATGGCTAACATGAACTTAGTCTTGGTAGGTAGGATTGTAGGACCATGTCCCAACATTGAGGTTGTTAGAGCCTAGGTGTCTATAAAATGGAAGGGTAAGGGTCAAATTGATGTTGTTTCTATGGATGGTGGTTTCTTCTCTTTTTCATTTGCTTGTGAGGAAGATCTTCGATCTGTTTTGGTGGGTGGTCCCTGGATGCTGGGCAAAGCCTCACTAGCCCTCAAAAAGTGGGAGCCAAGATTTAATCCCAAAGATTGAGAATGTAATGAAGCCCCAATCTAGGTCAGATTGTCAGGTTTACCCATGGAGTTCTGGGGAGAAGAGATTTTTGTGAGAATTGTAGCATGTTTTGGAGAGCTAATTTCAGTTGACCCAATGACTGCAGCTAAAAGACACCTTATTTATGCCAGATTATGTGTCAATGTCAAACAATCTACCAACCTGTCATTTGATATTGATCTTTTTTCTAAGTTGGGCAGATGGGTGTAGAAAGTGGATTATGAATCCATCCCTTTTGCGTGTTTCCACTATAAAAAAGTGATTCATTGGGCCAGGCAGTGTCCGTCTAAGCCAAAGAAGGTATGGAGAAAGAGGAATGACATTCCGATCTTAGAGAAGAGGGATGCCCTGCCCTCTTATCATCCTCTAGAAGGATTGTGCAATGATTCAAATGGATATTATCCCTCCCTTGATTGTGGAAGATGGGGTCATGCCTAGAGCAGGTTTTACTTAAAATGTACCTGTGGTCCCTGCTCCTTACCCTCCACTCTTGGAGGAGAATTTTTGGGAATCCCTTGTTGTGAATGCTCCATGTGAAGAAGGGAATACTTTAAATGCTAACGAGACAATCCCAGATATTCCCATTCAACTGGTCATTGAAATGGGTAACTCTGTCGAGGCAAAACCCCAGGTTTCTCTCACACTAGAATCATCCCAAGAGGACTCCTATCCTTTTATTGAGGTCAAACCCAAAAACAGAAGAACGAATTCCCCTATCGGCCAATCTACTCTAGCCTCTAGGGGGTTTCAACCAAAAATAGATAAAAAGCGGACTGTGGGTCGGATTCATTGGGGGTGGGGAGGACACCTAATGCGGCTAGTAGAGATAGGCAGAGTTGGGCTTCCATTGTGAACGGTGCCCACAAAACGCTACCAGAAATGGGGATGGGATCCCCCTCTCTTGCTAAATGAAAATTATTTTGTGGAATATAAGGGGATTGAATCATCCCCATAAGCATGATCTACTCTCCAACTTAGTTAGGGATCATATGCTAGATATTTGCCTTGTTCAAGAGACTAAAATGCCTAGTTGTAAAGTGGAAAAGATTAAATTGGTGATTTTTGGAGATTGTGGTGTTCATTGTGTTGATGCAGATGGTGCTTCTCGCGTTATCACCACTCTTTGGAATCCCAAACTGTTATGTGGTAAGGTGGTTCTCTCTTCTCCTAATCACATTGCTACTAGATTCTATAATCTTAAAGATGGATCCTTATGGAATATTTCCAACATCTATGCTCCTAATGGGAGAACTGC
Source organism: Cryptomeria japonica (assembly GCF_030272615.1). NCBI lineage: Eukaryota > Viridiplantae > Streptophyta > Pinopsida > Cupressales > Cupressaceae > Cryptomeria > Cryptomeria japonica. The sequence goes on from NC_081410.1 coordinate 410,729,553, forward strand.
TAGTTAAGTTCTCTGGTCTTCCATTTGTCATGCTAGATTTCTTTTCCCTAATGAGAAATGGATACTTCTGGGTGATTTCAACACCCCTCTCTCAAACTTGGAGAAATCTGGGGGCATGTCTATTTCTATTGACAGTAGAAAAGACTTGGCTGATATGATTAATTCTTTGAGCATGTTGGACCTAGATATGACAGTATCTTTTCTTATCATTTTACCATCTTAAATCACTTTAGGCTTGGCAAATTTATTTTGATTCCATTCTATCTGGTTTCTTCTTTGTAGAATAGTCTAGAAAAACATGCTGAGAATCCAAATAATCCGGTCCTCCATGAAGGGCTTATTGTTCTCAATATGGAGTATACCAAAGCCCATGAAAGGCCAAATCCCTAATACTGATGTTCAAGATGTCTCTGATACGATATGGAGATGGAGGATAGTGAGAGCACCAAACCTCTTGTTGACCCTGATTGCAAGCCGGTTGAAGATGGTGAGATGTTTGTCACTCTTAGAACCCATAGCAGCAAGAACCCCCCCAGATGGGCTGCAAGTAAATATCAATTGACCAGCAAGAGTGTTTCTCAAACCGAGTCTTATTCCAAAAAGAACAAGTTGGTTGCTAGAGACAATGGTCCCAAGACCTTGGACCAGGAAATCAAATTGGACATTCATCTTCATGTCCTGAAGGAGAAGTAGGGGACTCTGCCTAAAGATGTGGATAGTGGCTTACAAAAGGAAAGTACTCTGATGAATTTGGTGATGGAAGTGACTAGAAGCCAGGAGAACTGCTGGAAGTGGGACCGGAAGGAGATTGATACCCTCAAAGAGGGGATTAATGAGATAATTGATATCTTCAATGATTCTCTTGAGCCTAACAAAATGAAGAAGCTCATGATCATGACCCAGAAGCTTTCCCATGATGTGGAGGTTATGAAATGTAATCATGAGCAAAGAATTGAGAAGGTTGAGCAGTCTATGGAGGAGACCAAGAATAACCTTAAGAATCTGGTAGACATAAGCAAGGAGGTCATGAGAAATAGTATGGAGGGGATAGAAAAGATCAATCCCATGGTGGCGGAGTATAGACCCAATCCTATTGACAGTGATTATCCTGGTGATTGTAATAGAAAGAAAGAACTGGGAGGTGAAGACTCTATTGTGGGTGGCAATAAAACTACGGGCCCTAGTTCCTAGACCAGAAGCAGGAGTAGCAATAAGGGTACCTCCAGGTTCATTATGGAAGACTTGGAGCAAATCAACAAGGTTACCATCCAGAAGAACAAGGAGTAGGTGAACTCGCTTAATTGAATATTTGTATGTGCTTTGTGTTGTTGCCTATTGTTTCTTTTTTTCTTTTGAGCTCGGTGTAGGGTGTCCCCTGTTTTGTTGTTGGTTTCTGTTTGATTGGCTGATGGCCAGTTTCTGTAAAACTCTTGGTTTCGGTTCCATGTAAAAGCCATTTATCTTTATCAAAAACATTAGGAGCAAGGTTGAAACACCTTTCCCAAAAAATTGTACTAGTTTTGTTTGGTTGTTAAGTCAAAATAAATGTTTCACTTTTAGTGATATTATAACGAGAGTATTTCTTAGCCTCTCTAAATTTGTTCTGTCTAGTATTACTAAATAAAGTGTCGATCATATTTTCTTTTAGTGCCCTTTTTTCTTATAAATATAACATTTATGATGGATAATTTACAATATTCTTAATATTCACACCTCTTTACTTGAGATTTGGGATACCATGAGACATCCATCTACATTAAAAAAATTCTAGTTATTGCTTGAGATCTTGGTCCCATTTTTATTCTATGGTAGATCTAGCTAGAGAGAAATGGATTGATTTCACAAGAGCATTAAATTATTCTCATTTGAGTTTAGCAAAAGAAAAAGGTTTCAATCAAGGAAACTATTAAGGTTGAATTTTCCCTTGAAGAATCACTCTTTGTTCTAGATTCTCATATTTTTTATTGCTTAGGCCTATCCCCCTCTTTAGTTGGCAATATTTAGAATGTTATTCAATTGATGATTTCTAAGAAGGTGAACATGATTAGTAAGTCTTCTCTACCCTCGAATTGTCTCCAAAATTAATACTTATGGCTTATAAAGGAGTAACCCAAGGGTAGCTAGGATTGGTGGAATAGGTAGTGATAGTCAAGGTTCAACTTATTTATTCCTCACTATCTATATAGAATTCTTTATTAACAGTCAAATGGAGGGTTGTTCTCTTCATGTGACTTTGACTAAAGCTTGTGAATTGAAATAGAAAAAAGTTTAATATTTGTGAGATAAACTCCATAGTAGTTGGGTTCTCTTGGTGAGTAGATTTTGTGTTTTGTTAATTTTGTGTCCATTTTTTTCTAAGGAATGAAATATGGTGCTTGACTATTTGGGTAAATAGAATTTTTTTTAAAGATGGTAATTGAAATGTTTGTGACTGAGACTCCTTTCCCTTACGTAAATCCAAGATCTTTTTTCTAATTGATTTAACACGAGTAGGATTAATTTCTCCTTTCTAGATCTTATCCAAATTCTCTTATTCAAAGATTGTAATGTTTGCAGAGGTTGACAAATTTTGTGTGACCTCTTGACTTTTCCTCCTCCTTACTTTATTGACAACTATGACTATCTTAAAATATATATATATAATTATAAATTCTCTTTATTAATATAATTTTATTTCAGAGAAAAATAAATAAAACATTATAAAAGTTTTGATTTCAAATTTTGTTATTAGTTTTCCAAATGACTTTTCCTATGAACTTTTTAAACCCAAGAATTCATCAACCTTAAAGTCGTTGGGGGCCATTTAAACTGTCTGCCACCGATTTTTTTAATTGGCTAGATGATATTTAACAAGGAATTCATCAGCATGCGTGAAAAGTGTCATGCTTCCGATTTCTTATCGCAACCCGCTACAAAGAAAATATGGTCTGAATTTATTTTTTTGACGACCATGTTAATCATCACAATCTCAGTGTGGAGAAGTCATTTTTGTCGTACACATCTCCTTTAATGTCGTTCTATAAAATTTGGACCTTCTCTTGTTCCGAATGTTTTCTTTTTGCAATCAAAAGTTTCTAGAACAATTCAAATCCTTCCTTGTTTTCTGCAAATTGTTTCAATATTTTACTAGTATTTTTAACTGAAGGTGGGGCTACGCCATTATGTGTTTTAAATCTTCCTTCCATCGATGCGTGCTGGTCGTGCTGGTCTTGCTCAGACTTTTACTCGACGTCTTGATCAGTGTTTTAAAAAATTGCAACATCTTTTAACCTAGATTTCTCTAAATCAATAGCCTTAGCCATAAATGCATTAGGAACGATAGATAATGTAGGTAGGGTAACACCAAGGTATCGTATGTGTTCCTAGATGAAAGAATCTTCTCTTAAAGGGTATAATTTATTTTTTCATAATGATAAATTTAATAGACAGAAGGTGACGTCGAATGAAAACTACCAAATTCAATAATGTTGAACTTTAAAATTTTATTATGAGAAAAATATACATCAAAATTAATTTTTCTTTTTTTAGCACTACATAAATGTGTCATATATTTAAAAATTAAAATCAGGAAAAAATAAGGTTTTTTGTCTTTTGCTTTGGTGAGACCGACTACAACCCCTGATTTTTCAGCTTTTTTTTAGCAAAATGTTTTTTTATCTTTAAATATATAATTTTAATTTTTTTAAATGTCAGACATAAATTTAATTAATATTTCTACATTTCATAAGTTTACATCATTTTGAAATTCAACTTAGAAATGTCACTTTTATGCGATCGAAGTAAAACATTTTTAGTTGTGTTGACCACTTCATTTATAAAAGTGTGATACGGGTTGTGCTTTTACCCCAAGGCAAGGGTTACGAAAAAAATAATAATGTAGCTATATATATTAGATTCAATAATATGTTAAATTATAAATATAATTAACATATATTATAATGTGGGGCACTATGAGTGAGGAGTCAAAACCATCAAAGACAATAGTTTGACAACAACATATTGGCCCTTTTTACAATATTATTTGTTGCGTATTATTGAACGAAGAATGTCGCTAAACTATAAAATTTATGCATGTGTGCAAGGAAATGAGACTTAAAAATGAATGCATAAAATAATTTAAACATTTAAAATCACAAAATCAAAGAAACATCAAGATTGGACAAAAATAAAAACCAAAATGAATATAAAAATGGAAACCTAAGTAGTAGATGATGGTATTCTTGATGAAATGATTTGTTCTTCGATATATAATTGGATGCATTCTCACTCAATATTTTAGTAGCATAATGTTGCTCCAATGGAAAATGGGTGAGAGAGATATAAATGGTTAAGGTTTCGATCTATAAGAATTTGGATGAGATGAATGGATGGGTGAGATTGCTTAATGGGGATGAATGGTTGAGGATGAAGGAGAGGAATAAGAAATTAAGAAATCCTTTTGGGTACTTGAAGGGACAAGCCCTTTCACCTGTGTAAGAATCCCATGTGCTTGATGTGATCGGAGGAGTTGACCATACTTAAAATTAAAGATCAAGTTTGTGCACATGCTTAGTGAAGTAGGTTAGGTGGAGATTATGATTAGAATTAGGATGCAAGTGGGAGAATCGGGGGATGCAAGTGGATGAGGGAAAATAAGATTTCAGAATTAATTTTAATTCAAAATTAGAGGAAAGTGGAGATGGTGATTTAATTGAAGAAACATAGATTTTTATTTAATTCACCTAAAAGGATAAATTTGATCGAATAGTAATGCTCAATTTTTGGTGTCTACACGATGAAATAACATAATTAAATGTGCAAGAAAACTTTCATTAATAAACTAAAGGAGTCAAAAATATCTTGCATTCTCTAGTATTTGTTGGAAAATTTTCCACCCCTGAACAAGACATCATCTACAAAGCTAAACATAATGAATCCCATTGGAATTATGAAATACCCTTGCCAATCAAAATCAAAGCTATTGTAATTCTTTTTGAACATGTACAACCAACCAAATGTGATGGAAATATTTTCCACTACTTCAAATTCAACAATGAACCCAAGAAGATACTTGAGAACAATAATCCTCTTGGATATCTTGTACTTCCTACTAACAACTAGCACAAAACTACAATAGTTGGGTAGGATCTCACTACAAATTGTGGAATTTAGAAACTAGAAGCCATTAATGTAGACCTTAATAAATATCTCATTTAGTAAGATAGTTGATCAATATCCATTCAAAAATTGGGCTTCTAGGAAGCATCTTCCACACCAATAAAAAATGTAGCTAAACCCAATCTAAAAACTTAGTTGATATCAATTTTTCAATATATATCTAATTATTTAGATTTAATTAATTAATCTAAATGATACATCAAATAAAAAAAATTGTCTGTTTTCTCCTAAAGATGTGTACACATTATTATTCACATATTTGGAAACCATCTATAAAGCATACTTCTAATTATTATTTTTAACACTTGTGCACACATATACCCGAATCTAGGGGATTTGTATGTAGAGATATAACGACCTAATGAATCATCAAGTTTGATTTTATGCATAATCTTTGCAAGTAGTAATATGATAAGTCGAGAGTAAAAAATATTGAATAACTAATAGGTGTGTGTAATTTTGTGATTGTTTAAAGAAAAGGGAAGGAGATTCTATTTATGTCAATTCCACCATTTCTTTGTCACTATTGTGGACATAACTTTGGTAGGTAGATGAATTTCCATTTATTATGTTGAAGGCATTCTTTTATTTGAAATGGATGACCTGACTAAAAAAATATCCATGGTTGCCTTGATGTGTTAGAAATTAGGATATTAGGATACTAATCATCATAAACAAGATATAAAATAAATGAAATATGAAACATACATGCAAAATGTACACATTACACAAGATATACATGGGGAAAACCCTTTCGGCTAAAAAACCTCATAAAGCATCATTTAATTAAAACACTTACAAATATAGTCTATAATAAAATAGACATGAACCTAGGGACACTCCTCCAATACTTCCATATGGCCAATAATACCTCATATGCATAGTGATACAACTCACCATAAAGCTCCAAATTCACACCTCTCAATGAGAGAGAGCCTCCTTAAATATAGGAGGAAGGGTGACTTCACTAGTCACACCTTTTCAATAACCCCCACTCATAAATAATTAATAATCTAATAATTATTAGATTATAATTATTTCAAATGGGATATGCTTATAAAGAATATAATATATAAGGTTTTATAACCTTATATTAGAACATTATATATAAATGTTATAAGGATGTGATCCCTAATAACATTATGTTCTAACACTCCCCCTTAATGTTAATACAAGATCACATGTCAATTTCCATAGAAGAAAAAATGAAGCACCCTAGTAACGTAGGTCTTATTTGACAGTGATAAACAGGGACACAAATATATGCCAACATGAAGATCATGCATTCCAGACTACATGAAACTCATAGATTGTCATAATTTATAATCCCAGTGTTTTAAAAATGATGTTGTGGGGTCTTAAAAAATAATATTGGAGCTGTGGTCCCCTTAAATTAGCCTCTCCCCAGGTTCATTACATAGTGCCCATAGGTCTTAATACAATGCTTTTACAAGTGGAAGTTTTACAAGGAGAAGAATTTACAATATGCCCATAGGACTTAAAAAAACTCTGCTCGTAGGTCTTACGATAATGTGCCCGTAGGATGTAAAAATAAAAGGATTTAGCCACTAGGTGGTGTCATTGACATGCACACTCCCCCTCAATGGCATCACCTAAGGCCAATCATTATTTGAATTTGGAGCATATAATGCCTAAAGGTCTTATGCCTATTAGGTCTTAAATCTAGGATTTAGCCACTAGGTGGTGTCATGTACACTCCCCCTTAATGGCATCACCTCAAAGCCAATCATTACATAGAGGATTTCAAAGTGATGGCTAAAAGGACAATATATAGTATGTGCCCATGATCTTCAAAGTGTATTTATTATAGAATGATTTCACTTGAGTGAGGTGCCCATGATCTTCAAGGTGCCTTTATTATAGAATGCTTTCACTTGAGTGAGATGCCCATGATCTTCAATGTTCATTTTGAAATGATATTCTCTAGAAGGAGAAAAGTAACTTCAAGTAAGATGGTACTTTTATATGTATCCAAATGAAACTCTTCCATAAATCTTCAAGGCCATATTGATTCATCAGGGGTTAGTACATTCATATTTTTCCCATTTGATTCAAAGACATATAGAAGATATTTTTCTTATTAAAGTATTGCACCATCCATGTAATAGCACTTGAACCATATGTTTTGAAGGCATAATCTCGCCATAGAAGAAACAATATAGTTAGTAACATAGTAATCAATTAAATTTGATTTTTGGTGCAAAGAAAGAACATAATAGTATGCATTGTCCATTTACCAAAGATCATATAATGTTCCTCATGAATGTAAAATATAGTCCAACAATTGGTAGCAAGGAGATCAACGTATATTTTCATGAGAATAAGCATGAATAATTAGTTGTCTTGTTTAAAATACAAAATAGACATGTTACTACATATAGTAATGATCCATAGAAAATTTTAGGCAACGAGTGAGCTATCCTTTCTAGGTTTGATCCCTAGGCAGTTTATAAGGGCGATAGCCACCCATTATAAATAGTGTGAAAAATAGATCAAATAAAAATTAAAACAATAGATCTCTTTGATCTACAAAAAAATTCTAGCGATAAATTTTTAATTTACTTATGAACTTTAATAGTCTTTATATTTCATAGATAAATATTTTATACTCTATCTATGGATAAATAGATGATCATTGTGATAGTTTGATAGTAGTTCATCAAATATACTATAAGTAGCAATATTCTCAATATAATCCTCTGAAATATTATTGGGAGATAAATTATCATGTTTCTTCCCTTTGTCTCAATTAATGCATTAATGAGTCTTTTGTAATGCAACTTAGAACACTATTGTACCAATTAATTTGGAAGGAAAAACTTGAAAATAGTAATTGGCACTCGATGCACCAAACATATTATAGCATTATATGGAAGCATCAACATAATTAGTTATGAGGTGCTTCCTTCTTTGTTCATGTCTCAACCACAAGTGATTTACAAGAAGATAGCATAAAAATGAAAAAGGGACATTATTATATCTACCCATACTAAATGACAATCAAAAATAATTCTAGAGTGCCTTTATATAGGGAATTATGAAGTATCAACACTTATAATGGATAATCTAGGAAACTACAAGTCTACACCATCTCTTATAAAATTGTGAAAGCAAAACTCTTAACTCTTAAGGATATTCTTCATATATGCATGTATCTTCAATGATATGATTGACAACAACAACCAAAAATATTACATTAATCATAGATAATGTGTTTTTCTTACATTGACTATTTTTAATGATAAGATTATTTACATTTATGTTAAATGTGCTAGAGACCTTTAAAATATTTGACAACATAAAAGAATGAGACATCTCATAGAACACATGGAATTCCTCATGAGATAATCACACCATTATTTTTATACGTGTGTACACTTTTAAAAAGAAAAAATTAACATCAAATTAAACATTTTTATAATGGTGCATGGAAGGATGTAAAATTCAAATGTGAAGAAAATAAATTATGAAAATCATATCATGAGAATAGTAAGTTTTTTTTCAGCCTATAATGAGTTTCTTTGTGAGAGGTGCTTAATCGAAATTGTAGTTGCAACCGATGTTTTATTGATGAAAAAATAAACTTTGATGTGCCATAAATAATCAACTCAAACCCTTTCTAAAATTGAAATGAGTTGATAATAAAAAATATCTTTAATTTTGATGGTTGCTGAAACTCATAGCTTGACAACTAATTTGCTAAATAATCGTTAAGATGCATTTGTTCAAACTCTTTGAGTATTCACTTGCTGGGAGTAAAAACAAAATGTAAATATATTTTATTGAATGCTATTTTATTGAGTATTCATTTGCTAGGAGTATTCACTTGATAACGTGCATGTTATTTATATCTCAGCACATGGCAAAATTTTGTTCTAATGTATGATACTCGTGGACATCACTAGTAGCAGATTGAATTTGAATCAGTAAAAATGGTCAGTACCTTGTATTTCTAATGATTTCACTATTATTGCTGAAGAATATTGTTAGAACATTGACAACTTTCATTGTTCAGTTTATATGTTTATTTCTATAATTCCGAGGAAGATTCACAATGACATAAATATCAACTTGAATCTGTTCTTCTTACCTCTATCATACAAAATTGCGAGCTATGTGTTGGACATAATCCTACGAGCTAAGTGTTGGACATAATTCTAAGGAGTTAAAGAGCAAATTTTTTGGCAAGATTTCTCTAGGGTTCTTCCAGTATGCTAGCAGTCACTGTAGCACAGGAGCGATAAATGTTATTTTATTTTTGCATGAATAGAGGCATTAGAATGATGATGGAAACTTCCAATTATACCATTTTCTCTTTCCAAACTTATTTTGATTTGAGTCTCACAATCTAACATAATGAGTGAGGCAATTAGTTGTTTATTAGGATGCCACAGAAGGGCACGCCAACCTACAGAGGCACAAGGTGTCCCTCATCATTTCTTGCTTCTCATCTCCTATAAATTCCACTTAGGAAGGTCTTTATTTATAAGTTGTATATCTATTCGTAGTTGTTAAGTGTGGCCAGAAACAGTGCCTCATCAAGTTTGTGGAAGAGAGATCTATGTAATATCAACAATGAGAATAGAGCATTTCATTTATTATCCCATTGGTAGACTTCATATTAGGAAGTTGTGAGAATGGATCGTGACCAATATGTAAGGATTGCAACTTATGCTTTTTGTGATAACTAGTTCAATATTTATTGATCATTGTGGTTGGCCCATAAGTTCATAACAATGCACAATCAATATTAAAGAATAGTTACCTTTTGTGAAAAGGCACATCATTTAGATATAGATTTTGTATAGGGTTTTGATCTATTAAAGAGAACATACCTCTCAAAAATGTATAGAATCAATAAGATTGATTGAAACATTAAACTATTTGATATATGGTAAATTTAAAATGGTTGTGTTCATGTGCCTGTTTTGAGATGGTGTAACTCATTTCATGAATTTTTTAATTGATTTAATTTAAAAAATCAATCAAGTGAAGATCTTTTAGCAAGAGAAGAAGTTGTGGGATGGATTTTCCTAAGGTTATTTTTTTTAAAATTATCATGGAGATATAGTTAGCTATCGTATTATTAAATTGTATATATGCACTTTAGATCCTCTTGAAAATAAATCTAGTCTTGTTGAAAAGAATCATGATTAACTAATATCATTTAATTACCTAAGAAGGTGAAAAATGCATTCTAATCTTTCAAATGAATATGCACCTTTCGCAAGTCTTAAATTTTTGTGTTAAAATAATATAATGATACATGTAATTCAAAAAAGTAATTCAATTTTTTCTACATTATACAAGATGCTCATAAATTTAACATATTCAATATTTCCAAAATTGGAGGAAAGTAAAAAAAAAAAAAGAAATTAAAACTATTTGTCTATTATTCTCATAGAAAAACTCTCTATTTATAAAAAAATATCACTCTTTATTTCTTGAAGTGCAATCCCAAATGCTAGCCTCTTTTTTTTTGGAAAAGGTGACCTTGTAATCATGCTACTCAACTAATGAAATATATGATACATCCCTTCCTCAAAAAAATAGCAATAAACAATTATGTCACTTACTCAAATTTGTGGCATGGATTGTAGGAAATTTAATAAGGAAATTTTTCATCAACCTTGACATATTTTTTAATCTAATCTGTAAAAATGATTAGTATAGCCTAACCTGCTCTGATACCATGTTAGAAATTAGGATATTAGGATACTAATCATTATAAACAAGATATAAAATAAATGAAATATGAAACATACATGCAAAATGTACACATTACACAAGATATACATAGGGAAAACCCTTTCGCGTAAAAAACCCCATAAAGCATCATTTAATTAAAACACTTACAAATATAGTCTATAATAAAATAGACATGAACCTGGGGACACTCCTCCAATACTTCCACATGGCCAATAATACCTCATAAGCATAGTGATACAACTCACCATAAAGCTCCAAATTCACACCTCTCAAATGAGAGAGAACCTCCTTAAATATAGGAGGAAGGGTGACTTCACTAGTCACACCTTTTCAATAACCCCCACTCATAAATAATTAATAATCTAATAATTATTAGATTATAATTATTTCAAATGGGATATGCTTATAAAGCATATAATATATAAGGTTTTATAACATTATATATAAATGTTATAAGGATGTGATCCTTAATAACATTATGTTCTAACATGATGCCTGTATCATGCAAGAGGATTGAACCTATTTGAACTATTTAATATATTTCACCATGTTTTACCACCCCATTTTTAACCCTCGCTAATTTTTCTCTCACCACAACCTTCACACTAAATTTTTACATTTTTTTCTATTTTCCTCTCATTGTACAGTTCGTTTCAATACAAAATTTTACACTTTTTCTATTCATAAATAAAAATCAAATTAAATTAATAAAAAAATGCATAGAAAAAATAGTAACATATTCATATATTTCATCACCATCTCATATCACTTCTTAGCATATTATTTACAATTATATCTTATTATTATACTATATATAATTTAATATATTTATATTTATATTATATAAATATACATTAAAATTTGTGTATATTAAATTTTTATTTTTAATTTATACAAACATATATTCAAAATCTCTTGTAAAAATATTTTATAAATAAATAAATGGTATGGTATATTTTTTTATTATTTGAGAGGTTAGTATATATATTTAAAAATAAATTAAAATAAGTCTTTTATAAATTAATTTTAAATATTTTTAAAATAATTCTTAGTTAAAGAAATAAATAAATCTATTAAAATACATAAAGATATTTCTCTTGATGCTTAGTGATTTTTATAGAGGTGTATGTAACATATTTTTTATTTGCACTTGTTTAATACATTATTTTTTTAATATATAATTTAATTCATAATGTCAATATTTCATGAAACAAAATTGTTTCTTTAATGATTTTTAGATAGATGCATGTTTATATATTTTTTTTTGTTATCATCAGGGTATCCCTACAGCCCCATCCTAGCACCTCGACCTTACCCTAGTTCAGGGAAGGGGTGAGCTGGGGGTGAGACACGGTGCAATCAGCACCGCCATCCGGTGTCCGTGGCAGAATAATTCCGGGAGAGAGAGTCGAACCCAAGACCCCAGGAAGAAAACCCGAGACTTAGGACCAACTACTCTAACCCGTGGGGACTTATGCATGTTTATATGATTATAATTTTTAAATATTATAACTATATATATTTTTATGTATTATTTTTTAATTTATTTTAAGAAAAACATTATAGTAATTTGATAAATATTATTTTCCATATAAACTAATAAAAGATAGAAATAATACTCTTTGGTATTTACACATTAATTTTTTATTTTACTTAAATTATTAATCGATACTAAGAATGATGGATTGGCTTGCCATTTAGGAACAAGATAAAGGTAGAGACTGTCTATAGAGTCAAGGGCATAAGAAGAAGAAGAAAAGAGTACATCTACCACACAAAATAAATTTATATTCATGTCTGATTAACTATCTTGTTATCTATATTCTTAATGTGTTTGGTATGAAATATAGAAAAGAAACTAAGAAGGGCTACCATTTCTTGTAATTCTTACTTTAATAGGCATAAGAAACAAATAAAGGAAGATATCTGGAACCACTTCCTCAACATTTGGAACATTTCCTAGGTCTTCCCTTCTTCTACTCAGTGAATGTGGTTTAAATGGAAATGCACTTTTGATAATCAAGCCTTTGGTGTTCTTTGGAATCTTTCTCTTCCTCATATTCCCTGGGGCATCTGGAAAGAAACAAATAATAGAGTCTTCAAGGACTTGGATTCTCCTCCCTTTGTTGTGGCTACTAGAATCCATAATGCTATCAAAGAGAACTTTCTCCATGCTTGCCCCAGCAGAAAGAATGACTCCCCTATTCCTACCCTCCAGGAGGATTGGGATACTATCAATCGATGGCAAATTGATTGGAACATTGCCAACCCTGTTCACAAAATTAAGCAGTTTAGACAAAATTTTGTTTGGCATCCTCCCCCTTTGGGCTGGATCAAGATCAATGTGGACGGGGTGCCTAAAGGAAATCTTGGGCCAACCAGGTGCGTGGGGGCAGCTAGGAATCACTCTGGTCTTCTCGTTTCCGTGGTGGTGCTCCCCCTGGGCAACTAGACTAACCACTACCTGGAATCTAGTACTGCCAACATCAAACTACACATGGCTAAAAGAGAGGGGTTTACTAAAGTATGGCTGGAGTCTGATTCACTAAACATTGTCAACTGCTTGAGTGGTCTCACGAATCCTAGCTAGACGATTGCCAGCCTGATCAAGGATTGTCGCAATATAATTAATTATCTGACAAATTTCAAAATATTGCACATATACCAGGAAGGTAGTAAGGTAGCAGATCTACTAGCCAATATGGCGGTGGGATATGTGGCAACCAACTGGTGGAGTAATAGGGATGCCTTCCCTGAAAATCTGTGCGATCTGGCACATAACGATTATTGTGCTAATCAAAAAATCTCTCATCACGACATGACTGAGTTGATAGGAAAAAGGCTCTTTCTGGGTTTCCCTATTCAAAATTCTTGAAACCTCCTCAGTGACTGGTTTTCCCATCCCATTGTGTGGCTTTTCTACTAGTGTTTTGATATCCTTTGGACATGGCTTATTTTCTGTGACTGGTTAGCGATTGTGACCTCTTAATATTTGGTGTCCAAAAGTATAATGGGAGGAGATAAGAACAGACAAGAGCCCTCTACTTGCGAGAAGTGGAAGAAGAATTAAGATGTCTAGCAAGAAGTCATTGATGGTGGCCTCGTCACCTTCCTGGATAGGCTTCATGGCCCCTCTTCTCTAATTACGAAGGCCTTTTTAGCAGATGTACAAAAGGAAGTCTCAGGGCTTATTGGGCCGATTATCAGATTAATGAAACTCTATTGGCAACAGTCACTGGTCTAGCTACGACTGGAAGAAGGTTTTATAGAGACAAAAAAATAGGGGAGGAGGACTTGTTGAGCTTCTTTGACAAAGACAAGGAGTTCTCCAGAGTCACCAAGATGGTCGATGATGGCTACAATAGAAAAGATCTCATGGCCCTTTGCGCGGATATGGTTGAGTTTATAATGATATATATCACCCTTGATGGCAGGTATGCTAGCCTATTCTCCTATCATTTCACTATTTTAAATCATTTCTGCCATGGTAAAATTATCTTTGTTCCCTTTTATCTAGCCTCCTCCCTTGAAAATAGCCTGGAAAACCACCTAGAAAACCCTAGCAACCTTGTTCTTCATGAGGGACTTATCGTCCTCATCATGGAACATGCCAAATCCCTTGAGATTGTGCCCCCGCTTGCTCAAATTAGTTTATAGACAGAGGTCCAAGACATCTCTGACTCAGAGATGGACCTGGATGATAGTGGGGTTCGTGTTGATGACCCTGAATATGAACTTGTGGATGATAAGGACAAATTGGTCACTCCTGAGATGCATGACAGCAAGAACCCCCTAGATGGGTTGCTAGTAATTACAAAACCAACAAAAAGTTGATCTCCAAGGTCGAACCCCTCACCAAAAACAAAAAGCTGCTGGCAAAGGATCACAACCCGAAGACTATAGACCAAGGGATCAAATTGGACATCCCTATCAATGTCCAGAAAGATAATTAGAGGAAAGATGGTAATCTAATGAATCTATCATGGAAGCCACCAAAAGCTAGAACCATTGCTGGGAATGGGTTAAGCGCAAAATTGACACTCTCAAAACAGGGATTAAGGAAATAATTGACATTTTCATTGCTTCCCCTAAACCCAGCAAGCCGGAAAAACTCATGCTCGTGACCCAAAACCTCTCAGAATGTTGAGGTCATGAAATATAATCATGAACAAAGGATCAATAAGGTGGAACAATCCATGGCTGAGATTAAGAAAAATCTCAAGAATCTAATCGACATTAGAAAAGAAGCCATGAACAACAGCATTGAGGGGCTGGAAAAGATCAATGAGATGGTTGTTGATTACAGATCCTTCCATAGTGATCCGGTGAAAGATCTTGGAGGAGATTGTAGGATTTGAGAAATACAAATCCACAGAACCCAAAGAAACCTGCATGCAAGAAACCTGTCACAGAGAAAGAGAGAAAATGAATACAAGGGTTTTGGCTCTGACAAAGTGAAAAGATTTATTATCAGAGAAAAATGAATCAAGAATATGACAATAATACAAGAGATCAATCCTTATAAAGGAGATCAACACCGAAAGGAAAACCTAACCCTAAGGTGAGAGCATTTAATAATTAAATATTAATTATTAAATGACTAATGTATGCATAAAGAGAAATCTTAAAAGGAGAGTAAAGTTAATTAATTACTTTACTCTAACACCCCCCCTTAAGATGAGCTACAATGCAGCTACAAACAATGCAGAAGAAAGCAAAGGAACTACAATGCAAAAGAGGGTCCTGGCAACAAGGCCTGATCAGGTACCCGAATACAAGAAAATCTCTATAAAGCGGAGTAAAGAAGAAAACCCAGTGGGAAAAAACTCCTCTCCAAAAGAGATACAGAAACATGCTGAAAAGAAAACATGAAGGAAGGAAGGCCTCACTGAGACCCCCCAAGGACAATTTCCTTCACCCCAAGCATGGAGCGCAACTGAAGATAGCGCGGAGATGCCAAAGGTTTAGTGAAGATGTCTGCAACCTGCTCCTCTGTAGGTATGTACTCCAAGATGAGAGAACCATCCCGAATCAACTGCCTGATGAAGTGCATGTGGATTTCAATGTGCTTTGTCTGCTGATGCTCCACTGGGTTGCGAGAAATGTGAATGGCACTCTGATTGTCACACCAAAGAATAGTGGGACAATCTGGAGGAAACCCAAACTCTGTCATCAACTGCCGAAGCCATAAAACCTCCTGACTGGCTAACACTGCTACACGGTACTCAACCTCTGTAGACGATAATGCAATAGCAGACTGCTTCTTGCAAGACCATGTGATAGGAACAAAACCAAGGCAAAAAAAGCAGCCAGAAGTAGACTTCCGATCATTGACATCACCAGCCCAATCGGAGTCAATGAAGCCAATGATGTGAGGGGATCCTGAAGTGTAGTGAATGCCATAATGTGTGGTGCCCCGAATGTACCTCAAAATACGTTTGGCTGCTTGCCAATGGCTCTCATGAGGATCATGGGAGAACCGAGAGACAAGGCCAACCGCAAATGAAAGATCGGGACGAGAATGTGTCAGGTGCAACAAACTGCCAACCAACTGCCTGTATAAAGTGGGGTCTACTGAAGGAGTAGAGCAAGTGGAAGACAAAACAACACCTGACTAAAATGGAGTGGGGGCAGACTTGCAATCAAGCATGCCAAATCACTGAAGCATATCAAGAGCATACTTCTCCTAAAATATGGAAATGCCATCCGAAGACTGAATAACCTATAGACCCAGAAAGAAGTGCAAGAGACCAAGATCTGTCATCTCAAACTGCTCCATCAAAGCTCTCTGAACACTCTGAATCATGGAGGATGAGCTACCTATAAGGATGAGATCATCTACATATAGCACAAGAATCAAAAGATCACCCTCCTGACGCTGAATATACACTGTGTGATCGGAATGACAGCGTGTGAAATGAGAGGAAAGTAAGAAAGAGTCCATCTTCTCATACCAAGCCCGAGGGGCTTGTTTGAGACCATACAATGAACGTCGAAGTCTGCAAACCAAAGAAGTGTCCTGCACAAATCCCTGAGGCTGCTCCATATAGATCTCCTCATGTAGGTCTCCATGCAAGAAGGCACTCTTCACATCCATCTGAAACATTGTCCATCCCTGTGAAGCTACAAGTGAAAGTACCAGGCGTATAGAATTCATCTTGGCGACAGGAGCAAAGGTCTCAGAGTAGTCAATACCCTCTACCTGAGAAAACCCCTTCGCAACAAGACGGGCCTTATACTTATCAATAGAACCATCTGCAGCATACTTGGTACGATACACCCACTTGCACCGAACCAACTTTCTTCCCTTAGGAAGAGGACAAAGATCCCAAGTATGATTTTTCATCAAAGAAGAATACTCCTCATCCATGGCCCTATCCCACTCAAGGTCTCCTGTCGCCTCTGAAAACTTTTGAGGATCATCTGAAATGGCATGACTCAAAAGACTAGAACCAGATGTCTAAGCACGAGTGCGACGAGTATCGGAAGGATCACCTGCCAAAGAACTAGCTGCCTCAACAGTATCACAGGCCCACCTCAGCAAAGACAGAGCAACTGGTGGTGGTGGAGATGGTGGATCATCATCTACATCATCCTCAAGAGATAAGTAATCCTCAAGAGATGAAGAGGAAGGAGTAGGCAATGAGGGAGAAGTTGGGGATGGAGAATCCATTTGAGGATAGCACTCATCAAACTGGACATCCCGCCAAAACAGGACCTCTCTGGAATCAGGATCAAACAACCTGTATGCCTTAACATCCTCACAGTAGCCAACAAATATGAGTGGTTGGCTCTTCCTCTCCATGGCGTTCCGCTGAGCATCAAGAATAAATGCTCAAGCCTCACTACCAAAAACTCAGAATGAAGAAACATCAGGCTTGACATGGGTCCAAGCCTCCTCAGGAGTCATATGTCACAATGCCTTATGAGGCATCCGATTCTGAATATAATTGGCACAATTGACTGCCTCAGCCCAAAATGAAGAGCTCATAGCTCGTGACTGTATCATACAATTTGCCATCTCCCGTAAGGTTCTGTTCTTTCTCTTAGCAACACCATTCTGCTGAGGGGTGTAAGGAACTGGAAACTGATGCTGTAAACCATGCTCAGTGCAAAAATCTCTTAAAGCCTGATTTACATACTCCCCCCCATTATCTGTGCGTATCCTCCTGATAGAAAGTCCAGATTGCTTCTCCACAAATGTCTTAAAAATCCTGAAGGAGTCAAAGACATCAGACTTGTACTTAAGAAAGTACACCCATGTACATCTAGAGAAGTCATCAATAAAAGTGAGCACATAACAGGCCCCTGAAAAGGAAGGGGTCGGAAAGGACATAAGATCACTGTGTACCAACTCTAGGGCTGCCCTAGCACGAGAGGCTCGACCCTTAGGAAAAGGATCTCGATGATGTTTGCCAAGAACACAACCACGACATACACCATCTGTACAAGAAATCTATGGAAGCCCAATCACAAGTACCTGTGTACTCATCTGCTGTAGATATCTGTAATTGACATGGCCAAAACGCTCATGCCAAAGCCTGCTCACTGAATCTGCATGTGCTATAAGAGTGGAACCAACAGTGTCTGAACTCTCAAAGCCATCAAAACTATATAAGTGAGATGCAGAATCCACACTCCCAGTAGCCACAACCAAGTCAGGATCATGAAGATCTCGAATAACCACATCATGAGGTGAGAACTCAATTGTCTTACCAGAGCCAGAGTGGCAAATCTGATAAACGGATAGAAGGTTTGTCAAAATGTCAGGAACCAAAAGTACATCCTGTAGACAATCATCCAATGAAACAGTACCGGAACCCTGAACGGAAAGTTGTGCTGAGTCACCAACTGCAATATGTCTAGTGCCTATAGGGGCAAGAGCGGTGACCAAATCCTCTGTGTGTGTCATATGGTGAGAGGCACCAGAATCTAGAATCCAAGTGGAGGTGGAGGACATTGCTCGTGCAGAAAGAGCATGACCTTTCCCTGTGGGCTGTGAAGGAGGCTGAGGTGCACTGATATTATGCTACTGCATGGCTTCTTCCAAAGCCTCTAAACATTTCCAACACCTGGAAACGGGATGTCCTTCTTTGCCACAAAAACTGCAAGGATCACCAGATTTCTTCTTAGTCTTGGAGGAAGACTCACTAGACTTTGAAGATTTGCCCTGTTTAGAATTGGACTGTGGTTTTGAATCAAACTTAGGTGGTGGCTTGGAGGGATTCTCACTAGCCTCTGAATATTTCTTAGGCTTCGGTTTCTGCTTCTATTTTCCTTTGGAGGACTGGGCTACCAATGCTTGGTTCTGTGAACCTGAAAGTGAATCCAACTGCTTAAGCTTGGCTTGCTCAAGAGTCAAACGATCACAAAAGACCTCAAAAGAAGGCATGACATGTCAAGCACCCAAGGCATCCATGGTGGAATAGAAGGTCGAAGAGAAGATCTGAAATGGACCCCGAAGCTTAGAGAGGATTAGGAAAATGCACTCTGTATCAGTCTTAGTCTTACCACAACCCTGCAAGATAGATCTTTGTTGTTTGAACTTCATCAGAAAGTCCTCAATAGAGGGAAATGAATCAGGTACCAAGGAAGTTAACTCTACCTCAAGCTGCAAAGCTCTGAACTCGTTGACAGTACCAAAAATTCCTTCAAACTTGGTCCAAATGGCTCGAGGAGTGAGACAACCCTCAAGATGAAACTGGAGACTGTCGGAAATGTGTAAAGCCATCAATCCCATAGCCTGATCCATATTGTTCCTATGTTGCATAACCTCAAAAGGACATGTCAATTGAGGATGAACCTCATCCAAACAGGACCATAACCCTCGTGACTGGAGAAGAATCATCATGTGACCCTTCCAAGTGTGGTAATTATGCAGTGTGAGAGAGTCAATAGGTTTGTCGGCCATCCTGTAAACTGTGCCTCAACTGCTCTGTATTTTTTTAATTTTATTAAGTGGTCTTTCAGAACTAGACAGAAGATGCAGAAGGGGTTTGATTATTTGTTTTGGTGTTTGTAGATTCTGGTTTTCTGATTTAAATAACAGAAAGTAAGAAAAAAACACCCCCCCACAATGCAAAAAACTAATCCCCAATACAAACTGAAAGCCAGAAAAATGATAGAAAGCAGTAACTGGTTGAGACAAAATTTTGAGCACCTGAAGAATTTACTAATGAAATAGACTATAGATCTAGAAAGAGCACAGAACCACCTTTCCGACTCCTATTCGCTTTCAAAAAACGGAGCAAAAATGAGCAAGTTATGCCCCTCGGAGTGCAAAAAGGCTCATCAGACTTTGACTGCGAAAAAATGCAATCAAACTAGAGAAATATGAAAAAATTCCTACACCATTTGAATGGACTCGGAGTTATCTTTCCAACTCCTATTCGTTTTCGAAAAACGGAGATCGGATGCCCGAGTTATGCCTGATTTTGTAAAATAGCTCCAAAAAGGCCTAAATGGGCTCGTAGAGCCCTCAAGGGCTAAAAAAAATGAGGCCCCTGGTCCTCTAGGCGACCAGGAGCTGGCGTAGGGGGCTGGCGCCGTAGGGGTGGTGCAGGGGCGGCGCTGCTTGATCCGGTGGGGAGCGGGTGTCGCACTGGTAGAGCGGGGACGGCAGGTTTCGCTGACGGCACGGCAGTCGCTGCTTGGCCGCGGCCGGTGGATACCGCCGACGACAGTGGTTGGGCGGTGGCCGCCGGGCTGCATACCCGTGGTGCGCGCTATGTAAAACGGCTGTGCCCGGTTTTTCAAAAAAACCATGATTTTTCTAATTTTTTTTTTATTTTGCCTCGAACTTTGTGCCCTAGGGCCATACGGCCTTGGGGCAAAAAAATTTTTGCCTTCTGGAGCAACTCTGTCCAAATTGGATGAATTTTATATGAAAATAGGGGTTTTTGGGCGCTACGAGCTCAACGGTGAGGTCCATTAGGCTCAAAGTGCACCGAAAAAAAATACCCCCTATTCCAAAATAAAAAATAGAAGACAAACACAGATTTGATGCAACCAAAACTGAGATCTCAAAATCTTTCAAAAGTCTGAACAAGCTACAACAGATCTGGCTCTGATACCATGTAAGATTTGAGAAATACAAATCCACAAAACCCAAAGAAACCTGCATGCAAGAAACCTGTCACAGAGAAAGAGAGAACGAATATAAGGGTTTTGGCTCTGACAAAGTGAAAAGATTTATTATCAGAGAAAAATGAATCAAGAATATGACAATAATACAAGAGATCAATCCTTATAAAGGAGATCAACACCGAAAGGAAAACCTAACCCTAAGGTGAGAGCATTTAATAATTAAATATTAATTATTAAATGACTAATGTATGCATAAAGAGAAATCTTAAGAGGAGAGTAAAGTTAATTAATTGCTTTACTCTAACAGAGATGAGGTGGCTGCTGGAGACATCAAAACCATTGGACCCAGTTCGAGAACCAGGAGCAAAAGCAGCAACAAAGGTACCTCCAGATTCATCATGGAGGAACTTGAGCTAATCCACTAGATTTCCATTCAAAATAACAAAGATCTGGTGCTCTCGCTCAACTGAGTGCTTTTTTGCTTTTGCTTACTCATGTTTTTTGTTTTTGTTTTTGTCTGGGGTTGATCCCCTATTTTTTTGTTGTTTCTTGTCATTTTGGCTATTGGCTGACTGTTGTAAAACTTTAGGTTTCGGGTCCTTGTAAAATCTGTTTACCCTTATCAAAAACAAACAAAAGGAAGACATGACAATATTCATAGAATAAGGATTAATATTATATTATGCTATTCAAATAATCTAGCAACCTAGTTAGAAAGAAGAACATTAATGTAGAGATTATGGAGAAGGAAAGACCATGTATAACTACATGTAGCTTTCTTAGTTCTATTCAATATCTATTCTTTTAATATTCTATAATTGTTTATATCTCGCTTAAGGTGTTTATATATTAATTAATAATGATATAACATTACTAACAATCCTAATAATATTGGGCACTCAGACAAACCATTATGCTAAGGCAAATGCGGCCTACATTGGGCTTAAAATGGCTCTTTGAGGAGGGTTCAAGAGGGTCTGGCTGGAAAATAATTATCTAAACATAATCAAATGTTTGATTAAAAAGAGAACCCCTAGTAGGACGATTAATCATATAATGCAAGAATGCTTTGAAACGATTGCCAAACTTGAAGAAATTCAAATTTCGCACATTTTTAGGGAGGACAATATGCCTACAAACCACATGGCAATTCTTGGTGTCGCCAGGGATGATGAAAACTGGTGGTGGTAAGGGTAATCCTTTCTATTTCATTTATGTGAACTGGCACGGAAGGATGCCAAAAATATCTCTCCGATAGAGCATTAATTATGACATCTTTCACATGTATAAAGCCATTTGAAGAAAGAAGTGGAGGCAAACTTCCATACTATTCTTGTGGGCCTGGTTTTTTATCGTTTGGTTGAAGCTTGGTTTTAGTGTAAACACTAAAATTTGTAGAGGTAACAATTATATGGGTGGAGAGATGAACAAAATGGAACCATCATCATGTGAGTTATGGGAGGAAAATAAAGAGCTATGGATGGAAGTTGTGGATGGTGGTCTGGAATCATATGTAAGAAAACTCCATGGCCAAAACCACAAGCTCATGGAAATATTTGTTAAAAAATAGAACAATAGGGTGCGATGGGTTGAATTCAAGATAGATGAACCCTTCATAGCTGAGATTACAAGGCTAAGTATGGAGGTCAAAAAATTCTAGAGAGAAAGGAAAAACTTGAAAGAAGTCCTATCGATTTTCTATGATAAAAAAGAGCATGAGAAGCAGAGTCAGGAAGAACCCTAATGGAGCCTACAACCGGAAGGATATTCTAAAGCTTTGGTAGATATGGCAGAGCTTATTATGAGGAACATAAGCCTAGATGTCTGTTATGATAGTATTTTTACTTATCATTTCACTATTTTGAATCACTTAAGGCGTGATAAAAAATCTCGATGTTGTTTTATTTACTGTCATCTCTTGAGCATACCATTCATAGGCATTTTGAAAATGAGGAAAATCAACTTTTGCATGAGGGATTAATACTCCTAATTATGGAATATGTTAAGGCTCATGAGGTTAAACCCTCCCTTGTTTTGTGAAACCCCAAACCCTTAGCCAGCTAGGATGTGCATGATGTTTCAGATACGGAATTTGGTGAGGGTGTGATGACCATGGACTAGAATGACATCCATGTGTCAAATGAATCTGAATAAAAGCCCTCAGAGGAGGAGGGCCCCCTGCAGAAGCCCATGCCTAAAACTACTAGTAGAAGGAAAAGCAAAAATCCACCTAGATGGGCAGCGAAAAAGCTGAAAACCCATATTTCTCAACACCAAAATTTGGGCCTGCAAAATATAAAAAAGCCAAAAATTGGGAAAACGGTGGAGACTCGGGCTAAAGGGGGGGATGAAATTAAACTTGAAATTCCCCTTATTGTGGACCCCAAAGAGCTTAAAAGCAATGAGATGGATGTTGACATGCTCTTGGGTAATTCGTTTTCTAACTAGGAGAAATGTTTCCACTAGGTTTTTGGGGAAATTAATTTTTGAATTTACAAGTTATCAAGGACATTATAGACTCTTTCACTAAGAATCTAGTACCTGATAAAACTGACAAACTCCTGAAGCTGACTCAAAAAATTACAGAAGATATCAAGGTTATGAAAGCAGAGCATGAGGCTTGGATTGACAAGATGGAGGATGATATACATGATTTAAAATGAAAAATTAAGGGTTTCATGGAGATTAGTAAAGAGGCAATGTTTAACAGTGCAGAAGGACTCAAAAGAGTTGACGAGAAAATTGCCATTCAGAAAGCTCAACCAATTAGATATGATATGTCCTCAGATGTCAATGTGGACAAGAAGAACCAAAATATTCATACCTCTATGGGGTCCTCTACTAGGACCAAGAGCAAAAACAAGAAAGAGGCAGTTCAAGATTTATCATGGAAAAGCTCTAGGAGATCAACAATGGGACAATCCAGAAGAATGCCGAGCTCATGAAAGCTCTCAGTTAGTTGTTTTTGGCTTGTGTTTTTTGCTATCATTTTGTTTTTTGTTTGTTGAACTCTATGAAGTGCTTCCCCTCTTTCTGTTGCTATTTTGCTGCTGTTTAAACTCTGGTTTAACTCTATTTATGTTTTGATGGATTTGGGTTCCAAGTCCCTCTACAACCTGTTTATCTTAATATAAAAAAATCCTAATAAAAATGCATGCACTAATTATCTCATTATATCTCTTCCTCACTATTAGATAGTAATAATAAATATAGTATGTCTAGGTATATATATATAGAGAGAGAGAGAGAGAGATAATACATTATATTAAATTTCACTATGGTATAGCTAATAATAGATGTATACTAAATGGATATCTCTCCAAATATAAGTCAGTTCTCTATATATCACTTCCTACACCTTTATTTTTATATCTCTCATTCTTCCTCTCCCTCATTGTCACCCTCTTTCTATCTCTATTTCTCCCTTTCCCTCTCCCTCCTCCTCTCCCTTTCCATCTCTCCCTCTTTCTATCCATATCTCACCCCCTCTCCCTATCACTCCCTCCAATGATACACACCAATGTTTACCACCAAAAAATAACCAACAACACTCTCAAATTATCTTACCAAAACACTCCTCTCCCTCTCCCTCTCCATCTTTATCTCTATCTTTGTCTTTATCTCTCTCCCTTATCTCTATCACTCTCCCCTATTTCTATCTCCTTACCTTTCCTTAAAAATCTCTCTCTCTCTCTCTCTCTCTCTCTCTCTCTCTCTCTCTCTCTCTCTCTCTCTCTCTCTCTCTACGTATTACTCCCTGATTGTGTATGGTTGGTCTTCTCTTCTATCCTCTCGATATTTGTCTCCCTCTTTCTCCTTCCCTCTCTATCTGTGTATATCTCTCCCTCTATTTATATCTTCGTATCTCTCTTCAAATCACACAAACATTCTCTATTTATCTTTCCCTAACTATATCTTTTTATCACACGTGTGCGCACACACTTACACACACACACACACCATGGGGGCTTCACTGGCTAGACAATATTATATCATGTGCATTCATATTAGGGGGATTAATATCCCAAAAATGAGGGTGCAATATATTGCCTATCGGTGAAAATAGGGGGGTCTTGAATTCATGCAATGAAAAAAATACATTATTTAGTGAAAATAGGGGGGCTTTTAATTCGAGATATGTATTGGGAGGGGGTGACAAAAAAAGAGTTTAGGGCAATATTTTTTTGAAAATAGGGAGATTCTTTAGTATGCCACGAATGTGCATTCTATAACCCAGGTTCACTAAGTGAACCCCTCATGACACACACACACTCCTTGTTTCTCCCTCCCTATCTATATCTCTATGTCTCCATCTCTTTGCCTCAAACTATCATTCTTTCTCTATCTATTGTTTCTATCACCTCTTTTATATTTCACTCTTTCCCCCTCTATCTCTATATTTCCATATACCCTTTTTCTATATGTATCTCATCATATCTCTCACTTCTTCAATCCATCTCTCCTCGATCTCTGTATATCCATATCACTACCGCTCTTTATATATAACTCCCTTTTCTATATATCCTTAAAAATTCTCTCTCCTCTCTCTATTTATTTAACTTCATATCCCTCTTCCTCTATCTAGTTATATATCTATCTTCTTATCTTTATCTTTCTCCCCCCTCTCTTCATACCTATCTTTTTCTTTATTTCTATCTCTAGCTATCTCTATCTCTCTACCCCCCTATCTTTATATCTACTTATATCTCTATCTCTCTAGATCACTTTATCTCACCATTTATATGTCTCTCTATCTCTCCCTCTCCTTCTATACCTCTCTATCTCTTTCTCTCTATCTTCATATATCTCTCTATTTTTATCTCTCCCTCTACCTGTCTCTAAATTTTTCTCTCTCCCTATATCTCTCTATCTTTATCTATCCTCCTACCTCTCTTTATATCTCCCTCTTCCTCTCTCTCTCTATCTTCATCTCTACCTATATTTTTCTATGTCCCTCTACCTCTAGACCCATCTCCTTCACTCTATCCATCCATATTTATCCCTCTCCCTCTTCCTATACCTCTTTGTGTTTCTCTCCTTGAATGTATATCCCAATCTCTCCATATTTATTCTTCCATCTCTCCCTCTATCTCTATGTCATTATTTTTTAATCTCTCTACATCTATATCTCCCCATCTCTAACTCTGTTTATATAACTACATATCTTTATCTTTATTTATATGTCTTCCTCTCTTCCCCTCTCTATATATTTATCTCTTCCATCTCCATTTATCTCTCTCTATGTCTACCCCCTATCTATATCTCCTTCTCCCCTCTCTTTTTAGTCTTATCCCCTCTATCTCTCCCTCTATCTTTCCCAATTTCTTCCTCCCTCTTCCCCTCTCTCCCTATAGTAAATATACCATGAACGTATTGGTAATGGAGCCTAATTTTATTCATAATTTAAAGATTTTGTTTGAGTCATGCTTGGATCCTTATAAGTGAATGCATAATTGATTTGAAGCTATCACTTCTCAATTCAAACTTTTATGGAAAAAGACAACAACATTCACTAAGTTTCTTACCAAACTGACTAATGTACTACACAAATATATTTAAAAAAAACCAATTTTTTTCCTAATGAACCTTCTGCACTTGTTCGTCATAGTTCTGTTGTAGATTCTATCATTCATTCATGCGGGACATCTTACGTTCTTCCAAAGTGTCTCCTATGTCATACTCTTTGAGATAGTTGCCATAAAAATTTGTGTGAAACAGATAAAATGGGCACTGGCTATGCAGCCCTTTAAACAACAGTGCATAGCCTAGGCCTACCTCCAAGTACTTACCTGCAAGTGCCCTGTTTCTTCTACCTCGTCTGTGCATTGTGCCCACCATCTCTTGTCATAAATTTCGTCTACCATGGGTAAGTTTTGACATCACAGGGTAAGTGGGGGCTCGACAAAATGCTGGCGGGCTAGCTCCCTCTTTAAAAAATTTTGCTTATAGTTTTGAAAAAATATTATTTAGTAGTTTATATAATTTCTTTAATAAAATTTTTATTATATTTTTTGGTAAAAGTTAATATTTTTTAATATATATATTTTTTAATTCTATATTATTTATTGTAGTTTATATATTAAGTTGATATTAACTTAATTTATATAATTAAATAATATGATTAGGTTAATATTTATAGTATATTTTATATATAATTAAGTTTATATAAACCTAACTTATATAATTATGTTAATATTTTTTAGTTTTTGAATAAATTTTGTTTATTATATTCTTTTTATTTTTTATAATTTAATAATATTGTTTTTATTTATTTTTTATTTTAATTAATAATTATATTATTATTAATATTGAAATTAGTATTACTTGATTGATTGACATTATTCATTAAATCAATAAAAAAATTTAAATTAATTGTGTTTATAGCTAAAATTTAAATCTATTTTTTCTAATGTAAGAATATATTATTTTATCATATTTTTTTGATAACATACATAGTTAGCTATACTATGATCCTTATGCAACGGGATAATGCCACGTTAAAGGTGGTTCTCCTCCTAACATAATGGTTAATTGTTTGCATATGAATGTTTGTTTGCTCACTCTTCCCTCTCATGTTTTGAGTTGAAAATTTTGAAAACAATCTCCTCCCTACAACCTTATTTAAAATATCCTTACAAAGTTCATAGAAATACCTTTATGCACATCTACATTGAAAAATGGAAAAAATGTTCCCATATTAGGCTTGGTTTGTGTTAATTGGAATATATGCCTAAAAATTTCATGTGTATTCCACAAAGTTAATCTTACATTAATTAGAAGACCTCCACAACAAGTCTAATATACTATGATCTTTATTTCAATGGGTAGAATATATAATAAAATTATTTTAAAAATTTAAACATATAAATTATGATTTAAAAATTTAAATATGTAATTTAAACATATAAATTATGAGTCTTAGCCGCCGGGCAAAATAGATTTACTGCTGGCACAGCAAAATAAGTGAAAGATGAGTGAGAATATATGGTCTGAATTTTTTGACGACCATGCTAATCATCACAATCTCAATTTGGATAAGTCATTTTTGTCGTATGCATCTCCTTTAATCTCGTTCTATAAAATTTGGAACTTCAATTGTTCCGAATGTTCTCTTTTTGCAATCAAAAGTTTCTAGAACAATTCAAATCCTTCCTATTTTCTGCAAATTGCTTCAATATTTTAATTGTAGGTGGGGCTACTCCATTAAGTGTTTGAAATCCTCCTCGCATGTATGCGTGGCGGTTTTGCTCAGACTTTTACTTGGAGAATTTTTTTCCAGAAGATAATAGTAACTCGTAAAGGACAAATACAATATAAAAGTGGAAATCTTTTTAAAAAATAATAATTTTACTTTTCATCTGCACAAATAAAAAATAAAAAATAGTTCGTTGCTTACTTAATTGTCTTTTTAATATTGGTAAAGAAATGTGTACGGATATTTTTATACATTTTTTTTTTGTTGTGTTCAGGCGTTGGGATTAGTTTTAGATTCTAGTTGGATGAAGAATTTTAACATCTAGAAGCTAAATATCTACAGGTAAAGAATCTAGAAACAATTCAAATTACAAATGTGGAAATACTTTTAAAATATTTTATTCTTCATAGAACAAACAAAATATTAAAAAATGTCGAATCTTCCAATCGATAAATGATAAATAATTAATATCGTCAAAATAAAGAAAACTTGGACTGAATTATTTATTAATTTAGTAGTCAACTCTGCATTCACGGTCTCTGCGATATGGAATGTAGTTCTTCGATCTATTTATAGGCGCCGCAGTAAATATTATTATTAGGGTATGTTGCCAAGGAGCTTCGTACCATGGGAAATATTATTCCTTCCCATTCTTCTCCCCCTCTATCTCATTCCAATCCTTGCTGCCATTATTCTGTTGTTCCCCCAACTGCATATGATGTATTCATCAATCACCGTGGTAAAGATACCAAGGAACATTTAGCTAGTTTAATTTATGATAGTCTTGAGAATAGAGGATTTAAATCGTTTTTGGACAAAAACTCTATACGAGTGGGGCAATACGTACCAGAAGCTATAACTTGTGCATTACGCACAGCCTCTGTTCATGTTGTAATCCTTTCTCCCAATTTTGCAGAATCAGAGTGGTGTTTGGATGAGCTCCATTTGATCATCCAAAGCAGGACGCCAATCGTCCCCGTGTTTTGGGAAATTCGACCGTCTGAGGTTCGAATGGAGGACAGAAATGGAGTGTATGCGAAAGCTTTCCGAAAGCACAAGCACGCTGGAAAATTCAGTACTTCAACACTTGAGAAATGGAAAAATGCTCTGCGCAGGGTTTCACTTATTGAAGGGATTATCAGTGAAGGGTAAAATACACTGTAAGCTTTATTTATATTACATTATTTAAATTTTGTTGATTTCTATATAATATCTTAGTCCCTTACTGTTTCAGAGAGCAAGGGGAGACGGTGGGGAAAATCACAGCGTGTGTGGCTCAATATATCGACACGGCAAAATGCTACTTGAAATGAGAAGATTTGATAGCAAGAGCTGATCGGATAGTCTGTATTGCGAACAATCAACTTAACAATTTACAATAGAAAGGTTCTTTCAGCTTGTATGCAAATTTTATTTGCGATGGCTGCTAATTTTACTTGTTTAGAAAATCCCAGTTATTCATGTTGTCCTTACATGCTTCAATAATTACTTACACATTCTCATTTTGTGTATTGCTTGCTTACGCCAAACAATTTTCCTCCTGATGAGGCAGACAAATTTAAGTAAACGACAAACGAGGAATTCGTTAACTATATTTGACGGGTCAACGCATCCGTTATATGATAGCATTGAACTTCCTTCGCACGGTAATTCACATAGTAGGCCAACACTTGCCTTTCTTTTTGGCGAAAAGTAAATAGAAAATGGATTTAAAAACTGTTCCACACAGTAATTTGGAATTTTCGTATAGGGGAAGAGCACAGCACAGTAGTCATCATAGCTAATTTCGCGTATTCATAGATTTTAAACGGTATATCTGATTTTGATTTTTGTTTAAGTTATTTTCGTATGTGACTTAACTGCTTATAGCTATTGATCTGGTTTCCGGATTGTAACGATGCACATTGTGGAATCAGTTATGCGCACAAAGGTCAAAAAGTACATATTTCAAAGTGTTGCCTGATACCTAACTAAAGATGTTCCCGTAACTGTCAACTCAAAATCGCTAGTACTTGTTGACAAATGTCCCAATAGTGGTACACAAATGGGTCAATTATGAATAAAACATTACAAAAAATGATCGGCTATTGATACAAAACAAATTTATTAATGGTGTTTTCACAATAACGGTTATTGGAGGTTCAACATGACGATAAGAAGACGGTTATTAGAATTATGTTATCTATTGGTGTTCTTCCCCTATATAGATTGTGAGAGAGAGAAGTAAATTATTTAAGCGCTGCAATAAAAAGAAAAAGCAGGCGAGAAACTTCTTACATCAACAACAGCATTTGAATGTATAATTCTATCAGGGCAGCTTATTCAAAAAAAATTCCCAACATTTTTTGAAATAGTTGAATCAATTTAGTTGAATCAATTTATTTTAATAGTCTTTCTTATGGGTGGAATTCAATTGAGAGGATGTTCAAGAGTTGGGCTAATTAAACTTGGGTTGTCCTTGGAGTTTGGCTAGACACTATAGGTAATTAAAAAACATTATTTTTCCTTCTATATTGTAAAAAACCAATCATACAAACACTATTATTGAGCTTGGCCCCTATAGTATATGCTTGAAATTCTTTGTTTTTATTTCCTCATGGTCATTATAAGTATCCATATATACATCTCATTATAATGGAGCTATGTAATACTGAGTAAGCTTTGCATTGTGCATTATAAAATCAATGAATCATCTTATTCCCTTACTTTCCAATACCAATAAATCACATACTTGATCACCATGAATATGTCTCATTTGCTTTAGTGATTCATCAACTATCTTTCTCCACATTGAGGACCTTTAGTTTTGTCAAGTATATAAAAACCAATGTGATAATTCTATGGCCATAATGATAATTTTTAGAATCATTATAACTATTTTTCTTTTGACATGATAATTTTGAAACCACATGTCAACCAAAACTGGTTGTTTCACTTGAGATGGGATTTGAACAAGAAATTTTGAAATTTGTGGTCACATCTTCTTGAAGCTTCTAGTAGTGTAACACCTATTTGCACCTTTAAGATATTGGTAATGACTCTATCTTTGACACTAGCCTTTCATCAATAAATTTCCAAGCCTTTTTAAAGGACCCTCAACTCTATTTTATATCTTCAAATTCTAGCAATCATCTACTTAGTCGACTATAGCATACTCTATTCAACAATTATGATTGGTTGGATCTAACTAATTGCAAGAAGGAGAAATTTTTTTAGGTGTTTTCTATTTGTGGATAGTTTGTTTCATTTTCTAATCCTACTACAACTTTATAAATGCTAACTTCTAGATTGGATTTGCTTTTCTATTTTTCAGGTAGCCTAACTATTTAGATTTAATAAATATTGTTAATAGTTTCTTAGGTTAATTTGTATTGTAATTTAATTTCCCCACATATGAAGGTGATAGACCTTTGTGGGTTCCATGAGAGAATATCCAAAAAACATAACATAGAGAAATAATAAATCATACCCTAAAGTATGCTAGTCAAAGAAATACAAGGTATATAATGATCATGGTGGTTGAGTAGGCATATTATGGCTCAATATATTTTTCAAGATATAAAAAGTATTGAATCAAAAGATAAAATAAATAAATTAAAGATCATAGATAAAGTAAGGATCACACAACCAATCATAAACAACCAAAAATTATGATTGGGGATAAATCCATCTAATCACTATCATTCAAAAAATGTGATTGGGGAGTGGCTCTTTGCTCAAATTAATATTTCTATTAGGAAGATCAATTGGTTGGAGGTGGTGGTCTAGGTTGAGGGTAGAGCTAACAGTTGGTTGGCTAACTCAGATGAGGATAGGGTTTGGAAAACTACTAGTGATCTTGTTGACATGATGTGGCAGTGGGATATAATGGGAAGAAAAATTTATGATATGGAATTTAGAATCAAGATGGCGGGTAGCAAGCTCAAGCTGTAAGATGTTAAGAAAATCTAGGAGGCTCTACAAAAGTAAATTGAGGAGGTTAATGCTTCTTGCAAGAATGTGGCTAACAAGCACAATCCCTCCCTAAAGGCTATCCATGATGAAATGGAATAGTGAAGGGAAAAAAAAAAAAAAAAAAAATGCATGATTTCCCTAGCCATGAGATCTAGCTCCACCGTTTCAATGGTTAAAGCCACCCCTGACTCCACATTGACCTTCTATGTTTCTAGGATTGGTTCGAGTAAAAGGGTGTCTCTTTTTGATAAAGTTCTTAGTTTGTGCCAAGATTGGCAAGAAAAGCATACCCCCATGTAGTAGACCATCACTTTGTGTCTATGCTAGGCGATTGTTTTATTTTTTGGTGTTCCTGGTTTTTCTCTATTTGTTAGTCTTTTAGTTTAGTTGTTGGCTCTCTTTTCACCCTTCTAGGTTTTTGTTGTGCTTTGGTGAGGGTTTTTTTTTTGCTGCACACATGCACTCTAGGTGTCACTCTACACATATGTAATGGTACAGGCCTATCTTGTTTTTACTAATCAAAACAAATGTGACTGGGGACACACACATCAAATCACAATATAAGGAATTTGAGAAGTAAGTTCTTATTTTCATGTAATTAGGCATCATTATAGATCATTGCAACGCTTATCCCAAATGATATGAGATGGTTTCTATTTCTACTTAGAAAGTGATCTTGGATTTAGATATTTTGGTACAAATAATTATCTCATTAATACAATTTTGTGGCGTTGTCACTAGTGACTGTCATGAGGATGTTGACTATCCTCTTCTACTCGTATGCCTCTTTCCTCTAGTAAGTTTTTCACTTCATACATATAAATTTGAGACTTTTTTATAATTATCCCCTAAATATGGATTTCTCTTACAAGTCAAATATGCCTAATTCAAATTTAGGAAATTATATTGCTTTAATTTTTTGACACTTTGAACTTAGTAGGATATTTGGATCTATAGTTTTTTTGCTTTTTATCCTTTTTCATTCTTTTATCTTTGTATCTTTTGTGAGCTACTATAGATTCCTTAGCTAGCTAAGAACTCTCCATTCTCATTTCTTATTAAAATAAATATGCAATAGCTTCATACACCCTAAACTTTGTAGTATTTCTCCCAATTACCATAACAAGATAGTCTCATGAATCCAGCAAAGAACATAGAAAATCCACACCCTAATCCTCTCCCATTTTTACTCCCATAAACTACAACTAGGTGACAATCATATTGAACCTACATTAAAAAAAAGTTTGGCCACAAACCCACCATCCTCCATTTTGAGGGTATATAGATTCAACAACATCAAATCAGCCAAATTGAGGTTAATAAGACTATTTTCGTAAGTCCATCCATCTTTTCCCAATCTTGTTGTCATGTAATTGCAGGTCTAGATTTTAGATACTACATTTGATAAATCTTTGATCTATGAGAACATCCTCCATTTTGAACATCCACAACTCAAGTTTATGGATGATATTTTCTTCATCTCTCTCCTTGATGTGCTTTCCATCTCTACCTATAATATGATCAAAACCCTCTCTATGTATATTCTCATACTCAAATGAATATTAGTACAAAAATATCTACAACCAACACCTATAACTTGAGGTGATTACACATTGCTACCAAATGAAACAAACTAGGGTGTGTGGAAATGCTTCCTACAATAATATTCTAAATATTGTGTAAATTTCAATGTTTTAACAATTGCAAAAAAAAAAGAAGCACATTTAAAAAATAATAATTTAATAATATATACCATAACATATATGCACATAGGGAAATCTCCTTTGAAAGAAAATTCTAACTCTAAAGCAAATTAATATATTATTGAGTAAACTATTGTTATAATATACTTGTAAAGCAAGCCTTTATGGCAATATCACCAACTAGAGATATATAGGAATTCTTATGTTTTTAGCTATATTTGTATAATTATACACACAACCTCCATCTAAGACACCAAATATATAGGATATACAAAACTTGAAACAATTACTTATCAATTAGAATGCTTGAGCTATAACCAACTAAAAGTGTTATCCTCTAATCAAAATATGCTTTATTATGTGTCATAACATGTGTAATTAGTTGTTCAATAGGTATAACTCCCCTTTATAACTCTTTTATGTGTCAAACAACCTTTTGCATTTTCTACACAAAATTTTGAGTTCCATAACTTTTGATTTGATTAGTCATATAGGACCTTTTTAATATTTTAGTAGTCAAAGAGATATATGTATATACAACATATGCTTCTATAGGTGGGTCAAGTGATCAAATTGTTTTGTTTGATAAAAAACTAATTCTATAGCACATAATTAAGTTTTTTCATTATAGGCCCAAAACTCACACATTCTATAATATTAACATTAGGAGCAAGGTTGGAGGGATTCATTTAACATATCAAAATCATAGGAAAAATGGAGAGAGCGGGAGTAGGAGCGGAAGTTTTAGTTCATTCAAGTTTGAATTTGAATGGCCCTGGTGCAGGTTTCCCAGCTGATGGGGGTCCACGGGTTTCCCCCTTGACACATCCCTCTGCCGAATTAGATCCTAATCCCATGGATGGGGCCTCAAATGATACATGGGATGGTGGTACCCTGCAGAATACAGCCAATGGTAAATTTGTCATCTCTGACAAATCTGGGCGTATTGAGGGCCCCAATACCGTGGAGGTTTTTTTTAAGATTATGTCTACGGGGTGCAATAAGAAATGGGCTACATTATTTGGGTCTAAGCTTAAGGGTAAGGCCATTTTGCCAATTCCACATAAAGTTGACCTGGAGTCTGGTGCTTGCTCCATCTCTATCCTAGACTGTATTGTGGATCAAAATATGGCTTACATGAACTTAGTCTTGGTGGGTAAGTTTGTAGGACCACGTCCCAACATTGAGGTTGTTAGAGCCTGGGTGTCTAGAAAATGGAAGGGTAAGGGTCAAATTGATGTTGTTGCTATGGCTAGTGGTTTCTTCTCTTTTTCATTTGCTTGTGAGGAAGATCTTTGATTTATTTTGGCGGGTGGTCCCTGGATGTTGGGCAAAAGCCTCGTTGGCCCTCAAAAAGTGGGAACCAGGATTTAATCCCAAAGATTGGGAATGTAATGAAGCCCCAATCTGGGTCAGATTGCCAGGTTTACCCATGGAGTTCTGGGGAGAAGAGATTTTTGTGGGAATTGAAGCATGTTTTGGAGAACTAATTTCAGTTGACCCAATGACTGCAGCTAAAAGGCACCTTGTTTATGCCAGATTGTGTGTCAATGTCAAACAATCTACCAACATGTCATTTGAGATTGATCTATGTTCTAAGTTGGGCAGATTGATGCAGAAAGTGGATTATGAATCCATCCCTTTTGCGTGTTTCCACTATAAAAAAAGTGGGTCATTGGGCTAGGCAGTGTCCATCTAAGTCAAAGAAGGTATGGAGAAAGAGGAATGACATGCCGATCTTAGCGAAGAGGGATGCCCTGCCCTCTGATCCTCCTCTAGAAGGATTGTGCAATGAATCAAATGGATAGGTTGATCCCTCTGTCACTCCCCCGATTGTGGAAGATGGGGTCATGCCTAGAGCAGGTTTTACTTAAAATGTACCAGTGGTCCCTGCTTCTAACCCTCCACTCTTGGAGGAGAATGTTTGGGAATCCACTATTGTGAATGCTCCCTATGAAAAAGGGAATACTTTAAATGCTAATGGGACTGTCCCAGATATTCCTATTCAACTGGTCATTGAAATGGGTAACTCTGTTGAGGCGAAACCCCAGGTTTCTCTCACACTGGAATCATCCCAAGAGGACTCCCATCCTTTTATTGAGGTCAAACCCAAAAACAAAAGAAAAAAATTCCCCTATTGGCCAATCTACTCGGGCCTCTTGGGGGTTTCAACCAAAAATAGATAAAAAGCGGACTGTGGGTCGATTTCACGGGGGGTGGGGAGGCCACCTAATGCGGTTAGTAGAGATAGGCAGAGTCAGGATTCCATTGCGGACGATGCCCAAAGAATGCTGCCAGAAATGGGGATGGGATCCCCCTCTCTTGCTAAATGAAAATTATTTCGTGGAATATAAGGGGATTGAATCATCCCCATAAGCATGATCTGCTATCCAACTTAGTTAGGGATCATAAACTGGATATTTGCCTTGTTCAAGAGACTAAAATGCCTAGTTGTAAAGTGGAAAAGATTAAATTGGTGGTTTTTGGAGATTGTGGTGTTCTTTGTGTTGATGTGGATGGTGCTTCTCGCGGTATCACCACTCTTTGTAATCCGAGACTGTTATATGGTAAGGTGGTTCATCACATTGCTACTAGATTCCATAATCTTAAAGATGGATCCTCATTGATTATTTCCAACATTTATGCTCCTAATGGAAGAACTGCTAGTAAAGTTCTCTGGTCTTCCATTTGTCATGCTAGATTTCTTTTCCCTAATGAGAAATGGATACTTCTAGGCAATTTCAACACCCCTCTCTCAAACTTGGAGAAATCAAGGGGCATGCCTATTTCTATTGACAATAGACAAGACTTGGCTAATATGATTAATTCTTTGAGCCTGTTGGACCTAGATCTTATTACGGCTAAATTCACCTTGTCTAAAAGACGCAGTGGGGAGGACCTCATACACGTTAAGCTGGATAGGGGCCTTATCTCTCCTGATTGGATACATAATGCTTCTTGTAAACTCAATGCCTTGATTTGATTAGGATGTGATCACTTCCTTATTTGTCTTTCAATGATTTCGTTGTCTAGAAGAAACGTCTACCCCTTCAGATTTGATAAAATGTGGCTGATGGCACCTAACATCCATGCTAAAATTATGGAGTGGTGGAATATTGATATCCAGGGTACGACCATGTTTCCTATTGCCAAGAAGTTATCCAATGTCAATTCCAATATTCAACGTTGGAACAAGTCCTCTTTTGGTAATAATTTCAAAATTAAAGATAAGCTCAAGGAGGATCTTGAGGAGGTTCAGAAGCATATCCAAGATTTTGGGTTAGATAATGATGTCTTGAACAAAGAAATTGAGATTTTAACTAAAATGCATGATATTATTTCCAAAGAGGAGGAATTTTTGAAGCAGAGATCTAGAGCCTTATGGCTTAAAAGTGGTGACAAAAATACTAATTTTTTTCATATGACGACCTTCAAGCATAGGGCTGCTAATATAATCAGTAAAATTCAGGTTGGGGGTGAACTCACAATAATGGTTCCCACTTTTTTGCCACTTTTGACACTGAGATATACATTTTTAAAACAATCTTGAAACTTCCGAGAACTATAACTTTTAAACTATTAAAAATTTGAAGATGATGTAAATTAGTGATTTCTAGCATTTTGTTTGTAGATTATATATACATTTTTTTCAAAATTTTTTGAAGGATTTTTTTTCAAATTTTCCATCTCCCTCGAAAAGTAGTTTTTTACAACAAACTACATTTTTTAAGAGTGATGTGCCTCCTGAAACGCATAAATTTTTTTTCTATAAATGATAAAAACTCAATTCTTTCGAATTTTGGTTTGTAACATCAATATCCAGGGCTTGCATTTGGTTTTATAGTGATATGTTCAATATTTTTCATTTTATAAAGTTTTGAAGTCCGACTAGTCATAATTCAAACATAGGTTTACGTTTGAACACATAACTTGTTCTATATAAATCGAAATTCAATTATTTATTTTTTGTTAGAAAGAAGACATCAATACCAGGGGCATAGATATTTTTCAGAATTTTTTTGAATTAGTTTCTTATTTTTCCCAATGCGTTGAACAGAGAAGTTCATGTTCGATGAAAAACCAATTTTCCATAAAATTAAAAAAACAAGAACATAATAAATTCAAAATATAACAAAATTATACTCGTTGGAAAGCTTGCTTCGAGTACTACCATCTAATATTTTTGGGTTATCAAGATTATTTCATTCGTGCTTTGAACCAGAGCTCTGAAGTCATTAATTCTTTAGAACTCTGAAATTTTTTGGGAGAAACCTTTAATTTGAGGGTTCGAATGAACAGCAGTTTGAGCGAATTGGGTTTGCTCGAACCCAAAAGGGTTCGAGCGAACCCCCATTCGCTTGAACTAATGGGCTCGATATTGGCACACACATTTTTGTAACGGTCATGTTCGAGTGAACCCAACCATTTTTAACTGTCGGGTTTCGTTCGAACTCTGGCAGACACATTTTTTGTTTTTTTTTTTCATTTGTGGAGTCGTATAAATGTCCATAATTTTTTTCATTTTTTATCACACAAATGATTAAAATAATTCGCATTTTTGGATGAGAGAAGACATTTGAAAATTATTTTGAAGGCAATAATTTGAAGGTTTTTTGTAAAAGCATGGGGAACAAGAAGAGAAGGCAAAATAAGACTTCAAGGAATTAATCTCCCGAAACGGAAGAAAAATATCGAGAACAAAGAAGACAAAGATATCATGATGCAAGTATGTATTTTTAATTTTATTTCTATTTAATTTAATATGTATTACCTATCAATTAATTAGAACTCAAAATTTTTTATCTAATATTTTTAATGAAAATTAATTTAAAAAATCTTAATTAAATTAATTGGAAATAATAGGATTAAAAATAATTTTGTTTTAATTGGAAAGCATAATTAATTTGAGATAATACATGTGTATTTGCAAATTTCAAATTCCATCAACTTGCTTGTTGTGTAATTGCATTTTTCTCCTATATAATTAAGTCCATTTATAATAGATAAGACCTATTAAGTCATAAAATTAATAAGACCCATTATGTCATAATTTCTAGGTTCTAAATTATATATATTGAATATTTAATCTACATGTACAAGTAATTTCATGTGATAGGTCCTTTAATATCACATAATATATCTGTCTTAAGGGTAGTTAAGTATATTAATTGTGAAATGTTTTTTCAAATGTGGTCATATTGATTTTAATAATAAGGCCTATTAGGATTATTACATTGATTATAGGTCTTAAATGTGACATAAATTTATAACCTATTAAACATGTTGAATAATTTAGGTGAACTATTTATATTCAACTTCAGGTACATGCAAAAACATTTCAGATTAGGAGGTCTATTATGCAATAATGGGTCTTAAATATACACACATGTGACAAATTATAGTCCACCTACATTATGGTCCATAACAAATTAATATGAGGTCACCTAAGTTATCATATGCATGCATCAAAATATTTGTACTTTTAATTTTCAAAATTGGAATTTCTAATTTATCAAAATTTTATTTTATGTGTTAAATTAGTGCTCAAAATTAGAGATTGAACTTTAATCCTAACCTAAGAACAAATTGAACTTTAAACCTAAACAGGTAATTTAATTAGAGTTATAACAATAAGGTCCTGAAAGTAATTAAATTTAATAAACCAAATTGAATGGGCTAATTTTAACATGTAAAGCTTTAAGCCAAATTCACCCCTATTCTTAAACCTAATTGAATAATCTCTGATTAATTCAAGAACCTTACACAAACTCTTAAATTATGTGCAGAATGGGCAAACGAACCTGTTGAAGAACACAATATAGTTGATGAACATAGGGAGGAGATTGTCTAAGTTGAACCAATGGAGACCTTTGAAGGAGAGGGGTCAGGCTCCTTACCTCCTACCACTGATATGGATGAGCATATTGTGGATCTAGCTAAACAAGTGAAGAGAAATATTTCTTATAAAAATTTAGATCATTTACTTGAAATGGATGTGGATGAGTTGAAACATCTCAGTGAAGAACCTAGACATACTAAAAGGAGGTCAATGAATAAAAGTGGAAAGGAAATAATGTCTCATTTCAACAATCTTGATACTACACTAGAAAAAGCTCAATTGTTATCAATTGTACTTACTCATAAAGACTTAATAGATCCAATGAAATTGTTGGGTATAGATACAACAAGTCAAAAGAGGAAATCTTCTCAGCTACAAAAATCTATTGTTGATAATGTTAAGAAAAGTTTGGTGAACATTGGTAAAAAATCTCAAAAACTAGATAAGACCATTTCAAGAAGAGTGATGTTGACATCTTTAGTAAATGAAAGATTGCGTCAAAAAAGACAAATCTCTTCACTGTCATCTGAGTTTGGTTTTAGTAGAAGGACAATATCTAAATATGTTAAAAGGAGAAAGATTTTGGATGATACTACCTCAGAAGGGAATTGGGCAATTATGTGTAGAGCTCCTCGTTCTGATAGAATTGAAGATGTTGTTAGGAACTTTGTGACAAGTTTTTGGATGATAATACTCGCCCTTCATCAAATAGTAGAGATGTTATCAAGCAAAGGATTGGTCCTGATCGTTATGATCTCCATGTAAAACATTGGATAGACACAACAAAACATGAATTGTATGTATTGTTTACTAAACAAACCCTCATATAAAGATTGGACAAACCATGTTTGAACGGTTAAGGCCATATTATGTGAAGTTAAACATAGTTTTCAAAACTTCTTGTTGTCGTTATCACATCGAATTTGACTTGTACTATCAGGTGTTTCGAAAGATTAGAGAAGATAGTGATGGTTATGAAAATGCTCCTCCTAAACGAACAAGTCAATTCATAGCATCCATCTTATGTGATAAATCAGATGATAATGCAACCGGTCAAATAAATTGCATAAGAGGAATTTGTGGAACATGCGGGGACTTGGCTAAATTGCCTTTGAGAGATGAAGATACTGACACGAGGAAGATGGTAAATTGCAAGAGTTACAAGTACAAAAAATTTGAAACAAAATTTGGAAAGGAATCTACAAGGCTAGATTATGTAGAAGAGGAAATACCTATTGGAACATTTATGGAAAATTTTCGTAAGTTGATAAAACCATACATATGCCATGGTTTTTTTGCCAAGTGGCAAGCAGAACAATTTAAAAGATTAAAAGACACTTTCCCACTTGGAACTATTCTATCTGTAGTTGACTTCACAGAGAATTACTCTTTTGCACATCAAAAAGAGATTCAATCAGAGTATTACTTTTCAAAGCAAATCACTATTTTCGTGCATGTGTGTTATCGACATGCACAAATGAATTTGGATGGTTTTGATAGTACATTTGAAAATCGTGTCATTAAGAAAGAGTACCACTTCTATATCAGTGATGATAAGGAGCATGACACACTTTTTGTACAACATTGCTTTAAGAAGTTTTTTGAATATTTGAAAGATAGAGGCATAACAATAGTTAAACATTTTGTTTGGTCTGATGGATGTGCGGCACAATTCAAATCTTTGAGGCCATTTTATGCACTATGTAGATATCATCGAAATGACAAAATACCACATGTTTGGAGTTTTTTTTAGAGTGGTCATGGAAAGGGTGAACATGATGGTGCAAGAGCTTGTATCAAACGTGCTCTAAGAAAGCATCAAATAAAGTACACAGGAGAACGTATAGAAGATGCACATGATGTTGTTTAATGGTGTAAGAAACACTTTGAGCAACCTAATTAGCCTGGGGAATCATCATCGAGAACATACAGGCCCATTCCATATAGAGTGTTTTGGGAGATAACCGGTACGTGTTCTCTTTTAGTATTTTATTTAATTTTTTTTAATTTAACAACTTGATCTACATGTACATTCTTGTACACATGTACATTTTGCAAATGTGGATAGAAAATCAATGCATGGATGCAAGAGTGTGGAGAGGACAAGATCTTTGCATTGTGTCATGAGTACAGATAATCGCCCATTGACATTATACACTAGGGATTATTCATGTTTTTGTTCTGAATGCATTTTCGAAAACTATGTTGATTGCAAGAACCAAGAGCTTGGATATGTTAGTGAATGGAAAATGGTGCCACTAGATGTTTCTGACACATACGAGGATTCAAATGAGGTTGAAAACTTTGAAGACATTCCTTTGATTTCTGGTGATTACGATCATATTTCAAGATTGATTAAAAAAGGTACATACATGACGTACACATGTAAACATTTCCTTAAAAATGACATATAACTTAGAATTTATTTAACTTGTGTCAAATTGTAGGAGATTTTTTTGCAGTCATAGCAGAAGATGGAAATATAGAAGGTGTTAGTTATTATTTATTGCATTGCACAGAAGAGAGAAAGAAGTTATCAAAATCTGAGATGAGTGATGGAATGTCATTTCCCACAGGTTTGAGTTCTGATTTGAATATGTACATGTACAAATTGCTTATGTGAAATTTTTTAATTTCTCACATTTCTTATATACATGTACATGCAGGATCAGTTGTAGTGCAAGGGACATATTTCAAACAAGTTAAAATTGTTCAACATGGGATTCATTTCACTGAATACCAAATTGACAACAAGGTATATCAGTATAGTCACTTGGTCATTGCTATTGGCCTAATTCTTCAAACAGTTCCACGTCGAGGGCGGTCTCAAAAGTGGAGACTAGATAGTGAAGATCATGACAAAATATTAAGTGTTATTGAAGAGCGTTGTGAACCACTTGATGTGGTATGAACTATATATACATTTAGTAATCCAAAGTACACATGTGGTTCAGCCCACATGAATTGAATTTTAATGTACTCAAGATAAATTGTAGATCTCAAGTAACTTGTTTTGAAACTAAAGGATAAATATTTTTTAAGTTTATTTATACATTATATCAAATTAGGATGTATTTAAATGTGCACGTTTAATTGTATGTAATTGTATTTGTATTTAATTAAAAAATGCATATTTAAATTAGAATGTAATATGTACATTTGTAAAATTGATATTTAATATGGAATTAGGACATTTGTAATTAGGACATGTACATGTTGTGAACTATTTAACTACAATATACATACCTAGAAGCTCACATACCTACAATATACATACCTATGTAATATACATAACATGTGAACTATTCAATACATGACCTATTAAGTTTAGTTTGTTCATTTCATACATACTCTTTTGTTTGAAAATCAAACATGTATAATCATACATACTCTTTTGTTTGAAAATCAAACATGTATTTAAATCTAATCTAATCAAACATGTATAAATCTAATATAATCAAACATGTATAATCTGATCAAACACAAACCAGGTATAAAGTATAATCTAGAGTCTAAACTTCGTTGTACATGCATAAAATATACAATCTAATGAAACATGTATTTAAATCTAATCTAATCAAACATCATGTATAAATCTAATACAATCAAACATGTATAAATCTAATATAATCAAACATGTATAAAACTTATAAAGTATAATCTAGAGTCTAAACTCCATGTATAAAGTATAAAGTATAATCTAGAGTCAAACACAAACCAGGTATAAAGTATAATCTAGAGTCTAAACTCCATGTATAAAGTATAAAGTATAATCTAGAGTCAAACACAAACTAGGTATAAAGTATAATGTAGAGTCTAAACTCCATGTACGTGCATGAATATATATAATATGAAAGTATATAAAAAGATAAATGTAAATGAGCTATAAAGTCTGGAGCAAATCAACAGGGATCATGTCGGCTACGAACTGAGCGACCATCTGAGGGGGAGTCCTGCAAAAGTAGAATTTATTTAAATATTAAATATAATATATCTATCTCTCTAGACATGCATGTACATCAAATCCAAATAGAGTTAAATAAAAATTTAAATATAAATTGTAACGTGCATGTACATACATACATGTACATATATGTACCAAAAACCATAACTAACCTGTACACTAACAGCATCTAAAGAATCTCTCCTACGCACATGCTTAGAGCTCAAGGAAGGAGTGACATGAGCTAACTGTCAATTTAAGGATTAGTCCACAATCAATTTAAATGATCTACAAATTAAAACTTAGAACTCTAGATTATTTATTAAACATGATCTATATATATAGATTTATCAGGTACAAATTTGCAACATGTATACATATCTTCTAAAAATTTAAACGCACATGTACATGTACATACCTATGTATCACCTGGAGTAGGCTGTATAGTCTGATCCTATCCTGTGATCATATCAACAACATCACTCATGCCTGCATATCTCTCTCTAGCTGTACGTATCACTGAGGAGTGCAAGGGGCTAACTAGATGAGTGGGCATCATGGATGAAGTGTCTGACTG
The DNA here is from genome assembly GCF_030272615.1 of Cryptomeria japonica. Classification (NCBI taxonomy): domain Eukaryota; kingdom Viridiplantae; phylum Streptophyta; class Pinopsida; order Cupressales; family Cupressaceae; genus Cryptomeria; species Cryptomeria japonica. Next base: position 410,773,737 of record NC_081410.1, read on the forward strand.
TAGTAGCATGTCCATAAATCTAGTATGGCTCAAATCTCTCAGCTGATCCTCAAATGAGTCCAAACCATCATCTGTGATATGGACCTTATCAGGTCGTATCTCCTCCTCAAATGAATCCAACCGACCCTCATCTGTGATATGGAGCTGATCAGCTCTTAGCTCCTCCTCTGCAGCAACAAAGTGATCTGTAGGTGGGTCAGTGCCTGGAGCATGCGTAGAGTGATGAGAATGTTGTGACTGCCTCGGGGTATGCATCAATGCCGCTATAGCCTGACCATCTCTGAGAATCTCCTCTCTAACATCAGCCAATGGTATCCCAAGTTGAGATGAAATAAAACTATAAGCATGTAGTAGGTCTTCGGCTAAATACTGCGACATCTGTACATGTCTACTACCTCCGACTATAGCTGCTACCTCATTTGGGGAGGGGATGCCAGTAGAAATATACCAATCATCTGAATCTGAAGCCCCCCCATGACTAGAAGATGCATGATCTGTGGATGATCACGAACATGGTTGACTCATCATATATTTGCCCACCCTGTCAGAAGATATGGTGGCTACTGCTAATGCAATTTGTCCAATTCTATCAATTGCTTCTCTCTGAGAAGCAATCACAAAGTGATCCACTATGGATGCCATGACTGGGACTATTGCAGGAAATATCTAGCCAACAAGGTCCCTATGTCTAGGCGGAGCTCTATCATGCCTATGATATGCATCTCTATCAGCAATCCTGCCCCTCCCCTGTCCATAATATCCTGGAATATCAAGGTAGTTTGGTTTCATCTGACAATGAACCTCAACAAATACCTGTTGTGCAAAGTATAATGGAATCTGGTCATTATTAGGATAATGACCATGGGCAGCTAAGAATCATGGGTAAATCAGTGATGCAACCTGTGGGTTGATACATCTGGTAACCTGATATCCCCTCACCTTACTCTTCTCCTAATATTGTGGGAAGCATCTCTCCTTGATGGTCTCCTTCGAGACCACCCCCACCACATCAGCAAAAGAATGAGGACCCCTCACCTCACTCATCAACTGTCTATATATATCCTCTATAACCTCAGGTGAGAATGAGGTATGAGATACTAAGCAGTCCCTCAATGTCTGCAAACTATCAAAAATGGATGTGCACGTACGTTTGTACACACCATTAGTACGAGGGTCATTTAGTATGGCCCTCAACCTATGCAACTCTCGATCACTGTAATGAAAAATAGTAGCAATGTCGGGCAAGGGGGGATCCTGCTGTGGTGGCTCCTGATGTGGAGCCTACACAGGTGGATCCTGATCAGGAGCCTGCGAAGGTGGATCCTGATCAGGAGCCTGCGAAGGTATATCCTAGGATGCCATCTATCTAGGTACAAGTCATAAAGTTAAAATAAATACGTAAGCACAGAGAGAGAGAGATCATTTTCATGAGAGAGAGAGAGAGAGAGAGAAATTATATACATATAAATCTTCATGAGAGATCATTTTCATTTTCAAAAAATACATGTAAAAATTTCAAATATTTCAGTGAGAGAGAGAGAGAACATATATTTCAAATCTAGAGATAACATATATTTCAAAGAGATAGAGAGATCTAACACATGTACATATTTAAATCTTAGACATACATAAAAAATTCAATAATACAGAGATCTAACACATCATATGTTAGGACACTATATTATCCTAAGGGGAATGTCATATGTGTATAGTAGGATGTTATAAGGGGTCATATGTGACCTACTAAGGGGTCACGCATGTGTTAATGCATGTGTGAGCCCTTAGGACCACATATGACCCCTTAGGACACATAGGAAATGTCATATGTATAGTAGGATGTTATAAGGGGTCATATGTGACCTACTAAGGGGTCACACATGTGTCAATGCATGTGTGACCCCTTAGGACCACATACGACCCCTTAAGACACTATGTGATGAACTAAGGGGTATGTCGTTCACACTAGGATTTTATAAGGGGTCATATGTGGTTCTAACCACATATGACCCCTTAGGACACTATATGATCCTAAGGGGAATGTCATATGTACAGTAGGATGTTATAAGCGGTCATATGTGACCTACTAAGGGGTCATGCATGTGACAATGCATGTGTGACCCCTTAGGACCACATACGACCCCTTAAGACACTATGTGATGAACTAAGGGGTATGTCGTTCACACTAGGATTTTATAAGGGGAACCACATATGACCCCTTAGGACACTATATGATCCTAAGGGGAATGTCATATGTATAGTAGGATGTTATAAGGGGTCATATGTGACCTACTAAGGGGTCACGCATGTGTTAATGCATGCACAGTCCCCCTTAGGACCACATACGACCCCTTAAGACACTATGTGATGAACTAAGGGGTATGTCGTTCACACTAGGATTTTATAAGGGGTCATATGTGGTTCTAACCACATATGACCCCTTAGGACACTATATGATCCTAAGGGGAATGTCATATGTACAGTAGGATGTTATAAGGGGTCATATGTGACCTACTAAGGGGTCATGCATGTGTCAATGCATGTGTGACCCCTTAGGACCACATACGACCCCTTAAGACACTATGTGATGAACTAAGGGGTATGTCGTTCACACTAGGATTTTGTAAGGGGTCATATGTGACCTACTAAGGGGTCACGCATGTGTTAATGCATGCGTGACCCCTTAGGACAACATACGACCCCTTAAGACACTATGTGATGGACTAAGGGGTATGTCGTTCACACTAGGATTTTATAAGGGGTCATATGTGGTTCTAAGGGGTCACGCATATGTTATAACACATGCATGACCCCTCAGGACCACATATGACCCTTTAGGACACTATGTGATCCTAAGGGGAATGCCATATGTACAGTAGGATGTTATAAGGGGTCATATGTGACCTACTAAGGGGTCACTCATGTGTTAATGCATGTGTGACCCCTTAGGACCACATACGACCCCTTAAGACACTATGTGATGGACTAAGGGGTATGTCATTCACACTAGGATTTTATAAAGGGTCATATGCGATTGTAATGGGTCACGCATGTGTTAAGACACTATTTGATGGACTAAGGGGTATGTCGTTCACATTACAATTTTATAAGGGGTCATATGCAATTCTAAGGGGTCACGCATGTGTTATAACACATGTGTGACCCCTTAGGACCACGTGTGACCCCTTAGGACACTAGATGTGATCCTAAAGGGAATGTCATACATGTACACTAGTATGTTATATGTGATCCTCTATGACCTCCTAAGGGAACGTATAGTGTCATCAGGGCATATGTGGTATTAAGGGGTCATGTTGTGCGTGTAATAGGATGTGAAAATGGGTCACATTGTAGAGGAAATTTATTTTGTCTAATTTGTTTAAATTTGTTATCTAAATTTTCTAATGTTTATTTAAATTAAAATCTATTAATTTTTCTAACGTTTAATTTATTATATTTACGTTTGCAACATTTTTCTAATTTTCTTTTTTTGCTAATGTTTTTCTAAGTTCTGATTTACTACCTTAGTTTTCTATGTATTTCATAACAATTTTTATAAAATGTTGAAAAAAATATACATCTATACAATTATGTAATTTTAAAAACAAATTGACACATTTCAGTCAAAACATTAAATTATCAAACATTTTTCTAAAATAATGAAAAACAATAAATTATCAAACATTTTTCTAAAATGTTGAAAAACAATAACTATATACAATTATTTAATTAAAAAAATAAATGAACAAACAAATTATTTACAAATTTAATAAAAAAAGACATTATTAAACCAAACAAAGGGTTATTTTGTGCACCTGATATAATAAAGGTTGAAAACTGAAATAGGAAAGATGCTAACTACTGTAGACAAATCTCGGTGACGTGATGCTGACGACTGGTTCAATCCAACCCCCACCAGACAAAAAAAGACAAATTTCATAATGACCTTTTAACTGTCATTTTCGCTATTTATAAATTTTAAAAAAAACCCTAACCGAAAAGGGTTCGAGCGAATGGGGGGTTCGCTCAAACCCATTAAAGTATTAATATTAAAGTGGGTTCGCTCGAACCCAAAAGTTACCCGTGGTTCGAGCGAACCCAGGTCCGCAGTTGGGTTCGCTCGGACTCCCAAGGGTAGTCTGAGCGAACATTGCCATTTCGCTCGAACACCAAGAAAATCGAAGTTCCCACTTTCGCCAAATTCCTTCATTGGCAAAAGTGGGAACCAGCTTTGTGAATTCACCCTTGGCCAGAGATGGATTGATAAGCATGAAGAGATTTGCTAGGAAGCCATCAGTTACTTCACCAATCTCTTATCGGTTGATGACCCTCTTAATGCTTTGGTCCAAGATGAGATCTTGTAGGAAGTTGCCAACATTTTCTCTCTGGTATGAACATGGAGGTAATAGAATCTCCACTCATGATGAAGTTCGCAATGCGGTCTTCTCTTTTAAAGGTAAAAAAGTCACTAGCCTCGATGGTTTCCCTCTGTTCTTCTTTCAAAACTTTTGGCAGATCTTAGGCTTTGATGTGGTCATCATAGCGCAAGAGTTTTTTGGGTCTCGCTCTCTTTTGAAGGAGGTGAATGTCACCTTCTTTGTCCTCATTCCCAAGAAACCTGATGCCTATTCTTTTCAATATTTTAGACCTATTAGTCTATGCAATTCTATCTATAAATTTTTCACCAAGATCTTAGTGCTCAGGCTTAAGAAATGCCTCCCCTCTTTAATTTCAAAAAACCAGAATGGGTTTGTTCCTCGGAGGTAGATTTTGGATTCCATAATTGTGGTGCATCAGAACATTCACTCCTTATTTATCAATAAAAAACCTGGTTTTTTTTTTAAAATGGATCTATTGAAAGCTTTTGATAGAGTCAATTGGAGTTTTCATCTCAGAATCCTTAGGGCATTTGTTTTTGGAGATAACTTCATCTTGATTATTGATCAATGTGTGTCCACTCCCAAATTTTCAGTCTTGATCAATGGTGTTGCCTCTAGTCTCTTCTCTGCGTCGAGGGGCATTAGACAGGGGGGTCCTTTATCTCCTTTCCTTTTCATTCTGATGAGTGAAGCTCTTAGTAAAATTATCCAAAGGGAAGTTAGAAAAGGTAATATTTTGGGCTTACGACCCTCTTCTCAGGCCTCTACCTATTCTCACCAACAATTCGTGGATGATACTTTGTTGATGGGGAAAAGTTCGGTTAAAGAAGCTAATAATTTAAAAAAGACTCGAGATACTTATGAGCAAGGTACTAGACAAAAAATTAGCCTAGCTAAAAGTTCCATTTTTTTCCTTAACACCCTCAATCATAGGAAAATGAAGATTGACCTGATTCTAGGGTGTAAAGTTGGGGTTCTGCTTGACTCTTATTTAGGTATTCCCCTCTGCCATGGTCCGGCCCTAGATTCCTTTTGGGCGAATCTTATTGATAGATTCCAGAATAAGCTGGCTAGGTGGAATGGTGCTTTATTAAGCCATGCCTATAAGCTCCAACTGCTCAAAGCTACGCTAGAGAGCCTCTCGGTGTATGCTATGAGTTTATTCAAAATTCCCATCAAAATTATTGATAGACTGGAAAGAAATCAAAAAAAAATTATGGACAGGGACTGAAATTAAAAATAGGTTGCATCTTGTGGCTTGGAAACAAGTTTGCCTTCCCAAGTCCATGGGGGGCTGGACATTAGAAATCTGAGAGATTTAATAAAGCCTTGATGGCTAAGCAATTGTGGAGATGTCTTAAAGAGAGTAATGAATAGATTGACATTTTCAAACATAAATACCACATCTAGGGTATCCAAAGTACGCTAGAATCTTATGACCTTCCCAACTCAGTCTCTTATTTGTGGAGCAATTTCTTTGGTTCCACCAATATTATCTTGCATGGTTGTAGATGGGTGATGGGGAAAGGAACTCAAATCAGATTTTGGGAGGACTGGTGGATTGGTGATGACCCCCTTTTGGATTCTATTTGGGCTCCTCCTTTCAAAGAATTATGTCTCAAAAAAATTGGCTCCTGGGTGGCTGATTATATTAGAGATGGAGCCTGGTTAGATCTTGATTTTGTGGATGATGCTTTGATACCTTTGCAACCTTGGCTAAACTGTATTCATATCCCTCTCTCTTATGTGGAAGATGAAGTGTTCTATAATTTCTCCTCTTCAGGGAAATTCAAGGTTGTTGATGCCTACAAGTTCATCTCCGGAAGTTTCTCTCCATCCCCCTTTTGGGCTAGTAACTAGAATAAGCTTTTAACTCCAAAAATTAACATCTTTTTTGGCTTTTCATGTAGAGTAAGATTTCTACGATTGACAACCTTTGCAAAAGAGGTCTTCTTATTGCTAACGGATGCTTCTTATGCAAAGAAGTGACGAAAAATGTTGGTCATCTGTTGCTTCACTGCTCGTTTGCCATTGATATCTAGAGTTTCTTCCTTGATATTTGGAACACTAATTGGGTCTTCCTTGATTCTGTTCAAAAGTTATGGTTTGAATGGAAGTGGCCCTTCGACAATCAAGCTTTGAGAGTCCTCTGGAATATGTCTCTTCCTCATATTGCTTGGGGAATTTGGAAAGAAAGAAACAATAGAGTTTTTAGAGATTTGGAATCTCCTGCGCTTGTAGTGGCTATTAGAATTGGAAATGCTATCAAGGAGAATTTTCTTCACTCCTGCCCCAGTAGAAGGAATGACCATCCCCTCCCTACTCTCTAGGATGAGTGGGATACTAGCAAATGATGGCAAATTGGCTGGAATATCTCCATTCCCATGCACAAAATTAAACAGTGCAGACATAATGTTCTATGACATCCTTCCCTATGGGATGGATCAAAATCAATGTGGATAGGGTCGCTAAAGGGAATCTTGGGCCGGCTGGGTATGGGGGAGTGGCTAGGAATCATATGGGTATGCTAGTTTCTGTGGTGGCACTCCCTCTAAGCACCCACTCCAACCATTTTGTGGAGGCCAGTGCTGCACATTTAGGGATACACATGGCTAAAAGGGAAGGATTTAGAAAGGTCTGGTTGGAATCTGACTCACTTAACATTATCAATTGTTTGAATGGGCATACGGATCCTAGCTGGACTATTGCCAACTTGATCAAATATTGTTATGACACAATTAAAGAGTTGGATGAATTCAAAATATCTCACATATTTCAGGAAGGCAATAAAGTGACAGATTTATTGGCCAATATGGCAGTGGGCTACATGGCGGCAAAATGGTGGAACAATCAGGACTCTTTCCCAAAAAACTTGTGCAACCTGGCATATGATGATACCATCCACTTGTGGTAATTAATGAAGAACAATCATGATTTGATTAAGTTGTTGGGGAAATGGTTTCCTTTCGATTTCCCTATTCGAAGATCTAGAAACTTCCCTTGTGCTTGGATTTTTTGTCTTCTTGTGTGGCCCCTATCTTGCTTCTGTTTGGAGACTTGTCTTGTGTGGTCCATTTCCTGCTTCTGTTTGGCGACCCAAACCATTATGGGTGGGGACACGAATAGGAAATAATAGCCCACTTTTTGATAAATGGAAGAAAAATAAGGAGGTGTGGCAGGAAATTGTAGATGGGGGAATGGTTCCCTTCTTGGAAAGACTTCATGGACCTTCTCCTCTGCTCATGGAAATATTTGTCAAGGGGTGGAAGAAAGGGGTTTTGAGGGCTTATGGTGCTTAATTTTAGGTGGATGAAACCCTAGTGCCTATGGTTATGGGTTTGGTTATGAATGACAGAAGGTTTAACAGAGACAGGAAAATAGGGGAGGAAGACATGGCGAATTGTTTTGGTAAAGATAAGGAGCGTTTAAGAGTTAATAAAATGGCAGATGGTGGCTACAACAGAAAGGACCTAATGGCTCCCTGGGTGGATATGGCCAAATTCACCATGAGGTACATTATGCTTGATCATAGATATGCCAGTATCTTTTCTTATCATTTTACTATCTTAAATCACTTTAGGCTTGGCAAAGTTATTTTGATTCCCTTCTATCTGGTTTCTTCTTTAGAGAATAGTTTATTAAAACATGCTGAGAATCCAAATAATCTGGTTCTCCATGAAGGGCTTATTGTGCTTATTATGGAGTATACCAATGCCCATGAAGTTGTGCCCTCTCTCTCTGAGAAAGGCCAAATCCTTAATATTGATGTTCAAGATGTCTCTGATACGATATGGAGATGGAGGATAGCGGGAGCACCAAACCTCTTGTTGACCCTGATTACAAGCCAGTTGAAGAGGGTGAGATGTTGGTCACTTCTGGAACCCATAGCAGCAAGAACCCCCCCAGATGGGCTGCAATTAAATATAAATCGACCAGCAAGATGGTTTCTCAAATTGACCCTTATTCCAAAAAGAAGAAGTTGGTTGCTAGAGATGATGGTCCCAAGACCTTGGACTAGGAAATTGAATTGGACATTCCTCTTAATGTCTTGAAGGAGAAGTACGGGACTCTACCTAAAGATGTGGATAGTGGCTTACAGAAGGAAAGTACTCTGATGAATCTAGTGGTGGAAGCGACTAGAAGCCAGGAGAACTATTGGAAGTGGGTCCAAAAGGATATTGATACCCTCAAAGAGGGGATTAAGGAGATAATTAATATCTTCATTGATTCTCTTGAGCCTAACAAAATAGAGAAGCTCATGATCATGACCCATAAGCTTTCCCATGATGTGTAGGTTTTGAAATATAATCATGAGCAAAGAATTGAGAAGGTTGAGCAATCTATGGAGGAGATCAAGAATAACCTTAAGAAACTGGTAGACATAAGAAAGGAGGCCATGAGAAATAGTATGGAGGGGATAGAAACGATCAATACCATGGTGGCGGAGTATAGATCCAATCCTATTAACAGTGATTATCCTAGTGACAATAACAGAAAGAAAGAACTAGTGGTGAAGACTCTGTTGTGGGTGACAATAAAACTACGAGCCCTAGTTCCAAGACCGGAAGTAGGAGCAGCAATAAGGGTACCTCCAGGTTCATTATGGAGGACTTGGAGGATATCAACAAGATTACCATCCAAAAGAACAAGGAGTGGGTGCACTCGCTTAATTGAATGTTTGTCTGTGCTTTGTCTTGTTGCCTATAATTTTTTTTTTCTTTTGAGCTCGGTCTAGGGTGTTCCCCTGTTTTGTTGTTGGTTTCTGTTTGATTGGCTGATGGCCAGTTTCTGTAAAACTCTTGGTTTTGGGTCCATGTAAAACCCGTTTATCTTTATCAAAAACATTAGGAGCAAGGTTGAAACACCTTTCCCAAAAAATTGTACTATTTTTGTTTGGTTGTTAAGTCAAAATAAATGTTTCAGTTTGAGTGATATTATAACGAGAGTTAACCTCTCTAAATTTGTTTTCTCTAGTATTAGTGAATAAAGTGTTGCTCATATTTTCTTTTAGTGCCCTTTTTTCTTATAAATATAGCATTTTTGATGGAGAATTTACAATATTCTTGATATTCACAACTCTTTACTTGAGATTTGGGATACCATGAGACATCCATCTACATTAAAAAATTCTAGTTATTGCTTGAGATTGTTGGTATAAATAATTATTCATATTGGATATTATTACACCTTGCTTAGGTTTACTAAGGTACATGCATTTCATAGTAGTTTGGGTATGAGACACTTGGGTGTTTGTGCCAACATTGGGATAGTGTGTGTAGGAGAATTTCCACCTTTTATGGTGTGATCTTGTTGTTACACTCCACATTTAGTGGGTGATCCACCTCATGTGGAATATTATATTGTTTCTCCTACCTAACCACACCTATTTCGTACCTACCCTTGTTTCTTATTGAGCCACATGTCATGTTTGTGTGCTCACATGTCCATTAGCCTTGCCTATATAAGCAGACTCATATTCATTGTATAAATAACAATGATTGATGATCCAATTGATCAGTATTTTCATCTTGATAGAATACAGTTTATTTCTATCATCTATTTTGTTCTCTCTTATTTTTGCTTTCCATTGCCTCTTGATCTTGGCAAAATCTCACATGGCATCAGAGCTGGTCCATGTCTCACATGGTATCAAAGCCATTAGAGTGTCATTGGTTTGCTAATTGAGATAAATTTGATGTTATTTGGGGTTGTGTATTTTGGAGTTTTCTATTGCAGGTTATTATTGAAGCTTGATGGGTCAAATATGATGTTACCATTGGATTTAGGAGGTCCAAGAAAGTCAGTTTTGCCTTTTGTTTCATCAAAATCGGACTTCGGAGGCCAAATCTAGAGGCATTTGAAGTTTGACGCTATGATGGAAATTTTCCAGAAATTATAATTTTGTGGGCATTTTTCAAATAGCGATATCTCATGCATCCAGACTCGTTTTTTCGAGCAATTTTTTTTGGTTTGGGGTATAATTCGATGTTCTGTACAGTGGTGCAGGAGTTTTCTGATGTTTGGATATTGGTTTTTCGGAAATCGTAAAATCCCAAGTTTTACAACTTTGGAGGCTTCGTTTGGGCTCATAAGGACTCCTTTTCAGGTGCCATTTTTTTTGGAAGTGCATATTTTTTCATCTACTTTCATAATATGCCATATGTTTGTAGTGATTTTAAGTAGAAATTATACTTTCAGTATTTGGCCATTTTTGGCATATTCGGTACTTGCATTTTGCTTGGATCTCAGTTTAGATCACTAGCAGTATTTGTTGAAGTCTCTTAGATCTCATTTTGAGAAGTTGTAAATTGAAATCAGAAGTCCACTTTGCCTTGTTTTGAAAGTGGCCCATTGTATACGCACTAAGTATAAAGTGCCAAAATCACCATTTTGGGGGGATTTCTTGATTGAGTATTTTTTTTAGGGGGGGTGTCTTGTGTGATTGTGCCTCTCTATCTTGTGTTTTTTCATTTTGGTGCTATGGTTTCTCCTAAATTTCCACTTTTAACTCCTCATAATTATGCATCATGGAAAATTAAGGCATGGAGTAAACTAATGGAAAAAGGACTCATTCATTATGTAAATGAAACTATTACAGCACCACCTGATCCTAAGGCTGATCCTAATGCTCAAATTGAATGACTTACTAAGAATGCTATGGCACTTGGAACTCTTAGAAAGTATATATCAGATGACCTCATTTTTCACATTGATAAGTGTAAAACAATTAAAGAGGCTTGGGATATTTTTAAGAAATTGTATGGTCAAGTTGATGAGATTAAGGGCTACAAGCTTGATAGTGAACTCACAACTTTGGATCCTAAGGATTTTGATACAATCCAAGATTATGTCACAAAAGCAATTGAGCTAAGAGCAAAGCTAAAGGATTGTGGAATTGACAAAAAGGATGCTCAATTAGTTTATAACTTGTTGGACAAGCTTCCTTCAGAGTATGCATCCTTTATATCTAGCTTTCACACCCATAGGTTAGCTCAAGGTTCCTCATACACTTCTCCCTCATTTGATTCATTCATGGAGATGTTGATACTTGAGCGATATAAGTTGACCATGATGGGGATTCTCAAATCTTCAAAGTCACAAGCTTTGGTGGCTAATAAAGGGAATCAAAGTAATCAAGGAAAAGGAAAGAATCAAAAGCAACCTAAGTTTAAGCCACAACAAGATGGAGCACAATCTTCCTCTCCACAACTAGGTGATTCACCATTCTCACCTAAGAAGAAATCATATAAGGACAATATTTTTTGTGGATATTGCAAGAAGTCAGGACATGATGAACATCATTGTTATAAGAAGGATATTGATGAGTTGAAAAATCTTCTTGAGAAGAATAGAATCAACCTACCTTCTAGAATGTCTACATCGGCTTCTTCTTCCAAGGATAAAGGAAAGGATCACTCTTTTGGGATAGATAAAGGAAAGAGACAAGCTCTTTGTGCTACTACAAGTCATAATTCAGGGAGATGGCTTCTAGATTCAGGGGGTTCTCATCATATGGAATCTTGGCAGTCTATGTTTTCTACATTTGAGCCTTGCCACGTACTGCAGATTTTGATGGGCAATCATACATACGAGGGTGTGATTGGGAAAGGATCTACTGCCATTGGGGATAACTCCTTCAATGATGTGTTGTGTGTACCCCACTTGACAAATAATCTTCTTTCCATCTATCAAATCACACATGGGGCAACTAGGAAAACTGTGGAGTTCACACCTGATTCAGTTATCATTAGAGACTTGGAGAGTGGAGCTATCATTGCGACTGGGGTGGTTGATCATGCATCTCGGTTGTACTCTTTTTTAGATTTTGGTCCTATTGATGAGGTTGATTCTTCCTATGTTGATGATTTAGATTTTGAGGAGAACTTTGGGCATTTGAACTTGGGGATTCTCACATGTGACCCCGTTCTTGAGCCTTGCATTTCATCTCCTTCTATTGATATCACACCACCTATTGCACCTGATGATGCAACTAGTGTGACAGTTTTGCCTTCTTATGATTCAGTGCAGTAGGATATTTCATGTCTTCCAACTTCAGTTGATTGGGATGCCTACTTGACAAACATTGCAGGTTTGTTTGTGGACTCCTACATTGCAGATTTGGGAGACACCATTGATGAAATTCATTTTCTCTTTGATGAAGATGATCCTTCTTTGATTGTTGCGAGGGATCACTCTTACCCTCTTGTGCATTCTCTACATGATCAATCTTTAGAGGTTGACATTATTGTGGATACTTTTGTACAACACTTGGAGGAGGTCTCTTTATATTTTGAGGAGACATATGAGTCTTTGGATATTGTTCTACATTTATCTCCACTATATCTTAGAGTGCCTTTTTCAGCAGAGTGGCATAGTTTACCACCTTTGGAGGGGGTATCTTTCAGCATCGACATGGGGACACTTGAGCAGTTTTCAGAGATTTTATTCATCATGAGGTTTTTTCATACATCTTCCCTTCATGATTGGGGAGACTTCATGGATACACCTTTGGCTTTGTTTCTTCCTAAGGGGAGGAATGTGGTTCGACATTCATGGAGCAGTTTCTTCATTCATCTTCAAGCTTCTATCATTGGTGTAGATTCCACATTGAGGGGGGGCTTCCTAGTCTCTCTTCTTCTTCTCTCATATGGGGGGGACTTTTTCCTCACATGGGGTTTTGTCCTTCACATACTTCTATGAGAGTTCTTTGTATCTAGTTTTCATCTCTCTTTTGGGGGAGGGTTTTTTCCCATTGGGTTTTTCTCTCTTTCTCCGTTTATGGGAGATTGCATTTACATTTGTACATGGGTACCTAACATGGCCTAGTAGCCAGGACCCATCTTGCATTGCTTAGTTGCATTGTAGACTTTAGTGCATTCCCCTAAGTTGCACTTAAGGGGGGGTGTTGGTGTAAATAATTATTCATCTTGGATATTATTACACCTTACTTAAGTTTACTTAGGTACATGCATTTCATAGTAGTTTGGGTATGAGACACTTGGGTGTTTGTACCAACATTGGGATAGTGTGTGTAGGAGAATTTCCACCTTTTATGGTGTGATCTTGTTGTTACACTCCACATTCAGTGGGTGATCCACCTCATGTGGAATATTATATTGTTTCTCCTACCTACCCACACCTATCTCCTACCTACCCTTGTTTCTTATTGAGCCACATGTCATGTTTGTGTGCTCACATATCCATATAGCCTTTCCTATATAAGCAGACTCATATTCATTGTATAAATAACAACGATTGATGATCCAATTGATCAGTATTTTCATCTTGATAGAATACAGTTTATTTCTATCATCTATTTTGTTCTCTCTTATGTCTGATTTCCATTGCCTCTTGATCTTGGCAAAATCTCACATGGTATCAGAGCTGGTCCATGTCTCACAGAGATCTTGGTCCCATTTTTATTCTATGGTAGATTTGGCTAGAGAGAAATGGATTGATTTCACAAAAGCATTAAATTCTTCTCATTTGAATTTAGCAAAAGAAAAAGGTTTCAATCAAGGAGACTATTAAGGTTGAATTTTCCCTTAAAGAATCACTCTTTGTTCTAGATTCTCATATTTTTTATTGCTTAGGCCTATCCCCCTCTTCAGTTAGCAATATTTAGAATGTTATTCAATTGAGGATTTCTAAGAAGGTGAACATGATTAGTAAGTCTTCTCTACCCTCTAATTGTATCCAAAATTAATACTTATGGCTTATCAAGGAGTAACCCAAGGGTAGCTAGGATTGGTGGAATAGGTAGTGATAGTCAAGGTTCAACTTATTTATTTCTCACTATCTATATAGAATTCTTTATTAACAGTCAAATGGAGGGTTGTTCTCTTCATGTGACTTTGACTAAAGCTTGTGAATTGAAATAGAAAAAAGTTTAATATTTGTGAGGTAAACTCCATAGTAGTTGGGTTCTCTTGGTGAGTAGATTTTGTGTTTTATTTATTTTGTGTCCATTTTTTTCTAAGGAATGAAATATGGTGGTTGACTATTTGGGTAAATAGATTTTTTTTAGATGGTAATTGAAATGTTTTTGATTGAGACTCCTTTCCCTTACATAAATCCAAGATCTCTTTTCTAATTGATTTAACACGAGTAGCATTAATTTCTCCTTTCTAGATCTAATCCAAATTCTCTTATTCAAAGATTGTAATGTTTGCAAAGGTTGACGGATTTTGTGTGACCTCTTGACTTTTCCTTCTTCTTACTTTATTGACAACTATGCATTCTCTTTATTAATATAGTTTTATTTCAGAGAAAAATAAATAAAACATTATAAAAGCTTTGATTTCAAATTTTGTTATTAGTTTTCCAAATGACTTTTCCTATGAACTTTTTAAACCCAAGAATTCATCAACCTTAAAAGTCGTTGGGGGCCATTTAAACTGTCTGCCACCGAATTTTTTTGATTGTCTAGATGATATTTAACAAGGAATTCATCAGCATGCGGGAAATGTGTAATGCTTCCGATTTCTTTTTGCCCTTTTCGGATGATTTGTACTACTGCAAGGCGATGATAATAGAGTTGATCTCTCTACCTTCTTTATCGCAACCCGCTACAAAGAAAATTTGGACCTTCTCTTGTTCCGAATGTTTTTTTTTTGCAATCAAAAGTTTCTAGAACAATTCAAATTCTTCCTTGTTTTCTGCAAATTGTTTCAATATTTTACTAGTATTTTTAACTGAAGGTGGGGCTACGCCATTATGTGTTTTAAATCTTCCTTCCATCGATGCGTGCTGGTCATGCTCAGACTTTTACTTGAGGTCTCTGTCAAGAACATAATAGTAACTTATTCAGGAGAAATGAAATAAGAAAGTGGAAATATTTAAAAAATAAATAAATAGTATTACTTTTTATCTATAGAAATAAAAAAATAAAAGATTGTTAATTGATTACTTATTTATCCTTTTAAAATTGGTAAAAAAGTGTATACAGTGAGAAATATGATATTTTTAAATTATTTATTCTTTTCGGAATTTAAGAATGTTTTTGGATTTTAACTGGATAAAGAATTTTAACATCTAGAAGCTAAAAATCCACAAGTACAAATTCTAGAAATAATTTGAATTACAAAAGTAGAAATAATTAAAAAATATTTTACTCTTCATAAAACAAATTAAAAATGAAAAAGTTGATTCATCTTCCAATGAACTAGAACAAATAATATAAATGTTACTCGCTTATAGTTTCGGAGAACAAAGAGGGATGGTGGAGAAAATCATAGCGTGTGTGGCTCAATATGTTGAAGGCAAAGCATTTGCAAGGGTTGCTTAAAAAACCAGGGGTATTAGAAGATTTGATATCTTATAAAAACAAGAGACGATCAAATTATATGTATTCCAAAGTAACAATTTACAATGCGCCTGCCATAAAAGGTCTTCAGCTTGTATGCAATTATTTATTTGCAAATGGCCACATGTAAAACAACTTAAAAATAATATAGGTCAGGATGGACTCATATTTTAAGACACAAGAATTTATTAATGTGTCTTAAAATACAAGGCATAAATATTGTATTTATGCATAAATGCAATCATTAAGAAGTGAAATAAATACTTTTTTGTTTTAAATAAAATATCATAACTATCCACTATAAGTGTGTCATTTACAAAATAAGGTGGTCATTTAAACAAATATTGTTTTCATCATGAAAGTATTATTTTGTATGTATAACTATTGAAGTAGCAATGCATATGCATTGGAATATTTCATATTAATAGTTTGTCATATCAAAAATATAAAATGTGAGCAAGATAAAAGCCTTTTATTTTGTTGCATAATGTGAAGGATTTGAAAAAAAAATTAATGTTTGGCTATTAAAGTCCAATTGTGTTGGATATAAAAGTTAGAGATGATAAGATTGATAGTTTTTTATAAGGATAAACGGGTTTTACATGGACCCGAAACCAAAAGTACTACAAAATCTCACCATCAGCCAAACAGACATGAACCAACATCAAAACAAGGGAGCACCCCCAAACAGTCACGAAAGCAAAAGAGACGCAGACAAACAAGACAAAACAAAAGAAAAAACCTCAATTAAGAGAGCACCAGATACAATTTGAGGGTATCAATTAAGAGAGAGTGCTAGATACACTTTGAGGGTATCAATTTCACACTCCACCCACTTCCAGCATCTCTCTTGGCTTCTGGTGGCTTCCATAACCAAATTCATCAGATTACTAGTCCTTTATATCCCACTGTTCTCCTATTTGGCCATGATCCCCTATTTTTCTTTTAGGACGTTGATAGGGATGTCCAATTTAATTTCCTAATCCGAATTCTTCGAACCAAAGTCCTTAGCCGCCAGCTTCTTCTTTTTAGAGAGGGGCTCGGCCTTAGAAATTAGTTTGCTGGTGGTTTTGTATTTGTTGGCCACCCATCTGAGAGGATTCTTGCTGCTAAATGTCCCAGGGGTGACCATCATCTCCCCTTCTTCCGTAGGTTTATAATCAGGGTCATCAAGAGGAATGAAACCCCCACTATCCTCCAAATCCATTTCAGAGTTAAAGACATCATGGATATTAGTTTGTTGGCCAGTCTTAGTTAGAGAGGGCACAACTTCAAGAGACTTAGCATACTCCATGATGAGAACTATAAGTCCTTCGTGGAGAACAGGGTTGTTTGGATTCTCCAAATATTTTCCAGGCTATTTTCTAAAGAGGAGGCCAGATAGAAAGGAACATAAATGATTTTACCATGTCTAAAATGATTCAAAATGGTAAAATGATAAGAAAAGATGTTGGCATATCTTCCATCGAGTGTAATATACCTCATGATGAACTTAGCCATGTCAGCCCAAGGAACCATAAGATCTTTCCCGTTGTAGCCACTATTAGCCATCTTGTAATTCTAAAGAGCTCCTTGTCTTTGTCAAAGAAACTCGTCAACTCATCCTCCCTAGTTTTCTTGTCTGTATAAAATCTTCTGCCAGTCGTTGCTAGACCAGTGAACAAAGGAGAAGGGCCATGAAGATGATCCACGAAGGGGACGATTCCCCCATCAATGACTTCCTGCCACACATCCTTGTTTTTCTTCCATTTCTCGTAATATAGACGGTTCTTATCTGTTCTTGTCCCCACCCATTATGCTCTTGGTTGCTGAATTGCAGAAAATGGGCCACACCAGAGAAGGCTCCGAACAGTTGTAGGAAATGGGCCACACCAGAAAAGTCTCCAAATAGTAGCAAAAAATGGGCCACACAATAAGACAAAAAATCCAGGCACCAAGGAAGTTTCTAGATCTTCGGTTAGGGAAAACAAAAAAGAGTCATTTCCCCATCAACTCTATCAAATCATGATGAGAGATCATTGACTAACATAGGTGGGCGTAATCATCACGAGCCAACTCACACAGATTTTTGGGGAATGTATCCCTACTACTCCACCATTTAGTCGCCATGTATCCCACCGCTAGATTGGCCAGTAGATTCACCGCTTTGTTGCCTTCCCAGTATACGTGCAAGATTTTGAAATCTGCTAGCTCATTTATTATATCCCAACAATCCTTGATGAGATTATCTATCATCCAACTAGGATCTGTGCGTCCACTCAGACAATTGATAGTTTTTAGTGAGTCACACTCCAACCAGAATTTTCTAAAGCCTTCTCTTTTAGCCATGTGTAACCCAATGTGGGAAGCATTGGCTTCTGCATAGTGGATAGACTGGGTGCCCAAAGGGAGGGCCACCACAGAAAACAACAAGCCTGAATGATTCCTAGCCACTCCCCCACACCTGGCCGGCCCAAGATTCCCTTTAGCCGCCCCATCCACATTGATTTTGATCCAATCCATAGAGGGAGGATGCCAAAGAACATTTTGTCTGTACTGCTTGGTTTTGTGCACTGAAATGGCATATTCCAATCAATTGCCACCGATTGATAGTATCTTAATCCTCTTGGAGAGTAGGGAGGGGATGCTCATTCTTTCTGTTGGGGCAGGAGTGCAGAAAATTCTCCTTGGTATCAATGCACATTTTAGTAGCCACAATAAATGTAGGAGTATCCAAATCTCTAAAGACTCTATTGTTTCTTTCTTTCCATATGCCCCAGGCTATATGTGGAAGAGATAAATTCTAGAGAACTCCCAAAGCCTGATTATCAGAGAGGCATTTCCATTCAAACCATATTCTATGGACAGTATCAGGTAAGACCCAATCAATATTTGAGATGTTAAGGAAGTGATTCCAGATATCCTTGGAAAAGGCACAATGAAGCAACAGATGGCCAACATTTTCCTCTGCCTCCTTACAAAGAAAACATCTATTGTTAAGAGGAATACCTCTTCTATAAATATTGTCAATGGAAGAGATCTTACCCTGCATAAACAACCAAAAAAACTATTAATTTTAGGAATTAAGTGCTTGTTCTAGATACCAACCCAGAAGGGGGGGGGGAGAAGCTTCTAGAGATGAACTTATAAGCATCAGCAACCTTGAACTTTGCAGAAGAGGAGAAGTTATAGAACACTTTATCCTCCCCATGAGAACAAGGGATGTGAATACAATTCAACTAGGGTTGCATAGGTAACAGAGCATTATCAACAGAATTGAGGTCCAGCCAGACTCCATTTCTAAAATAATCAGCCACCCAGATGCCAATTTTTCTGAGACATAATTCTTTGAAGGGAGGAGCCCAAATAGAGTCCAATAGGGGGCCATCACCAGTCCACCCAATCATCCCAAAATCTGATTTTGGTACCATTCCCTAGCATCCATCTGCAATCATGCAAGATAAATTTGGAGGAGCCAAACACATTGTTGCATAAATCAAAAACAACATTGGGAAGATCGAAAGTTTTGAGAGTGTTTTGGATATTCAGAATGTGGTATTTATGTTTGAATATGTCAATCCATTCATTATTTTCTTTAAGACATCTCCATAACTGCTTGGCCATCAGGGATTTATTGAATTCTCTCAGATTCTGGATATCCAGTCCCCCCATGGATTTGGGAAGGTAAACCTGATTCCAAGCCACAAGATGTAATCTATTCTTAGATTCAGTTCCAATCGAGAAGAATTTTTTTTGAATTCTTTCTAGTTTATCAGCAATTTTGGCTAGGATTTTGAAAAGAATCATAGCATAAACTGGGAGGCTCTGAAGTGAGGCTTTGAGTCGCTGGAGTTTACCAGCTTGGCTTAACAAAGCGCCTTTCCACCTAGCCAACTTGTTCTAGAATTTTTCTATAAGATTCACCCAAAAGTTGTCTGGAGCCGGACCATGGCAGAGAGGAAGACGTAAATAGGAGTCGGGAAAAGTTCCAACTTTACAGCCAATAATCAAAGAAATCTTCAACTTCCTGTGTTCAGGGGTGTTAAAGAAGAAAATGGAGCTTTTAACCAAGCTAATTTTTTGCTGCGAACCATGTTCATAGATATTCCGAGTCTTTTTTAAATTCTTAGCTTCTTTAACCGAGCCTTCCCCCATCAATAGAATATCATTGACAAAATATTGGTGAGAGCATGTGGAGGCCTGAGAGGAGGGCCATAAGACAAGAGTATTGCCATTTCTGACTTCCCTCTGAATAATTTTACTCAGAGCTTCACTCATCAGAATGAAAAGGAAAGAAGAAAGAGGATCCCCTTGTCTTATGCCCCTAGATGCAGAGAAGAAACCAGAGGCAGATCCATTAATCAACACAGAAAATTTTGGGGTGGAAACACGTTGCTCAATGATCTGGATGAAGTTATCTCTAAATCCAAAATCCCTAAGGATTCGAAGGAGAAAGCTCCAGTTGACTCTATCAAAAGCTTTCAGTAGGTCCAATTTCAGAAGAAAAAAAATTAGGTTTTTTATTGATAGAAAGCGAGTGGATATTCTCATGCACCACAATAACAGAATCCAAGATCTGTCTCCCTAGGAAAAACCCATTTTGATTTTTAGAAATTAAAGAGGGGATGAAAATCTTAAGCCTAAGCATCAAAATCTTGGTGAATATTTTATAGAGAGAATTGCAAAGGCTAATAGGTCTAAAATCCTGAAAAGGAGAAAGAGTGAGGTTTCTTAGGGATGAGGACAAGGAAGGTGGCGTTCAGCTCCTTCAAGAGAGAGCAGGATCCAAAAAATTCTTGATCCACAATGATCACATCAGAGAAAATAATTTGCCAAAAATTTTGAAAGAAAAAAAGAGGGAAACCATCAAGGCTAGGGACCTTGTTACCTTCAAAAGAGAAGACCGCATTGCGAACTTCATCAAGAGAGGGAATTATGGTAAGCTCCAAAATTATGTCCTGAGATATGATGGAGGGAACCTCCTACAAGATTTCATTATGGGCTAGAGGATCAAGAGGATCATCCACAGAAAGGAGATTAGAGTAAAAGTTGATGGCTTCCTAGCAAATCTCATCATGCTTATCAACTCATATTTGTTCGATCTGAATTTTGTTCATTCTATTTGTAGCCCTGTGCTTAAGAGTCGTCATATGAAAGAACTTAGTATTTTTTTCACCTTTTTTAAGCCATAAAGCTCTAGATCTCTGCTTCCAAAATTTCTCTTCTTTGGAAATAATGTCATGTAATTTAGTCAAATTATCAACTTCTTTGTTCGAGATGTCTTTATCAAACCCGGAATCTTGAATATGATTTTGAACCTCCTCAAGATCCAGTTTGAGCTTCTCTTTATCTTTGAAGATATTACCAAAGGAGGATTTATTCCAATATTGAATATTAGTCTTGACATTGGAAAGCTTCTTGGCTATACGAAACATAGTCGTGCCCTGGATATCAATATTCCACTACTCCATAATTTTATCTTGGATTTCAGGGGCCATCAGCCACATTTTCTCAAATCTGAAAGGGTATGCCTTTCTGCCAGACAATGAAGTAACCGAGAGGTAGATGGGGAAGTGATCAGATCCAACATGGGGCAAGGCATTGAGATGGCAGGAAGCCATATGAAGCCAATTAGGAGAGACAAGTCCCCTATCAAGCTTAACCTGAATAAGATCCTCCCCATTGTGTCTATTGGACTAGGTAAACTTGGCACCAATAAGATCCAGATCCAAAAGGCTCAAAGAGTTGATTATGTCAGCCAAGTATTGTCTACTATCAATAGAGTTAGGTATACCCCCAAATTTCTCCAGATTAGAGAGAAGGGTATTGAAATTTCCCACAAGAAACCATTTCTCATTAGGGAAGAGAGATCTAGCATGGAAAATGGAAGACCAGAGGGCTTTCCTAAAAGATCTCCCATTAGGAGCATAGATGTTGGAAATAACCCAGGAGGATCCATATTTTAGATTAAAGAATCTAGTAGCAATGTGATTAGGAGAAGAGAGAGTCACCTTACCACTTAGCAGTCTCAGATTATAAAGGGTGGCAATACCTCCTAAAGCACCATCCACATCCACACACTGAACACCACAATCTCCAATGATCACCAGTTTAATTTTTTCCACTTTGCTACTAGGCATTTTCATTTCTTGGACAAGGCAAACATCAAGTTTATGGTCTCTGACCAAATTGGATAGCGGGTCATGCTTGTGGGGGTGATTTAAACCCCTTATATTCCATGAGATGAATTTCATTTAGCATGAGAGGGGGATCCCATCCCGATTTCTGGTAGCATTATCTAGGCTCCGTCTACAATGGCAACCCAACTCTGCCTATCTCTGCTAACTGCATTGGGTGGTCTCCCCACCCCCCCTTGATTCTGACCCACAGTCCACTTTTTGTCTGTTTTTAGTTAAGACCTCTCTAAGATCAGAGTGTTTTGGCCAATAACGGAGTTCCTTCTTCTGTTTTTGTGTTTTACTTCAATAAATCGAGCAGAGTCCACAAGAGATGATTCCCGCAAGGGGGAGGTCAGAGGTTTCGACTCAATAGAGCTATCCATATCAACAATCAACTAAATGGGAATATCTTGAGCAAATCCAGAAGAATTTGGTAGAACCACATCTATATAGAGGGCATCCACAGCAGGGGATTCCCAAATATTCTCCTCAAGGGATGAGAGGTTCAAGTCAAGGGCAGCAGGAATGATTGGCTCAGATCTAGATAGAGATCCATCCAGATCTATGCCTACAACATTCAAGGGAGGATCTGCAGCTAGGGCATCCATCTTCTCCGAGAGCGACAAAGCATTCCTCTTCCTCCATTCTTTCTTTGGCTTAGCCGGACACTGCCTAGCCCAATGACCCACTTTTTTACAATGGAAACACATGAAGGGGATGGATTCATACTCCACTTTCTGCACCCATCTTCCAAGCTTGGAGAAAATATCTACCTCAAAAGGTAGGTTTCTAGACTATTTGACATTGACACACATTCTGGCATAAACCAGTCGTCTTTTAGTTGCAGTCATTGGGTCAACAGAGATTAGCTCACCAAAGCAAGCTGCAATACCCGCAAATATTTCTTCTCCCCAAAATTACATGGGTAAACCTGGTAGTCTGACCTAGATAGGGGCTTCATTACATTCCTAGTCGTTGGGATTAAAACCTGATTCCCACTTTTTAAGGGCCAGCGAGGCTTTGCCTAGCATCCAAGGACCTCCCGCCAAAACATCAATTTGACCTTTACCTTTCCATTTCCTAGCCACCCAGGATCCAACAACCTCAATATTTGGCCATGGTCCAATAAATTTTCCAACCAAGACTAAGTGCATGTGAGCCATATTCTGATCCAAGCGCTAGAATTCTAGTCCACTTTATGCGGTACCAACGAAATGGCCTTGCCCTTAAGTTTTGTTGCAAAAAGAGAGGCCCATTTCTTGTTGCATTCCACAGAGGGAATCTTATTGTTGGGGCCCTCAACCTCACCAGATTTGTCGGAAGTGCCAGATTTGCCATTGGCAGTATTCTGAATGGTACCACCATCCCATGTATCATTTGAGGCCCCATCCAAAGGATCAAGGACCAATTTAGTGGGGCGCATCAAGGGGGAATCCACTGGGCTCCTAGAACCAGCATCATGCGAATTCAAACCTAAACATGTTCTCGCGTCAACTCCTGCTCCTGCTCCTACTTTTGGAAAATGTGCCATTAAAGTGCAGATTCATAGTTAACTAAAGTTATTGTGATCATTTAGATTGCATAAAAGTTATATTTTAAATAAGAACATAGTATTGTTCTAACAGTAAATGATTTTATTACAGTTTTAAATACATGAAGTAGTTGGAACATTTACTTTAATAGTCTATCTCCTTGAAAAAATATCATTTTAAAGGTTTCTCAAAGGTTGGGTTAGTTATATTTGCATTGTTTATGGGATTAGGCTAGATGCTATATAGAATCCAACCACTAATTTGTTCCCTTTCATTTTGTAAAATCCAAACATACAAACACTAATTTTAGCATGGCCTATGCTACTTTTTAAAGTTATTCATTTATTTCCCTTGTGGCCATCATAAATACCTATTTCTACATGTTAAAGTACACCTTTACTTTATAAATGTTATGTCTGACATAGTTATTGTCTTTTCATCCTTACACCATCATCAAACACTTTTAATAGTGTATAATCATCTTGCATTTGAACATGTGTTCAAAATTATTTACAAATAATAATCACTCCTCAAGCTATAAATTATCCACCATAAATAATAGCTTTAAGGTTATCAGTAAAAAAGATTAAGTGAATACCAAACATATCATATTGTATTTTAATAATATAATGTTTAGAGTATAAATCTAAGGCAAATTACACATAATTTCTTAAAGATTACAATTAGGATAATTATGACATTAATCAGTATTAGGAAATTTCATCAATCACTACATCATGGGACCAAAATGAGGGCTCGAAAGGTGCAATTACCAATCAAACAAAACTATTTATGCACAACTTCCACCTGATATTTGGTGCCTTTGAAGAAAATTATGATTAAACCTTTCTGAATCATTCTACAAAATGAGATATGAAACCGTAATTTTTTTACCCAAACATTTTTTAACCATTCATCCATAAATTTTCTAGTTGGGCATTTAGCCACATCCATGACTGCCAAAAAAATTGCACATCTTTTAACCTAGATTTCTCTAAATCAATAGCCTTGGCCATAAATTCATTAGGAACAATAGATAATGTAGGTATGGTAACATTAGGGTACTCACCTCCTCCTCCTCCAGAACCATTACCTTCAAAACTTGAGGAACTCACCAGATCAAATCTGGCTTCACAGGAGTCTAAGAAAGTTGAGTCAATGAGGGCATCTTTACAGGATTTCACATTATTAATATCAATCGCATCCAATGAGGCTGATGAGAAATTGACATTAAATGTCCGTCCTCCCAAAGAGTCTCCCATTGAGGTTCATAAACCCTCGTATGTTCTCCTAGACGAATGACACATAGTGAAAGGAAGCAATAAATGTAAACAAAAGGATTAAAAAAATAGTAAAGATAGGGCTTACCCTCGTGGAGGAGGCCTTACCACCTCCTCCACATGCAGAGAGTTGACCCCTTCACCAAAATCCACGTCCACACTTACGCAATTGCAAAGCCGCCATATTTTATTTTTTAAATATTGCAACTAGAATTTTTAAGTTTGAAAGGAGACTTATTTGAAATCTAAAAAAATATTAAATGATATTAAATTTTTTTACAAAATATATTTTTTACTAGATGAGAGAAACTTCTCCTAAATGGTACAATTTTTTTTTTGATAATGATAAATTTAATAGACAAAAGGTGACGTCAAACAAAAACTACAAAATTCAACTATGTTGGACTTTAAAATTTTATTATGAGAAAAATATACATCAAAATTAATTTTTATTTTTTTAGCATTACATAAATGTGTCATATATTTGGAAAATTAAAATCAGGAAAAAATAAGTTTGTTTTCTTTTGTTTTGGTGAGACCGACAAGATCCCCTAATTTTCAACATTTTTTAGCAATAAAAAATTTGTCTTTGAATATATATTTTTTTTCTAAATGCCAGACATGAATTTCATTAATAATTCTACATTTCATAAGTTTACATCATTCTGAAATTCAACTTAGAAATGTCATTTTTATGCGATCCAAGTTAAACAGTTTTAGTTGTGTTGGCCACTCCATTTATAAAAGTGTGATACGGGTTCGTGTTTTTACCCCAAGACAAGGGTTACCAAAAAAATAATGATGTAAATATTGGATTCAATAATATGTTAAATTATAAATATAATTAATGTATATTATAATTAAGGCTATGAGATTTTCATAATCCATTTTGTATTCTAATATATTTTTTTGGATTCGATTGTGTGTATTTTTTTCCATCAACGTTTCGAATCACACTTCGTGATTCATCATCAGGATGAAAATAATTCCAAAGACAAGAAAGATGTTGAGTTGCAGATTTGAGACAAAATATAAAGTGTGGGGTGGGGGAGGGCACAAGGAACAAGGTGAAAGGAAAGAGAAAAAGAAAAAAGACCACCTAAAGGATGGGAGACCCAAAAAACTCCTAGGAATAACCACCCAAAGAAAAGAAAAAAGGAAAGCCAAGCAACACAATCAAAACCACTAAAAAACAAAAAAGAAGAAAAGAAATTGGGTCAAAAAATATAAAACTAAATGTATATATATACATATATAAATATATATATAAATACATATATGTATATAAACATATACATATACCAAAAGACAAATACATAAAAACAAATATGTATATAAATATTTACATATACCAATAGACATGTGCATATAAAAATATACATATGTATATGTCTATATGCGAATATATAATTGAAAATATACAAATATGTAAATAAACCAAAGGGGGAGAGGGAGAAGCACAAAGGAAAAAGAAAGAGGGGGAGAAATCAAGGAGGGGAGCGGGGATGATACTGGAGGACAGAAAGCAAAGGGTGCCATGAGATACTGAGGTTTAACCCATCATCTCGATTAAGATTAGAGGGGTGATGAATAACAGCAATGGCCTATTTAACTTTCCTCTTGAAAAATTTGTTCTCCCTACACAATATCTGAGTGTCCTCTAAACAAATATGATGCTTGGTAGTTGATGAATGCTCAGCTAAGGCTGATTTGAGGGCATGTTCATGCTTAATGTCGGCACTATGCTCTTTTATTCGAGTCATGAACAAATGACCTATTTCTCCAATGTATGGAGTTCCATAGGAGAATACAATCTTGTAGACACCTGACTCTGAAAAGGCATCCCTAGTGTCCTTAAGCGGTGGGGCATGCCTCTTGATGGTGGAAACAGGTTTGAAGGCACAATGGAGACCTTTTTTCACAAGGATTTTTGAGATCTTGTGAGATATGCCTTCAACATAAGGGAGAGAGACAAATGGGGCCAGAGATGGCAGAGAGGGCAAGGGATTAGAGAAGGAAAGGAAATGAGATTTGGCTTGGAGGAAGGCCCTAGTGAACTGCTTGTTCGAGTAGCCATTCCATTTCAAGACTTGATGAAGATGGGAGAGCTCTTGGTCTAAGTTATCCTCATCACAAATCCGATGGGCTCTTAAAGCCAGGGTTTTGAGGATCCCAACTTTCTAGCTAGGGTGGTGATGAGACGTCGAATGAAGATATAAGTCAGTGTGGGTAGTTTTACGAAACACCTGACGACCAAGGGATCCATCATGCTTTTTACAAATTAAGACATCGAGAAAAGATAAAAGGTTGTTGGATTCAAGTTCTTTGGTGAAGGCAATAGAAGGAGAAATGTTGTTGAGGTGAGTATGAAACTCCTCTAACATGTCCAAGTCATGGGGCCAACAGACATTGGTGTCATCCATATATCATTTCCACCACTTTGGCTTGAGGGGGAAAGAATTTAAGGCCACCTCCTCAAAATGTTCCATGAATAAGTTGGCAATAACCGGCGAGAGAGGGGAGCCCATGGCTACTCCATCAACCTGTTCATAGATAACGCCTTGGAAGGAGAAGAAGATTGACCTTAAGCAAAGTTCCACCAAAGAAGCGATCTCCTCATTGACCTTAAGCTTGACAATCTCGATGGAGTCTAGAATAGGGACCTTGGTGAAGAGGGACACCACATCGAAGCTCACAAGAGTGTCTTGAGGGTCCAACTTGGTGTCCTTGATAAACTGGACAAAATGGTTGGAATCTTTGATGAATGAATTGGAGTTACCAACAAGTGGAGAGATTAATTCGGCAAGAAAAGCGGCTAACTTGTTAGTCGGAGACCCAATGGTATCAACAATGGGTCTCAAAGGAATGTTGGCTTTGTGAATTTTTGGGACCCCATATATATGAGGGGTCACTTCCTTAGAAGTAAGAAGACGAAGTGTGATTCAAAACATTGATGGAAAAAAATACACACAATTGAATCCAGAAAAATACATTAGAGTATATTATAATGTTGGGCACTATGAGTGAGGAGTCAAAACCATCAAAGACAACAATTTGACAACAACAAATTGACCCTTTTTACAATATTATTTGTTGTGTATTCTTGAACAAAGAATGTCGGTAAACTATAAAATTGATGCATGTGTGCAAGGAAATGAGACTTAAAATTTAATGCATAAAATAATTTAAACATTTAAAATCACAAAATCAAATGAACATCAAGATTGGACAAAAATAAATAAATAAATAAATAATGAACATAAAAATAGAAACCTAAGTAGTAGATGATGGTCTTCTTGATGAAATGATTTGTTCTTTGATATATAATTGGATAGATTCCCACTAAATATTTTAGTAGCATAATGATGGTCCAATGGAAAATGGGTGAGAGAGATATAAATGGTTAAGGTTTGGATCTATAAGAATTTGGATGAGATGAATGGATGGGTGAGATTTCTTAATGGGGATGAATGGTTGAGGATTGAGGAGAGTAATAAAGGAATTAAGAAATATTTTTTGGTACTTGAAGGGACAAGCCCTTTCACTTGTGTAAGAAGCCCATGTACTTGATGTGATTGGAGGAGTTGACTATACTTAAAATTAAAGATCAATTTTGTGCACATGCTTAGTGAAGTAGGTTAGGTGGAGATTAAGCTTAGAATTAGGATGCAAGTGGGAGAATTAGGGGTTGCAAGTGGATGAGGGAAAATAAAATTTTGGAATAATTTAAAATTCAAAATTAGAGGAAAGTGGAGATAGTGATTTAATTGAAGAAACATAGAGTTTTATTTAATTCACCTAAAAAGGATAAATTTGATCGAATATTAATGCTCAATTTTTGGTGTCTACATGATGAAATAACATAATTAAATGTACAAGAAAAATTTTATTAATGAACTAAAGGAGTCAAAAATATCTTACATTCTCTAGTATTTGTTGGAAAATTTTCTACCCTTGACCAAGACATCATCTACAAAGCTAAACATCTTGAATCCTATTGGAATGATGAAACACCCTTTCCAATAAAAATTAAAGCTATTGTAATGCTTCTTGAACATGTACAGCCAACCAGTTGTGATGGAAACAATTTCCACTACTTCAAATTCAACAATGAACCCAAGAAGATACTTGAGAATAATAATCTTCTTGGATATCTTGTACTTCCTACTAGCAACTAGCACAAAACTACAATAGTTGGGTAGGATCTCACTACAAATTGTGGAATTTAGAAACTAAAAGCCATTAATGTAGACCTTAATAGATATGTCATTTAGTAAGATAGGATATCAATATCCATTCAAAAATTAGACTTTTGAGAAGCATCTTCCACACCAATAAAAAATATAGCTGAACCCAATCTAAAAACTTGATTGATATCAATTTTTCAATATATATCTAATTATTTAGATTTAATTAATTAATCTAAATGACACATAAAATTAAAAAATTGTCTATTTTCTGCTAAAGATGTGTACACATTATTATTCACATGTTTGAAAAGCATATATAGAGCATACTTCTAATTATCCAAGTGTTAACACTTGTGCACACATATACCCGAATCTAGGGGATTTGTATCTAGAGATCTAATGACCTAAGGAATCATCAAGTTTGATTTTATACATAATCTTTGCAAGTAGTAATATAATAAGTCGATAGTAAAAAAAATGAACAACTAATAGGTGTGCGTAATTTTGTGATTGTTTAAAGAAAAGGGAAGAAGATTCTATTTATGTCAATTCCATTACTTCTTTGTCACTATTGTGGACATAACTTTGGCAGGTAGATGAATTTCCATTTATTATGTTGAAGGCATTTTTTTATTTGAAATGGATGACCTGATTGAAAAAAATCCATGGTTGTCTTGATGCCTCTATCATGCAAGATAATTGAACCTATTTGAACTATTCAATACATTTCACCATTTGTTACCACCCCATTTTTAACCCTTGCTAATTTTTCTCTCTGTACAACCTTCACACTAAATTTTTACATTTTTTTCTTTTTTCCTCTCACTATACACTTCAATTCGATACAAAATTTTACACTTTTTCTATTCAAAAATAAAAATCAAATTAAATTAATAGAAAAATGCATAGAAAATAATAATAACATATTCATATAGTTTATTGCCATCACATAGAACTTCTTAGCATATTATTTACAATTGTATCTTATTATTATATTATATATAATTTAACATACTTATATTATATAAATATACATTAAAATTTGTGTATATTAAATTTTTATTTTAAATTTATACAAACATATAGTCAAAATCTTTTGCAAAAATATTTTATAAATAAATAAATGGTATGGTATATTTTTTAATTATTTGAGAGGTTATTATATATATTTGAAAAGAAATTAAAAAGTCTTTTATAAAGTAATTTTAAATATTTTTAAAATAATTCTTAGTTAAATAAATAAATACATCTGTTAAAATACATAAAAATATTTCTCTTGATGCTTAGTGATTTTTATAGAGACGTATGTAACATATTTTTTATTTGCACTTGTTTAATACATTATTTTTTTAATATATAATTTAATTCATATTGTCAATAATTCATGAAAAAAAATGTTTCTTTAACGATTTTTAGATGGATAGATGTTTATATTATTATAATTTATAAACATATAAACATTATAATTATATATAATTTTTTATGTATATTTTTTAACTTAAATTTTTTTAATATTTTAATTTATTTTAAGAAAAAAACATTAAAGTAATTTGATACATATTATTTTCCATATAAACTAATAAAAGATAGAAAGAATACTCTTTGATATTTACATGTTAATTTTTTTATTTTACTTCAATTATTAATCGATACTAAGAATGATGTATTGGCTTGCCATTTAGGAAAAAGATCAAAGCTAGAGACTATCAATGGAGTCAAGGGCATAAGAAGAACAAGAGAGTACATCTACCACACAAAATAACTCTATATTCATGTCTGATTAACTATCTTGTTATCTATATTCTTAATGTGTTTGGTATGAAATATAGAAAAGAAACTAAGAAGGGTTACCATTTCTTGTAATTCTTACTTTAATAGGCATAAGAGACAAATAAAGGAAGACGTGACAATATTCATAGAATGAGGATTGTAGAGATTGTAGAGATTGTGGAGAAGGAAAGACCATGTATAACTATGTAGCGTTCTTAGTTCTGTTCAATATCTCTTCTTTTTATATTCTAGAATTATTTATATCCCTCTCTAGATGTTTATATATTAATTAATAATGATATAACATTACTAACAATCCTAATAATATTGGGCACTCAGACAAACCATTATACTAAGGCAAATGTGGCCTACATTGGGCTTAAAATGGCTCTTCGAGGAGGGTTCAAGAAGGTCTGGCTGGAAAGTGATTCTCTAAACATAATCAAATGTTTGATTAAAAAGAGAACCCCTAGCTGGATGATTAATCATAATGCATGAATGCTTTGAAATGATAGCCAAACTTGAAGAAATTCAAATTTTGCACGTTTTTAGGGAGGTCAATATGCCTATGGACCACATGGCAATTATTGGAGTTGCTAGGGATGATGAAACATGGTGGTGGGAAGGTTAATCCTTTCTATTTCATTTATGCGAACTGGCATAGAAGGATGCCAAAAATATCTCTCTAATAGAGCATTAATTGTGACATCTTTTCATTTGTTAAAACCAATCCTAGAAAAAAGAGGCAAACTTCCAGACTATTCCTGTGGGCCTAGTTTATTATCACTTGGTTGGAGCCTGGTTTTAGTGTAAATGCTAAAATTTGCAGTGGTAACAATTATATGGGTGGAGAGAAGAAAAAAGTTGAACCATCGTTGTGTGAGTTATGGGAGAAAAATAATGAGCTATGGGCGGAAGTTGTGGATGGTGGTCTGGAACCATGTGTAAGAAAACTCCATGGCCAGAACCACAAGCTCACAAAAATGTTTGTTAAAAACTGGAACAATGGGGTGTGAAGTGTGTATGGTGCTAAATTCTAGACAGATGAACCCTTCAAATCTAAGATTACAAGGCTAAGTATGGAGGGCCAAAAATTATACAGAGAAAGGAAAAACTCGAAAGAAGCCCTATCAATTTTCTATGACAAAAAAGAGTGTGAGAAGAAAACTCAAGAAGAACTTGGATGGATCCTAGAACCGGAAGGATCTTCTAAAGTTTTGGCTGATATGGTAGAGTTCATTATGAGGTACATAACCCTAGATGGCCGCTATGCTAGTATTTTTACTTATCATTTCACTATTTTGAATCACTTTAGGCATGATAAAAAAATCTTGATGCTATTTCATTTACTGTCATCTCTTGAGCATACCATTCACAAGCATTTTAAAAATGAGGAAAATCTTGTTTTGCATGAGGTTTTAATACTCCTAATTATGGAGTATGTTAAGGCTCATGAGGTTAAACCCTTCCCTATTTTGAGAAACTCCAAACCCTTAGCCAGCTAGGACGTGCATGATGTTTCAGATATGGAATTTGGTGAGGAGGGTGTGATGACCATAGACTGGAATGACATCCATATGTCAAATGACTCTGAATACAAGCCCTCAGAGGATGAGGGCCCCTGACAAAATCCCACGTCCAAAACTAATAGTAGCGGGAAAAGAAAAAATCCACCTAGATGGGCAGCGAAAAAGTTTAAAACCCTTATTTCTCAAGGCCAAAATTTGGGCCTGCAAAATCTAAAAAATAAAAAAACTGGGAAAAGGGCAGGGGATGAAATTAAAATTGAAATTCCCCTTATTGTGGACCCCAATGAGCTTAAAAGCAATGAGATGGATGTTGACAGGCTCTTGGGTAATTCATTTTCTAACCTGGAGAAATGATTCTGCCGAGTTTTTGGTAAAATTCATTTTCTGAAATAAGTTATCAAGGACATTATAGACTCTTTCACTGAGAATCTAGTACCTAACTGATACACTCCTAAAGCTGACTCAAAAAGTTAGAGATGGTATCAAGGTTATGACAGAAGAGCATGAGGCTTGGATTGATAGGATGGAGAATGATATATAGGATTTGAAAGGCAAACTAAAGGGTTTGGTGGAGATTAGTAAAGAGGAAATATTTAATAGTATGGAAGGACTCAAAAGAGTTAACGAGAAAATTTCCATTCAGAAAGCTCCACCGGACAGATCTGACCTGTCCTCAGTTGTCAACGTGGACAAGAAAAACCAGGATATTCAAACCTCTACGGGGCCCTCTACCAAGACTTGGAGCAAAAACAAGAAAGAGGTAGTTCGAGATTTATCATAGCAGAGCTCTAGGAGATCAACAATGGGATGATCCAGAAGAATGCCTAGCTCATGAAAGCTATCAATTAGTTGTTTTTGGCTTGTTTTTTTGGCTATCAATTGTTTTTTTGTTGAACTCTACAGGGTAATTCCCCTCTTTCTGTTGCTATTTTGATGTTGTTTAGACTCTGGTTTAACTCTGTTTATGCTTTGATGGATTTGGGTTTCAAGTCCCTGTAAAACTTGTTTATCTTAATTAAAAAAAATCCTAATAATACATGCACTAATTATCTCACTATATCTCTTCCTAACTATTAGATAGTAATAATAAATATAGTATGCCTAGGTATATAGAGAGAGATAATACATTATATTAAATTTCATTGTGGTATAACAAATAATAGATGTATACTAAATGGATATCTCTCCAAATATAAGTCACTTCTCTATATATCACTTCCTACACCTTTATTTTTATATCTCTCATTCTTCATCTCCCTCGTTGTCGCCCTCTTTCTATCTCTATTTCTCCATTTCCCTCTCCTTCCCCCTCTCCCTTTCCATCTCTCCCTCTTTCTATCCATATCTCTCCCCCTCTCCCTATCACTCCCTCCAATGATACACACCAATGTTTACCACAAAAAAATAACCAACAAAACTCTCAAATTATCTTACTAAAACAATCCTCTCCCTCTCCCTCTCCATCTTTATCTCTATCGTTGTCTTTATCGCTCTCCCCTATCTCTATCTCTCTCGCCTATTTCTATCTTCTTACCTTTCCTTGCATCTCTCTCTCTCTCTTCTCTTCCTCTATATTTCCCACTACATCTATTTCTATGTCTCTCCCTCTTTTTATCCTTATCTCTCTCTCTACGTATTACTCCCTTATTGTATATGGTCATTTCTTCTATCCTCTCGATATTTCTCTCCCTCTTTCTCCTTGTATATATATCTCTCTCTATCTCTATCTCCATATCTCTCTTCAAATCACACACACATTAACTATTTATCTTTCCCTATCTATATCTTTTTATCTATAGGGGGACTTTTAATTCAGGATATGTATTGGGAGGGGGTGACAAAAAATGAGTTTAGGCTAATATTTTTTGAAAATAGAGGGATTCTTTAGTATGCCATGAATGTGCATGCTATAACCCAGGTTCACTAAGTGAAGCCCTCATGACACACACACACTCCTTCTTTCTCCCTCCCTATCTATATCTCTATGTCTCAATCTCTTTGCCTCGAGCTATCATTCTATCTCTATCTATTGTCACTATCACCTCCTTTATATTTCACTCTTGCCCCCTCTGTCTCTAAGTTTCCATATGCCCTATTGAGGCTTCAAATTTCCAAATAATTTCAAGCACCCTACTATTAAAAATGGTGGTCACTTCATGGAAATGACACATAATGGATGATTAATGAGTTGAACAACTAGAGTAAAGAAGGATATGAATAAATTAATTCCAATGGACCCCATGAAAGACTAGTGTTTTTTATCTGTAGAAAAGATGATATGAACAGAGAATTAAAATGAATGAAAAATGAAAATATAAGAAATACCCATTTCAGACAATCAAGTTTTCAAGCTCCAATAAAAATATTAGATCTGTACAATGTGTTTTTGGCTGTAGACCATACAAAAGACCATAACAAGGCTGAAAAGCTTGTTATTTCGACCTTCATGAAAGAAGATGTCAACTTGGAATGAATATGTATGCAAATATAAAATATGATGAAGACCCATTTTAGAAGTGGATGTTTCCTACCACCACAAATAATTTCAAGTTCGTATCTAAATTTTAAGGCAGTCGACCAATCAAAAACCCGAAAGATAGCTTAAAGAAAGGTTATTGACTAACTAGTTTGCATATTAATTTCAAAGGGTTTTGTTAATTTTAATGTAAAATGGTGACTTTTCACCCCAAAAGGGGTATGGTGCCTATTCAACCACATATATAAGTGGTTAAAAAATTTAGATATTGGGGAGACTCATAAGAACAACATAATGTTGTAAGGATTGAATATCATTTTGTATTAGAGAAGTCTATAGGAAGAAGAAGTATCATTTTGTGTAAGCAATATGTAATGAAGTATTTACAAGTGCAGCTTATGTATGCAATTATTTCCTGAAGATTAATATACAAGGTTCACTGTCTCTTTTTCCAAATATTGTGTACACTTTTGTGTTGATGAGTTATCTTTGTCCTCTTGATAAATTTGTTTATAGATTTGTTATGATGTGAATCACATACTGTTGCATTAAGTAAAAGATTGAGTTCTTATTGTTTGTGTAACACATACTGAACCTTCATAGTTGATGAGAAATTATCTCTTGAGTTGATAAGATATTTTGTCCACAAACTGTCATATATATCCCTTGATAGAGGCACTGGTCTTTTATTGATTTTTCAAGGTTTTGATCTGTATGCATTCAAGGTCCTTGACAAAAAAACATTTTTCCCAAATCCTATATGAACTGATCTATGCATATGTCTTTTAAGTCCTGAAAGCAATCTCATTTTCAATATACATCCACAATCATTTCTTTTCAAAGGCATTTATTTAAAGTACATAATAAAGCATAATTGCAGACAACAATTTGCCAGTTTGTAATTTGCTAAAAGGCTTAAATCCACTTTAAATAATCTCTTTTGTGCTTGAGAGTGTGAGGTATACCTACCTAGGTTTAGTGGAGCCTAAAGTGCACAGGGATTTAGTCTTTGACTATCCCTGTTCGTTGGCCAAGGCTGATTGGACTGCTTGAGGATTTGGCAAGTCTTTAGGTTTTCTAATATGTGGTTTTGGGCACCAACATGCCCTTTGTCTATATGAATCTCATCATATCTCTCACTTCTTCAATCCATCTCTCCTTGATCTATATATATCCATATCTCTACCGCTCTTTATATATAACTCCCTTTTCGATATATCCTTAATGTTTCTTTCTCCTCTCTCTATTTATTTAACTTCATGTCCCTCTTCCTCTATCTAGTTATATATCTATCTTCCTATCTTTATCTTTCTCCCCCCTCTCTTTATATCTATCTTTTTCTTTATTTCTATCTCTAGATATCTCTATCTCCCTCCACCCCGTCTCTTTATATCTACTTATATCTCTATCTCTCTAGATCACTTTATCTCACCATCTATATCTCTCTCTATCTCTCCCTCTCCCTCTATACCTCTCTATCTTCATATATCTCTATATTTTTATCTCTCCCTTTACCTGTCTCTAAATTTTTCGTTCTCCCTATATCTCTCTATCTTTATCTACCCCCTACCTCTCTTTATCTCTCCCTCTTCCTCTCTCCCTCTATCTTCATCTCTAATTCTATTTTTCTCTACCCCTCTATCTCTATACCTGTCTCTTTCACTCTATCCATCTCCCTCTTCCTATACCTCTATGTGTTTATCTCCTTGCATGTATATCCCAATCTCTCCATATTTCTTCTTCCATCTCTCCCTCTATCTCTATGTCAATATTTATTCATGGGTAAGTGCATGAAGATGGTGAACAAAAAAGTGGCCACATCCCAAAAACAAACCAAATTTTTCATAACCCATGCGAGTTCTGAAAATTCAAAAACGTAAAACCAAGCCTAGCCAAAAACAATTTAAAAAACAAAAAGCTCCTCATAACACATACAGGTTTTGAGCAACATTTTGGGCATGTGCACAAGGATGGTGGTCAGAAAAGTGGACACCACCCAAAAAAAACTTGGAAAAATAGGCAGCGCATACGCGGTTTTAAAATTTCAATTCCCGCGTATGCGCTTATGTCTTCCTGATCCTAGAAAAGGTAGTGCGTACGCGCTGCATTTAGGAAACTGAGCACGTACATGCTACGCCTAGGAAAATTAGCGCGTACGCACTACTTATAGGAAAATGAGCACGTACGCGCTAATAATCCTAGTAAAACCGCGTATCAGTTCCTGATAAAAAAAGTTTTTAAAAAAAGATGGGTCCTCATTTACCCGAAAAGTGCCTTTTTTACTTTGTCTTTTTCCCATTTTCTAACCTAAACCACGAACGGGGTGCTAAATTTGTCCTCCAAGCTATGGATCAAGGTTATTTTTTGTTTATTTTTGTCTTTCTTTCTGGTTTATGCAATTTGTTTTACATTTTGAATTTAATTTCATTAATTTTGATTAGGTTTTTTCATTTTTTGTTTCAAAAACCAGATTCTTCTAATCCAGAACAAGAACCACCAAATGCACCTCCTAAAAACCCACAAGAACAACCAAATGCACCTCCTGAAAACACACAAGAACAACCCCCAATTCCTCCTTTTGACCACACAGCTGAAACACAGGAAGAATTAATTAATCAGTTAGGGCAAAATACATCCAAAATCAATAGACTGATTGTAAAATTGAAAACTTCTGAACTTGACCATCATCAATCCCTCGCCACTAGCCTAGAAACATTAGCTAATGGTTCCATAGCTGTTTCCATAGAAATTACCAAATGGGGAAGCTTTAGGGATAGGTGTCATCAATTATATGCCAATGGGCTATCATACGATGGAGTTAAAAACAAAAATATTTCTAAACAACAAATATGTGCCCTTTTTGTTGACCCCAAAACTGGTCAGTCATTACCTCCTAATGCAAAGAGGTTTCTCATACATTGGTGTACCAATGTGCAGATGAAGAATCTTTTTTGGCAGAGGTGGTGGATGGTCTTTGACGATCCACCTTGTAATAATTATGAGGTGCCATTATATTTTTTGAGAAAAATATATTGTGAGTTTGTGCTCAATGTGCACCCAAATTATTTTGACATGAGAGAGTTTCATGGTAGAGGTGGTGGCTCTGCCCAGGATAGACCTGGAGCCCATAGGCGATTAAGCGCGGAGAGTCGCCGCCCCTAGCACCCAAACCCAAGGTGCATTAGGTTGTCCCATTAGAGCTGAAAAAGTCGATGGAGCTACAGACTCTTCAGGCGGCCACAGCATTGACTGGTGCCATCATCTAGCATGGGACATCATTAGCACACTCTATTGTATTGGATGATGAGCCATTAGAGGGCGACAAAGAGCCCATCGAGCATATGTGTGTCAGTTGCTCGGGGATATGCTAGGGGATAAATGATGTAGCCGGTGCAGATGGATACTCATATCATCTATGCATGATTTGTGGTTGTAGATGTCAGGCTCACATGGTTGAGGATGTCACACTGACAGATGAGTTGACGGACATGGTGTTTGCCCATGAGCCACAGACACAAGTGTGTTGATTTGAATTCATAACATTTTATTTATCAGTCACTTTAATTTTGTAATTACATAAATGAATTTTCATTTATACATCAATTTAAATTGAGACAAATAACATGCATTTCAGGATGCAGCAGCAGTATCCCATACACCTCCCCAATTACCACAGTTGCAACTTTGACGCCTGAGGTATAAATTTTGTAACATGTTAAAATAGAATAGTACACTTTGAATTCAAAAAAATACAAGATATACTAACTATCTTTAATGCTTGATCCAATTTCTGGTTTGTAGGTGTTGATAGTGGATGAAATGTCCCAGATTGATGACATCACGCTCTCAGCGATCGATTTTGGCCTACAAGGCTATACGGTATGATATTTTGTACAACTCTTTTTATGTATTGTTTTGATGTAATATGCAAGTAATTTCATTTTAGATTTTTAAAATTGTGTTTAATTTATTATCTGTACTAATATCTCATGTTAATTTTGTGTTTTTAGGGTACCCCCTCTGCATCTAGGGCTTGTCCTAAGAAAAAGAATTCCTTGAAGACGCCAAAATGTGTGAAGAAGGTAATTGAACACATTTTTAGTTGTACAATTGTTTGAAAATGTTGAAATCAAGTATTAGTTGGGGTTTGTAGATTGATTAGTGTTTTTTGTCTATTTTACATGTACAACGGCCATTGAGCTTTGTGGATATGTTGAATGCACCTGATTCGCCCACGGATCAAGAGAGGGTGGAGGTATGTATCTCTACTTTATTTTCTTGATTTCATGATTATATGCACGCGTACATGTGAACTTGTGATATATTATAATCTTATAATTTTTTCATACAGGAAATATCCATACCTATTTCGTCAATGGCGAACCCTCCTCCTTGCACTGGAGAAGCATCACAGGATCCAGTACACTTTTGTCTGATATGTAAAATTAATTATTTTCAACCTTCAATACTTATCATTATATTAATTGTATTTAATCTTTGTACATTTTTTGTATAGGTAATAGCATCAGTTTCTACATCGATGGTGAGCCATCCTCAGTCCATTGGAGAAGCATCTCAGGCACAGGTACGTCATTGCTCTCTATATTATAGATTTTAAGTGTTTTTGATATATTTATGTTAGTACATTGTATTAATTGTACATTTAATCTACAATAGACTCTTTCGCGGTGCGGCCATAACGTGGATCAATTTAAGTATGTCTTCAAGAAAACTCCTAAGCGTGACAAGGAGAGGAGAGCGAAGACATTAGCTCCTGGATCAGCCGATGAGGTAATCTACATTTCAATTGCAAAGGAATTAAAGTTAAATGCATAGTTATGATGTTAATTGTGAACTATTTTCTACAAAAGAATTCTAACTTGGCTTTTGAATTGTGGTTTTGCAGCCATCTACAGAGCCGCGTACTGCACCGAAGAGGCTTGATTTTGATGATCCACCAGAAGTTTAGGATCATATAGTGTTAGTTTTGGTCATAGAATGACCAATACATGTGGATATATTCTACATTTTTATTGTATATCGATTTGGACATGGCATATGCCACATTTTTGTAATACTTGTATTGACTTGGCAGACATGCCTTTTTTTATATATATAAATATCGATATTCGATCCAATAAATGTGTAATGAGTTCATTATTTTGTATTTGTTGTATTTTGTGGTCATCCTTTTATAAATTTAAATGAATATTTGCATATGTAATCAACAATATGAATATAAACAACAAAAATATATGATATAAATCATTGCAATCGTGGAATATGATTTGATAAAATTTCTAAAATGTTGAATTAACCCTACAAAACTCCTTGTATTCAATTCATTATTGTGTATTCGCTATATTTGGTGGCTGCCCTTTTATAAATTTAAATGAATATTTGCATATGTAATTAACAATATGAATATAAACAACAAAAATCAACAATATGAATTTAAACAACAATGTGTTTGGTGCGAGAGCACCGTCATGCTCGCAATGGTCAAATTATGTTCCTCGTGTGCACAAACCAACATCGTGAGCATGTCCAGGTGGGCAATTTTACGCTAGGAATGCCCCTATCATGCATCCCAAAGCACCATAACATCGAGAGTCATACCCTACCGGTGCGATCTCTCAAGTGCCCTGATTCCAAAAAATTGTCAAAATTTGACGGACTGTTTCTTCCAATCCATGACACATATGGTTGATCTATTTGATCCCATGGGGTCGCGTGAGGCTCCTCTACAATGGCCTATCTTGGTTTTCGACGACTCAGAGCCATTTTCAATTAGTACCATTTTTTCGCCTGCTCAAAAAACCGTCAGTTGCTTACAAGGAAAAGTTGCAAGATTGGCTAGAATTGATTTTGTTCCTCGTGTGCACAAACAGACATCATGAGTGCATTTGGGTGGGAATTTTTATGCTAGGCATGCCCCTATCGTGCATCCCAAAGCACCAGAACATCGAGAGTCATACCCTACTATTGAGATCTCTCAAGTGCCCTGAGTCCAAAAAATTGTCAAAATTTGACAGACTGTTTCTTCCAATCCACGACACATACGGTCGATCTGTTTGATCCCATGGGGTCATGTGAGGCTCCTCTACAATGGCCTATCTCGGTTTTTGATGACTCGAAGCCATTTTCAATTAGTAGCATTTTTTCGCCTACTCAAAAAACCGTCAATTGCTTGCAAGGAAAAGTTGCAAGATTGTCTAGAATTGATTATGTTCCTCATGTGCACAAACTGACATCGCGAGCGCATTCGGGTGGGCATTTTTACACTAGGCATGTCCCTATCATGCATCCCAAAGCACCAGAATGTTGAGAGTCATACCCTACCGACGCAATGTAGAAGTTGCTTGACAACTATTTTGACAATTTTTTTGACAACAATGACAATTTTTGCTCAAATTGTATCTAGTCTCAATCTATCACCCCTATGACCTGATAATGACTCAAATAATTATCCATGATTATACAAGAATCAAGAATGCTCATGATTGACTAGGGACACATCACATATACTCAAAACATAGTCACAAAACATTGACACACAAAATAGTCACCAAACATTGTCACATATTATTCAAAAATTTGCCTCTAAATATGGTCAAATCAACTCTTGGCTATTTGATTATACAAAAAATTGTCTTACAAATAATCTCATGGGCTTTTATACAAAATTTGGCATTACAATATATGCGATTCAGCTCATCACCATTTTAATATACAAATCATCTCATGGGCTTTTATACAAAATTTGGCATTACAATATGTGTGATTCAGCTCATTGCCATTTTAATATACAAAATTTGGGATGTACATATGTACAAATCAGCTCATTGCCACTTAAATATACAAAATTATGCCCCTAAACATGTAAAAATCAGCTCATGGGCATTTATATATACAAATTTCTCAAAATCATTCTACTCTGAACCGTAGAATCAATCAAGTGAGCCTTCACAATCGGCTCTAACCCATATTGTGTCAAGTATTGCCTCGTGATCAGATTCACGAACTTTCCATAAAATCTTGTTATGAGGTCTACCACGATACTTCATCAAATGAATATTTGTTGCAACAACAAGGTGAGAGAAATGAAGAATATGTCTGTGTGTTTCAAAGTCCTCGAACAACCAAACATCAAAATTCAGAGTACTTTGGAAACTAGATTCAGAGTACTACAATATTTGACCCCCTTAATCTTATCCAATTTTGAAAAAAATTAGTATTTTGGAAACTAGATTCAGAGTACTACAATATTTGTTCTTTGATTATCTTCATATCTTGAGTGGATGACTTTCAAATTTTGCCTCTAAGTTCAGGTTCACCTGATTTCAGAAAAAAAGTGTCCACTTATACCCCCCTTTTTGACCACCATCTTTGTGCACTTACCCTTTTGTTTTTAATAAAAAATCAAAAGTTCCTCAAAACCTATACAGGCTTTGAGGAACATTATTTTTTTGGGTAGCCCATGGGTTTTGCCCATTTTCAACACCAAAACTCATGGAACAACGGCAAGAGGAAGCCAAAAATCCACATAA
This sequence comes from Cryptomeria japonica, assembly GCF_030272615.1. NCBI lineage: Eukaryota > Viridiplantae > Streptophyta > Pinopsida > Cupressales > Cupressaceae > Cryptomeria > Cryptomeria japonica. The sequence goes on from NC_081410.1 coordinate 410,815,903, forward strand.
CCCGCACGGGTTTGTAATAATTCTGGATTTTTCTAGCATTAAGAGAAATTTTCAACAATGGCACCCCGTCGAATAGGTAGGGTTTCTTAATTGATTTAAGTTTTGTTTTTATTAATTTGATGTTAGATTCTTCAAGCAATCCCCAAAAATGAAATAGACAACAAAGACCTCCTCCTGCACAAGCAACACAAGCAAACCCTGTAAACATTGCACATGAGCAACAAGAAAACCCTCAAAATGTTGCTCCACAACCACAAAATCCTCAAAATGTTGCTCCTCAACAATCACCGCCACCCCAAAACCCTCCACGTCCTTCGTTAGATCATGTAGATACCACACAAGAGGTTCTCATCAATCACCGTACACAAATAGTGCCCAAATTTCTATATTAGTGAATAGGTTGAGGTCCTCTAGGTTTGAGCACCACTCAACCCTCACTAGAACGCTAGAAACAATGGCCAATAGTGCAAATGAGGTATCTAGGGAGGTTAGGAAATGGGGTTCATGGAGGGATAGATGTCAAACAATTTATGTAGATGGGTTGTCATATGATCAAATGAAAAAAAGGGCATATTTAAAGTTGACATATGTGCTCTTTTCACCAATCTTGTTACCAGTGACAACCTAGAACTGAATACAACTCGGTTTCCTATACATTGGTGTGTTTAGGCTAGTCTAAAATAATCTTTTTGGGATAGGTGGTATATGATCTTTGACCAACCACATTGTAATAATTGGGAGGTGCCTCTATATTTTTTGAGAAAGTTGTATTGTGAGTTTATCCTCGGCGAGAAGCCCAATTACTTTAACATCCAACAATTTCAAGGTAGAGGGAGAGGCTCTGCACAGGATAGACCTGGGGCCCATAGAGTGGTATAGCCACAACATAGGAGGCGTACAACTCCTAAACCCATGGTTCATGTCACTATCCCTATATCCTTGAAGGAGACTATGGAATTACAGACTCTTCAGGTAGCTGCATCATTGACTGATGTCATTGTTCAACATGGCACACAGTTGGTCGAAGTAGAGGATGTACTCACACCTATGACACCTCCTTCATCAGCGGTACCCCCTTCATCAACAACACCTCCTTCATAAATGTTACCTCATGCATCATTTGGCATGGGACATCCCATTCAACATGTGTGCCCCACCTATCAGGGTGTATGTTCTGGTGTAGACACTAACGCGGATGAGGATGGTTCAACATCTCATTCATGTAAATGTTGTGGGAGTAGATGTCATGCTTCCACTATAGAGGATGTGGCCCTCATCGACAACCTAATTAGTATGTTGTACCCTCTCTATCAGACACATGCGAGTTTAATTCTGTTTATAACATGTTATCAATTAAGTGACTAAATCTTATAAAAAGAAATGAATTTTTATTTTTAGAACAATTTAAAGTGACATATAAATAAAATGCATTGCAGGGTGCAGCAGGTGGTGGGAGTACACCACATACTTTTCAGTCGACTCCACAGTCACGAGTAGTTTCACCGCCAGAGGTAAAGATTTGTAAATTTATTAAAAATATAATAATACATTGGTTTCAAAATATCTTTTTTTTATTATATGTATCATTACTTGGTGTTTTATAGGGCTTATTAAGGGATGAGATGTCCCAAATTGATGATATCATGCTTCTGTCCATTGAATTTGGCCAAGATAGCTATCCGGTACCATTTAGATTTATATATTTTTTACTTAAGTGATATATTAAATACATGTTCTTTTCCCTTGTGTTAATTTTTTTCTGTTAGTTTACACCACCTGCCTCGAGGACATCTTGTGTGAGAAATCCATCCTCTAGCACTCTGAGGCAGAAAAAGATATCCTCTCGGACACCCAAACGATAGAAGTTAATTCAATACAATTTAAATTCATTTGTTGAAATGTATTATGATTAAACATGTATATGTAGATATTGATAAATGCACTTAATTTATTTGTTTTATATACAAAAACATATGTGGTTTATGAAATTAATGAATGCACCTAATGTCGATGAGGTTCAGCAGAGGGAAGAGGTGATATCTTCATATTCACTTTGGATTGCATTCTTGTTTGTTCAAAATAACTAAATCCTTTTATGTCTATATCATATGTTATCATTTTTCATACAGGAAATGGTAATAAGTGCATCAGATTCAACTTGGCCTCCTAAGGTTACAGGAGAACTATATGAGGCTTCGATGTGCATTTGTTCTACATATGTTAAAAATATTTTTTTTATCTAGTTTGTCAACAACTTTGGGTTATTAACTTGTATAATTGTCTTTAACCTACTACAACCCCCTTCCAAAATTTGTACTGATGTTCTACCATTCCATTTCGTTAGAAGTCCTACATGTATAATATGGGATCCAACATGACCAAGGGAAAAGGTATGTCTGTCTTAGATCAACTCATTTTCACTAAGTGCACAATGGATTTGAAACCCTCTAGTTAACTCCTTTTGGATAAGTTACCATGGACATAGGAAATGATCGTAATTGGTTCATCTATGACTTTGCCTCCTACGACCACAACACATCCATCTGAGGGTCCAGTATGCTTTAGTTTTTAGTCTATTCATTTTTAGCTACTATGTGTTATTTGACATATATGTTATTAACTTGTATTAATGTTGTTTTACTAGTTATAGCCCCCTTTAGGACATCCCACAGATCCTCAGCCTCACCCAATTGCAGAAGACAGAGATGAGGTATTCAACATTTCAACTTCAAACAATTTAGAGTTCAGTATTTAGTTATTTTGATGTTATATTGAGAAACTATATCTGATTCGATATTTGAATTGTCCTTGTCCAGCAACCTTCAGAGCCACATATTGCTTCGAAGAGGCTCGATTTTGATGATCCACCATAATCATAGATACTGATAGAGACATATAGTTATAGTTGTGGTCATTGAAGGACCAATTTTTTTATATATTTGATATTTGTATATGTATATATTGACTTTCACAGACATGGCACATGCCACATTTTTGTAACTATTATTGATTTGGCATCTATGCCATTTTTTGATATGTACACAATTATTGTTCATTTTGATATATATGAAACTTGATATCCGAACCAATTTGTTCATTGATATATATGAAACTTGATATTCTTGAAACTTAGTTATTTTCTATTAAAATATGTTCAAACTTGTTCATTGTGTATATGTCTTGAAATGTGATCCAATTTGTTCATTACATGCAACTCATGTAATGTATACTTTTAAACTATATATTGCTCATATTGTGTATACCCATGTACCCAAGTACTGACACCGGTAATGTCGATATTGTGTATTTTGATTGAGTCCTTCATGCATGAAGAGATTGGAGTGAAGTTATTATTTCATAAAATCATTCTTATGGAGCAAATTTCATCATTTCAAGAATCAATTAAGACAAGATTTGAGTGCACAAAGAAGATTTGAAATTTATCTAAGGATGATTTGGCTTAGGTAAGGTTTTCATTTAAATTTTATTCCATAACAAGTTGGCCTTAGGGTAATAGATACACCTAATCATCCAAATCGCCTATAAAAGAAGAGTTGAATCAATCATTTTAACATCAAATCAAACCAATTATCTCTTATTTCATCAAAAACTATAAAAAACCGTTAGTGAGAGGTGGCAGAATAGTGCATCGGTCTGCTCATCATGGGAATGAACCGTCACTACAAGCACATCTAGGTGGAATTTTTTACGTTAGGTGTGCCCTTGTCTCTCTCCCCAAGTCATCCGATCGTTCTGAGCCAGTTCGTAGCGATGCTTTCCCTTGAGCACTCAAAGTGGAAAAAATGATCAAACTTTGAAATTGCATAACTCGGAGACCATGGAACTTATGGATGATCTATTTGAACCTATGAGGTCATTTTATCACTTCTTAAAAAATCCTCTCTCAGTTTCGGACAACTCAATTCCATTTTCTTGTGGTGAGATTTTTCTGTCACATCAAAAACTATCAAAAACTGTCAGTTAGAGGTGGCAAAATAGTACATTTGTCATTCTGCTCATCGTGAGAACAAAAGGTTAGTGTGAGTGCATTTGGGTGGCCAATTTTACATTATTTGTGCCCTTGTCTCGCTCCCTTAGACATCCAATCGTTCTGAGCCACCTTGTAGTGACGCTTTCCCTTGAGCGCTCAAAGTGGAAAAAATGGTCAATCTTTGATGTCGCGTAAATTAGAGACCATGGCACTTATGGATGATTCATTTAAACCTACAAGGTTTTTTTGTCACTACCTAAAAAATCCTCTCTCGGTTTCAAACAACTCGATTCCGCTTTCTTGTGGTGAGATTTTTTCTGTCACATAAAAAACCATAAAAAACTATTAGTGAGAGGTGGCAAAATAGTGCATCTTTCATTATGCTTGTCATGGGAACAAACCGTCAGCGTGAGTGCATCTGGGTGTCTGGTCTTACATTAGGTGTGCCCTTGTCTCTCTCCCTTAGACGTCTGATTGTTCCGAGCCACCTCGTAGCGACACTTTCCCTTGAGCGCTCAAAGTGGAAAAAAAGTACAAACTTTGATGTCGCGTAACTCAGAGACCGTGGCACTTATGGATGATCCATTCAAACCTAAAGGGTCATGTTTTTTCTTTGTAAAAAAGACTCTTGGTTTTGGACAACTCGATTCCATTTTCTTGTGGTGATATTTTTTCTGTCACATCAAAAACTGTCAGTGAGAGGTGGCAAAATAGTGCATCTTTCATTTTGCTCATCATGGGAACAAACCATCAGTATGAGTGCATCTAGGTGAATGGGTTTACACTAGGTGTTCCCTTATCTTTCTCCCCAAGACATCAGATCATTTCAAGCCACCTCGTAGCGACGCTTTCCATTGAGCACAGAAAGTGGAAAAAATAATCAAACTTTGATGTCACGTAACTCAGAGACCGTGGTACTTATGGATGAGTCATTTGAACCTAAGGGGGTTTTGTTATTTCCTCCTATAAAATCCTCTCTTGGTTTCGGACAACTCGATTCCATTTTCTTGTGGTGATATTTTTTCTGTCGCATCAAAAACCATCAATGAAAGGTGGCAAAATAGTGCATCTTTCGTTTTGCTCATCGTGGGAACAAACCATTAGCACGAGAATGTTTGGGTGGCTAGGTTTACATTAGGTTTTCCCTTGTCTCCCTCCCTTAGACGTCTGATTGTTCTGAGCCACCTCATAGCGGTGCTTTCCCTTGAGCACTCAAATTGGAAAAAAAAGGTCAATCTTTGAAGTCGCGTAACTCAAAGACCATGGCACTTATTGATATGCCATTCAAACTAACAAGGTCATGTTGTTGCTACCTAAAAAATCTTCTCTGGGTTTCAGACAACTCGATTCCATTTTCTTGTGGTGAGAGTTTTTTTGTTGCATCAAAAAATGTCAAAAACAGTCAGTGAAAGCTAGCGAAATAGTGTGCATCTTTAGTTCTTCTCATCATGGGAACGAACCATCTACGCAAGCGCGTCAGGATGGCTGGGTTTCTCAATAATCAAACTTCAATCATCCAATACTAGGTTTCTCACCCTTTCACACCTTGTCTCAATGCACTCTCAAGGTATCACCCAGCCACTGAAATGGGGTTTTCAACTTCAACGGCTTAACCAAACATAAGTCAAGGGTTTAACACACCTATGACACCTTGACACAAGGTTTCACATACCCAAGTTGACTGGTTCACTTCCCAATACACAAAACTGCACTTAGGAGGCTTATTCCTACTAGCCCTTCAAATCAGGTAAGTCAACAATAACTCAAAACTTTCCCAAAACACTTGGAATTTTTTTTGCATATTCAAATACCCATTTGCAATTTCTTTAACATATGTTAGAATCAGACACATTTATTTATAATCAAAGTGAACAAATTTATAATCAAATGGTACAAATATATTACAAATGTATTTATAATCAAATGGTACAAATTTGGGCTCTCAAAATTTGCAAATCAGCCCCTTGGGCACTTTTATATATAAAATTTGGCATGTAATATAAATGATCAAGCTCATTACTGTTTATATTTACAAAAATTTGCATCTAAATATGCAAATTACAACTCGTTGTTGTTTTTTTATACAAAATTTAGCATCTAGATATGCACATTACAACTCATTGTTGTTTTTTTATACAAAATTTAGCATCTAGATATGCACATTACAACTCATTGATTTTTCTATATACAAAAGTTGGCATCTACGTATGCACATTACAACTCATATGCATGTAGAGCACATCGAAAAAAGTGAATTTTTAATGTTTCGCAAAAGATATATACAAAATTGTCAAAATTATTCTACCATATTGTAGAATTATTCTTCTAGATGGCCCAAAATCAATCAAGTGAACCTTCTAGATCATATCTAACTCATAGTGTCTCAAGTATTGCCTCATGGTTAGATTTATGAACTTTCCATGAATCCTTGTTAAGAGGTCTACCATGATATTTAATCAAATCAATATGTGTTTCAACAAGAAGGTTTGAGTAATGAAGAATATGTCTATGTGTCTCAAAGTCCTCAAACAAGCAGGCATTAGAATTTTTGATAGGGTACCTGCATTTTATAGAAGGATAAGTTAATGCCAAAATCAATACAACGATTGATAAATAAATGAGTTTAAGAGGTCTCAATACAACTCGACACAAAAATGGTACCTTCTAAGCCATGTCCCTGTCACAACAACGGATCCTATTGGGTACTCAATACCCTCTCCATCAACCACTATAGAAGTCAATTTATTTTTGACCTCAATACAACAACACAAAAATTAATATGTTCCTTCTTCATGTTCTCATCCACAATAATTGCATATACATGACCTACATTTAAAGAAGGATATAGGTTAATACCAAAATCAGCATAAGTTTATACTATTAAATTGAGCTTAAAATTGATTTTACCCAAGTAGCAAATTGCAACCCTTTACTTGGTTCAACTATGTCTGATACATTGTCAAAATCTATTGATGCTTCAATCTAGTTTATTTGTAGTGCTCTAGGAAGTGTATATGTATCTAGGGTTTGCAAAGGTCTACAAGACCATTGGTCAACCCACTCTTTTGATTCACATTCATCCAACACAAAATGCATACACAAAGAGAAAAAGCATGCAATCTGTCTAGTATAAATAACTAGTGATGTTGCATTTGAACTTCTAAATGAATGCATGCCACTTGATCCTGTAAGTGTACAATAGTATAGATAGTTTTTGTAGACACCCAAATTTGTCCACTTAATTAAATGAATACTTAGTATTTATTTGATTATTTAACCATCGATCAATAATTAATTAAATTAATATTTAATTAATTCATCTTAACCCTCTTCTCCTATTAATTAAATAAATTATTCAATTTAATTGATTTAAATCACTTAACCAAATTCAAACTATTAATTAAATAAATAAATCCCCCAAAATCCCATCTCTCACATTTAAATAAAATCCTCCACCCACTTGCATTTTCCTACAAATGCAAGTTGCACAACTATTTTAAATAAATAAATTATTTATATAAAATCCTATTTATCCTCACCCACTTGAAACCTTTAATGGTTTCCCTTAAAGTCTTCAAACTTAATGGCTTCCTTCTAGAGTCTTCTCAAGCCTTTAATGGTTTCCCTAAAAGTCTTCAAACTTAATGGCTTCCTTCTAGAGTCTTCTCAAGACTTTAATAGTTTCCCTTAATGTCTTGAAACTTAATGGCTTCTTTTGAGAGTCTTCTTAAATCTTTAATGGTTTCCCTCAAAGTCTTCAAGCATTTAATTCTTTATACCCCCTTTTCTCATTTAAATAATTTAAGATTTATTTAAATAAAATCCAAAATTTGCATTCACATTTAAATAAATTAATATTTATTTAAATATCTATCCAAATGAAAATTACACCATTTAATTGAAATAAATGATTTTATTTTAATTGAAAAGCACAAAATTCCTCCCACTTTCATTCTCTTACAAAATCCACTTGCATTCCTAAATCCCTTCTAGATTCTTCTAACTCCTAATTATCCTAATCCTATCATAATCATTATGATATTCCTAAATAAAAGAATGTCACTTCTCAAAAACCTACAAAGTCTTCAATAACCATTAAAGTCTTTATGTCTTCAAGTGGTTAACCTCTAAAGTCTTCCAAATCATTAAAGGCTCTTACATAACCATTTATGGTTAACTCACCTTTTACCTTTGGTTAGAGACTTTCCTCTAACTTAACCATCCTTTTGACTCATGGGTCTCTTCAAAGAATTTATTTCTTTGACTAAGGTAACCATTTAACTCTTGCACATTCATTTATCCCTTGGATAAAATAAATATCCATTAACCTAACCCTAAACCAACCCCCTAGGGTAACCATAAAGTCCCCTCAAGCATTTAATGCTCCTTATCTCTCCTCTCAAGCCTCCTCATGGTGACACTTGTCAACATGGGATTGGGTTGAAAGTCTCACATGGATTGAATATCTTTCAATCCAAACCCTTGTTAAGATTGCTCAATCTTAACCCTTCATTTCCCCATTTCTTCTATAAATAGAACCCTTAAGTATTGTTACTATACTAGTATTATCATAGAGCTTTCTCATAGCATCACTATCTACACTTGCATAGCATTTATTTATCATATCCAACCATCTTGAATCTCTATATGGCATCCATGGCTAGTGCTAAAGTTGAGAGCTACACTCATTTGGGACTTGGAGAGGGGAGAGACAAGGGAGAAGCATCAAAAGGCATCATGGAAGCATCTTAGGGAGACTCTTCTCCTTTGTTTTGTTTTGTTAAACTTCTTTCATGCTTTTTGAAATCTCTTTTGATATGTTTGGAATGGTTTTTAGTTCTTTGTTTTGGTTTTAAGATTGAAACTAACTTATTAACATTGAACTTTGTTGTTTCCTTGTCCCCATTTCCACAACATCAATTTTCAATGTTACATTCATGTATTAACCAAAAATATCTAGAAACCATAGACTTAGCTGCATTACCTGGTCCCATAGTAGAGTTATACCATTGCACAATTGTTTCTGCATCTATTAACATTGTACCACCTTCGTACTTCAATTCCTCTCTGATAAGATCTCTTTTCACACATGCTCCTGCACCATCATGCTCTCCCTTTTCATGCCCTGCCTTAATGAAATTCCAAAAATGTTGCACACCACTTGTCACATGCATCCTAGTCAACCAATAGAACATCCTTGCATTCTTGAATTGTGCGGTGCAATTGTCTGACCATATTAATTGTTGGTTGTATCTTATATATCCTTGCACAAATTTTGAGGAATGAGTATGATCATTGCTGATATAGAAGTGATATCCTCTTATAACCTTTTTGTCCTCCTCGGTGCTATCATGTGCATGCATTAATGCTATGTGTACAAAAATTGTAACTTGTGTAGAGTGGTAATACATAGATTGTACTTCATTTTGTGGCTTTAGTATATAATTCTCAGAAAAATCAACAACATAGACAATAGTGCCAAGGGGGAATGTCCTTACACAACTTGAATTTCTCATCTAACCCTTCTAGCTCTATGTGTGTGACCTATGTACTCATACACTAGTTTCTCTTGAAACATCTTCATAAAATCAGCTACGCATATATCCCTTTTCACTAACTCACACCTCTTTAATTCTTTTCCATCTTTAACACCATATGTGGTTGACTTGTATTTTCCAATAGAAACTAGTTCCTTACCAATTTCATGTTTGCTATCTAGATGTAGGAATCTAGGCAACTGTTACAAACCACCACATGTAGGACAAAAACCTCTGAAACACATCATCTTATAGTAAATGTACTCGTCATCTTGTCTACGTAGTACACTTGAAATAAATTCTCACAATGACTTAGGAGGTTCTTGTAGACCACATTCCTACAAAACATAGTTAGTGTGCAAAGTACAACATATATAGCGATAAATATCATAATGCATGGAAAATCCAACATGGACCCTACAACAACATGTAGTATGTGCATGATTAATCTTAACATAAAATGGTTTTGTCATCTCAAAAAATATTTGACTAATTTTAATCTGAGGAAATCTTTGAAGAAACCTTTCATAAAATTGTGTTTGAGTTGTATCTAAATAGTGTTTTGGATGCGGCTCATGATTACTAATTCCAATTCACCCTCTAACAACATCTCTTTGGTTGGGTGAAACCCTTGTGTTGTTTTGCCAATATTTCTCAATTAATGTTCTTAGTGCATCAACAACAACCTTGTCCTTGCATGGGAGTCCACCTGAGAATGCCCAAAGAGAATTATTGTTACGGTCCTCGATTTTCTCTCGCCTCTGTAAGGCATAGTGTAATGTGGTTCTACTTATCCTTAATGACTTGCTTGTTTTGCTTATTAAACGAGATTTTTTAATTTCCTTTCCCATTATGGTTGATGTGAGGACACGACGATTAACATTAGGATCTTTAGTGCCTAATTTTGAACCAATGGCTTGGTATGCATCAAAAAGATCTCTCACAATGGTTCTTTCACTATTATTTGTAGATGTTCTTAACCACAAAATTTTCATTGTCTCTCTAAATTTCAGATTTTTAATCATTTCAACAACTAATTGGCATCTTCCACTTTGATTTAAGTTTTCAAAATAGTTATTCCAAATTCTTCTACAAGTTCTTTCAGAAATTTTATCATGCATTGGCTTTGCAATATTTTCATCAATATCTATTAGGAAATTTGGTTTTCTATGAATTATTCTAAGAGGTTTTAATATTGGTGCATGGTCTTCATTTTCATTAGGTGCATTATGTGCATTGATCACATCAAATTCAAATGGTATATCTTCTTCAATTTCATTAACATGTGCATTCACCAAATCATTTTCAAATGGTGTATGTTCACTGCATTCATTAGGTGCATTCATCATATGCATTTGAATTGGTGTATGTTGATCATTTTGATTTGGTGCATTCATCATATCAATTTTAATTGTTGAATGTTCATCACTTTCATTAGGTGCATTATATGATGTACCTTCACGTAATCTCTTCATACACTCCCTTTGTCTTTTCTTTGTTGCCTCTCTTTGTTCATTCGTTCCTCTCTCGTTCTTTCTCATTCTCCTACACATAACATCATGATGACAATCCACAATAAAATAGCAAAAAAATAACAAATGATCATAATTTTGTTATAATCTAAAGTAACAATAATAAAATAACTTTTAAAAAAACTAAAATACAAGACAAATCAATCATAATCAAAGCAAAAAAATAACAAATGATCATCATTTTGTTATAATCTAAAGTAACAATGATAAAATAATATAATAAACAATCCAATATACGAGACAAATCAATCATTTCAAAGAAAAAGTGACAAAAATATGAAAAATTGACTGTTACTATCCCAAAAAATCATGTGCAAAAGTAGTGGGGCCTTCAAACAACTTGCAATGTTGTTTTTTAGGCTGTTGGGACTAAAATATATTAAGATTTTCCCATAACCCATAGAACTAGAATTTTTGTAACTAGGAACCAAATAAGAAGTGGAGAGAGTCAGAGACAGAGACAGAGACAGAGACAGAGAGATAGAGAGACAGAGAGAGACAGACAGAGAGAGAGAGAGAGAGAGGGTGAGAATAGGATTAAGAGAAGGAAGAGAGAGAGAGAGAGAGAGAGAGAGAGAGAGAGAGAGAGAGAGAGAGAGAGAGAACTAGAATTTTTGTAACTAGGAACCAAATAAGAAGTGGAGAGACAGAGACAGAGACAGAAACAGAGACAAAGACAGAGACAGAGATAGACAGAGATAGACAGACAGAGAGAGAGAGGGTGAGAATAGGATTAAGAGAAGGAAGAGAGAGAGAGAGAGAGAGAGAGAGAGAGAGAGAGAGAGAGAGACAGAGAGAGAGAGAGGGAGAGAGAGAGAGAGAAGGGAGAGAGAAGAGAGAGAGAGAAGGGAGAGAGAGAGACAGAGACAGAGACAGAGACAGAGAGAGAAGGGGAGGGGGATTGGGAAATGGAGAGGGAGAGGGAGAGAGGGAGAGAGGGAGATTGGGAAAATGAGAGAGAGATAGTAGGAGATAGGAAGAGAGACATAGTGATAAGGAGAGGGGATGGAGAGAGAAGGTGAGAGAGAGAGAGAGAGTAGGATAAGGAGGGGGATAGATGGATAAGGGGAGAGAGAGAGATGTTAGACACAATGCACCACTGAGCGGGGGGTGAATTAGTGGTTCTCAAACTTTTCCCTTTAGCTATCCCTAAGAATCATACTGATTAACACATCTAGTTGAATACAGACTTATCGGTTAGTGAAGAGACTAAACACAAATGCATTCACACAAAGTGACATCACATAGCATCAATATGTATGAGGAAAAGCCAAGATGGGAAAAACCTCAGTGAGTAATGTTGTTGGAGTCTACTCCTCCAATCCAATTTCACAGTAAAAACTCTATTACAATATTTAGGGTACCAACCCAAGGAGCACCAACCCCTAACTGATTTATGGGCACCAACCCAAAGGAGCTCCAACCCCTGCACCAAGCTACAACTCAATGATCACAATGAACATTCAAATACAAAATTAATATCTTGGTTACAAATGAGTTTTGCAACCTTTGTACATAACTTCCTTCTGCCGGTGAGATACCTTCTCTGCTACACCAACTCACTCATCTGCTGCTGCATTGTCGGTAAACTCTATTGATTCATCTTTACTCTCCTTATGCTCTATTGTATCTCCTTCTCATTGCTCTGATCCACGGTTCTCTAAATTGTCTTCCTGCCAATACAAGCACCTGCCGGTTATCTGTTCAGATGCACTCTAGTTGCTATACTGGTTGCTCAAGCCATACCAGTTAACCCTTTGTTAAACCCTAGCACCGGTTTAACCTACACTCACTCAGTCACTACTATCCTTAGCTATTTTCTCTTTGATTGATCTAGCTCTCTCATGCAACACTCACAATACTTCACAGCAACTCTATCTTCTTCTTTTTAGCAGCACCTAACAATCTCTTTAGCTTGTATATTTATATCCCAGTCTTCCCGCCAAAAAATAATTCAAATTACAGGCAGTTAGGGTTTTTCTCCATTGATCACAAGGCACACCAAATCCTATCAAATCTGATCGGATCACAACATAGAGATGATTTCCTGCACATATCCACCATTTTTCATGACTTCCAAAACACGCCTTCCTATTTCAGCAACCTGCAATCAATCTATCGGCACACCCCTTGGTCAATCACCATTAATGGCACGATGGATTGCTTCAACAACTTTGGTCTTCCTTTAGACAGTCTGCATTGATCAGTGTATGCCATGGATATGATCTGATTTCATCCTACCTCAAGCTTCGCAATCACCATAAATGTTGGACCAACTACCAACTACTTCATCGTCACTCTACATCGATCTATGCAAGTTTACCACTTCACTTCCACATGGAAATACCGTCGGTATCCACCTTGGCATACTGCTCTATCAGTTCATCTTAGTGACCAACCACCCACATAATGGGTACACACATACCAGTCCACTGACCCTGCCGACATGAATCTCCTTGTCAGTTATCCTTTCTGCCATCTCCTTTTCTACCCTATCGGTGTAACCCTTATGTTTGTACTTCACTGCTCTATCGGTGAAACACCTCTATGAATATGTTCACTTATTGACACCATAGGAACTCTGACAATTTTCCTTATCCTTCAGTTTTTTGCACACCTCTTTATTAGGTGAGAGCCTTATCTTCCTTGTCTCTTTTCTTATGTTTCGCCGATTGACATAACATGTCAACTATCACCAATGCAGATTCAGGTAGATGTGTCTACTGGTGGACAACATACTTTCCTTCTTTCCGGTGAGACACATTGATGACACCAAGTCATCACACTCCAGTTGTTTTGCATCAACCTTCCTTCAGCATCCCGATATCACCATGTATATTCTTGTAGACTCACTAGCATCCTTCTTCATCAAACTGGTTCTCCTCTCAATAGGTTTGTCAAGATGAAAAACACACCATCTCAACTCCTCATTCTTCCTTCATTGTCCTGGTTAGCACATTTTGTTTTCACTTGCTTATCTAGTGTGCATTTCAGATCTCATGCTCTAGGGGCTTCCTTATCTTCCACTTGTACAACTGGTCTCTGCATTCAATCACCTATCTATCTCAAGAAATCATTATGTCGATACAAGTGTGACATTACTAAGGGGAAGATACATCTTTAACATGACATATGTCATGGTGGATTTCCATACGTCATCCTACATATAGAGGCAACATACTCTGTCAACCTATTACCTAGCCTATGACAACATCTTCATCTGGTGGGAATCATGCTAGTTAACCTTACACTAGCAATCCAGTGGCCTACTCATAATTCACCTCAAGTGTTGATGTGATTCAAATAACATTTTGCCTCTTCATCACAAACAACCGCTCAAGGACCTTGCCCATCCTGCTTGTGCACTTGTCATCATCTTGTTGGTTGACAACCACTCACATGGTTGATCTGACTACTCTATGTCAACACATCACTTACCAGTTGACATATTTTCCTTACCGGTGATACACTGTACCGGTAACCTATTCATCTCATCCACACAAGTCAGGCACTAACTTGTGCACCTGTGTCCTTGGTGATCATTACTCTGACTTCCTTACTTTGCAGGTGTCCTGCATCCTTACCTTATCGGTGTCTTGCAACACAAAGGTGATATCAAAGATATCTCAACCTATCCTGTTGACATCCCATACCGGTTGACATCAATGACAACACAATGCTAACAATCTCCCCCCTTTGGCATTGATGTCAACTCATGTAGTATCCAGCATACTACATAATCCTTCTCCCCCTTTCTCTAATCCATGGATTCCTAACATATGTAGTATGCAGTATACTACAGAATCCTTCTCCTCCTTTGACAACAATGGCAAAGGGCACTGTCAGGATAACATTTCTCCTTGTATCTACTGAGCACTGATAGGAATCTTTCTACCCTTATTATCGGGTGCATCTCCCTTTTTCAAGATTATGCACAACATCATCTCAATCATGAGCACTTGAGATGGAAAGCTCAGGTACTAACCAACCCTTAATAGCAAACATCGATCTCTGATGGGTTGGTGCTTTGGATAGACTAGCCTAGTCTATCCTCTTGGATCCTTTCCTTGGATCACCTGGTGTTTTACTCACACCCTAGGGTCTCTAGGACTTCCTTTTCTTGAGGAATCCCTTGATCTTTCCCAATCCACCCACCAATGAGTTGCTATGCTGCTCCTAAGGTCTCACCTACTCATGAGACTCAAAACCCCTTACTATGGATAATAAGGGCTAATCTTGTTCCACACCTACCAAGGTCTTAGAAAGGTTGTTTCAAGTCTATTTCATGGTCTATCCAAACATTCATGAGCCCCCAAGAGGTTTCAAGATTATAACCCTTTACCAATTTCACCATTTTGTGTTTTTTCCTACAAAATAGGGCTACAAGGATTAGGACCAATTAGGCCTCCTAACCGGTCTTTTAGGGCTCCCTCTCACAAGCAATGCTCAAACAACCCAAACTCCCAAAATGGACTACCATGCATTTGGAAAGGGATCAAGGATTTCTTTTTTTTTGGGCCTCCAAGTGGCTGTACAGTGCCTTGGGCGAATTTTGAGGTTTTTAAGGGTTTTGTGAGGGTTTTTAGGGTCTGCTTGGGTCATAGTGAATGTTTTGTGTTTTAGCCACCTTGTCTGAATTGGTGGAGACTTCTCCTTCACACCAATGGTTCTTCACACACTCCTTTAAACCTCCTCCAAAGGGTACATACTCCTCTATTCAACCTTGCTCTCCAAGACCTCTGCAACAACAACCATTCCTAACTGAGCACTGTCTAGTCTCACCTAGGAATGGGTCTCCAATTGGCTTCCTTGCATTTTAAAGGGCCCTACTTGCTTGGGAATATATTACATGGTCTTCACTTTCATTCCCCATGGTTTCATGGTGGTTCCACAATGGGGAATGGAGTTAAGACTTCATTTACTCAAACCGATCCAAAACTGGACAGTAAAACTGCAACTTACAAACTATTTACAAATATGCACTCAACCGACAAACAAAAAGATAATCTAAACACTCAAAATGAAGATACATAAACCAAAGAAGACATTTCACACAGGTTTTCTCACAATTCAATCCATTTACTTGCCTGATAACTTCATACAAACTGACTGGTAACCAACAAACAGTCACAGTCAAGCTCTTCTTGCTTGGGTCGTACAATCTCTTACATCCAAACCTTTCACTTAGGGTTTGTAACATCTTATACTACCCATACCTTGGTCGGTGTGCCACATTTAGGGTTTTCCACACCAACCTAAGGATTTTGAACATCACGGTGGAAAAGTTGCATGACAACTTTTAAAAGTTGTCATGCAACTTTTAAAAGTTGTCATGCAACTTTTAAAAGTTGTCATGCAACTTTTGAGCAACTTTCCCAATGTTGCTCTTCATGACTCCTAGACCCACAATGGGCCAACCTAAGGACACCACCATGATATGAAGGACCCCTAAACACCTCTAGGACACACATACTCTCCATTTTCAAGAAAATCACAATCTTGACTTATGACCCCTAAGATCTCCTCTAGGACCCTACCTAGGACCTATGAGCACATGGCTCATTATTTTATGTACAATGGCTTCTAAAGAAGCATAAATCCAACAAGACAAAGAAAGAGAAGGATTCTGGAAGGGTGCTCCTGCACCATACTCCCCCTCTACACACAACTAAGAAATAGAAGAAGAGATGAGAGTCGGGTCTATTCCAAGTGTCTTGAACCTGCTCTCCTCCACCCATGTAGCTTCAGATACCGGTTGGCCTGCCCATTTCACTAAGTGCTCCATGTAGACCTGGTGTCTAGTAGACTTCTTCACCCTTGATTCCAAGATCTCCTCTACTTTAGGCTTCTTCACTTGAGGTAAGGTATTTACATCCAAGTCTTGTAATACCTTAGCTTGGTTCTCAGTCTGCCCTGCTATCTCTCCCTTGTACATTACCAGATCAGCAACATTAAAGACTAGTGAAATGGCTAAGTGTGAAGGCAAATCCACCTTATAGGCATTCTCACCATATTTTGCCAGAATTTGACAAGGTCCTACTCTCTTCATCTGCAGTTTGGTAGGCTTACCACTTTGCATCCTGGCTTTGCTCAAATGTACCATCACATAGTCACCCACCTTGAACTGAACTTCTCTCCTTTTCTCATCCACTTTAGCTTTCAGTTTTTTAGTGGATTCAAGGATGGCCTTCTTAACTTGCTCTTGAACTTCCTTGATGGTTTGGGTGAAGTCTTCTGCTTGCCCACTCTTCATTTCCAAACTACTAAGATCTTTCAACTCACATACTCCCCTTGGATGTCTACCATACACAACCTCAAAAGGACTTTTACCAGTGGTCCTATTCACATTGTCATTATATGCATACTCTACTTGAGGAATGATAAGGTCCCATGTTTGACCCTACTCCTTAGTTAGACACCTCAACAAATTGCCTAACACTCTATTGATGAATTCAGTTTGACCATCTGTTTGTGAATGGTAAGCTGAGCTAAATGACAAGTTAGTGCCTAGTCTCCTCCGTAATGTTTGCCAAAAATGACCCATGAACTTGTTGTCCCTGTCTGAAACAATGCTTAAAGGGAGTCCATGAATCCTAACAATCTCTTTGAAGAAGAGATGTGCAACATAGCTAGCATCATGTGTAGTCTTGCATGGTATGAAATGACTCAGCTTGGAAAATCTATCTACTACTACATAGATGTTGTCCATACCTGTTTTAGTCTTGGGAAGTCCTACTACAAAGTCCATGCTTATACATTCCCAAGGTCTGTTAGGAACCGGTAATGGTTGATAAAGACTAGCGTTGCTTGATCCTCCCTTTGCTCTTTGACACACTCCACATTTCTCTACATACCTCTTTACATCTCTTGACAACTTTGGCCAATAGTAGTACCTCTATACTAAATCAAGGGTCTTATTAATCCCAAAGTGTCCACTCAAACTACCATTATGTTTCTCTTGGATTAGGTTCTCCCTCATGGATCCTCTAGGTATGCACAACTGGTTACCTTTGAACAAGAGACCATTTTGGAGAGTGTAATTTGCATACTCACCATGGAAATGGTTCTCAAACTCTTTGCAAACCTTGTAAGCTGATGAGAATTCTTCATCTCCTTCATAGAGGTCTTTGAAACATTATATGCCTATGCTCTGCAACTGTAACTCTTGAACTGTCAACAACTTCCTACTTAAGGCATCTGCCACCTTATTAAGTTGCCCCTTCTTATGCTTGATGGTGAAGGTGAAGGATTGGAGGTATTCCATCCATTTCAGATGTCTATTGTTGAGCTTCTCTTGAGTGTTAATGTAACTCAATGCCTGGTTGTTGTGAACACCACAAATTCCTTTGGGAGTAGGTAATGCCTCCATTTTTTTAGAGATTGAACTAATGCATATAGCTCAAGGTCATAGGCTGAGTACTTCTTCTTTGCTTCATTAAGCTTCTCACTAAAAAATGCCACAGGTCTTCCCTCTTGACTCAACACACCCCCTACTGCAATTCCACTTGCATCACACTCCAAAGTGAATAGCTTATCAAACGTAGGTAGGAGAAGGATAGGTTTTGTGGCTACTTCTTGTTTCAACAATTGAAATGCTTTGTCAGCCTGCTCAGTCCATATAAACTTAGTTTTAAGGCCTCCCTTTATGGTGTCAAGGACTGGTGCACATATACCACTGAATTTCCTCACAAACTTCCTATAGAATTGGGCTAATCCATGGAAACTTCTAACCTCAGTCCCTGTTTTAGGTGCAGGCCAATTCAAGATTGCCTCCACTTTGCTTGGATCCATCTTCCAGGTTCCTTTAGACACCACAAATCCTAAGTAGACCAGCTCTTGCTTCAAGAAGTCACACTTCTCTAGGTTGATGGATAGCTTCTCCTCATGCATCCTCTCTAAGACTAACCTCAAATGCTCAAGGTGCTCCTCTTTGGTTCTGCTATAGATGAGAATGTCATCTAGGTACACCACCACAAATCTGCCTGTGAAATCCTTCAACACTTCATTCATCAACCTCATGAAGGTTCTTGGAGCATTAGTAAGCCCAAATGGCATCACAAGCCATTCATACAACCCCTCTGTGGTCTTAAAAGCAGTTTTCCACTCATCACCCTCCTTAATTCTTATCTGGTGATAACCACTTTTAAGGTCTAGCTTGGTGAAATACATAGCCCCTCCTAAACAGTCCATTAGATCCTTTGTTCTAGGAATAGGAAACCTATACCTTATGGTAATCCTATTGATTACTCTTGGGTCAGTGCAAAGTCTCCACTTACCTCCTTTTCTGGATGCTAGCACTACTGGAACTGCACATGGGTTTATGCTTTTCTTAACTAACCCTTGGTCCAATAACTCCTACACTTGCCTTGCTACTTCCTTATTTTGATCAGGTGTAAGCTTATATGCAGCCTTGTTAGGTAAGGATGCACCGGGAACAAAGTCTATTTGATGGCTAATAGACCTTCTAGGTGGGAGAGTTGCAGGTGCTCCATCACTTACTATGTTCTCATACTTTTGCAACATTTGTTTTACCTCCTTGGGTACCTCTATCTGCAACTTACTCTCCTCCTCTTTAGGATTTACATAAATGGCACATCCCACTGTCTCCTCCTCATGCAGCAAGTGTAAGAACTCTTTACTAGTGTTCAATAAGACACTAGGTGTTCTTGAGCTTCCTTCATCATCCTCCATCAAAGACTAAATCTTGAAGGTTTTGTCATCCTTGTTGAAAGAAATGGAGTTCACTCCTCCATCATAGATCATCTTCCTATTAAATTGCCAGGGTCTTCCTAGCAGCAGATGACAAGCATTCATGGGCAACACATCACAAAGGATCTTATCCTTATATCCTCCAATAGTAAACTCTACCCAAGTCTATTCATTGATAAGCACACTTTGTCCTTTGTTCAACCAAGTCACCTTGTAAGGATTAGTGTGGGGTATTCTTGTGAGTTTCAACTTCCTAACTGCCTCTTTTGATATGATGTTGTCAGTTGAGCCTGAATCAACTATCACCTTGCACACTTTACCAAGAACTTTGCATCTTACCCTAAACAATGCTCTTCTATGTTTGGGTTCTTCCTTAACCGGCTATCTGATCAAAATCCTATTGAACATCAGATTCTCACCAATTTCTGATTCAATCTGGTCCACATCTAGTGTCTTGTTGCTTGAAGAGTCTTCATGTGCATATGCAATTCTCTTTCCACTGTTGGATGAGGTAGGCTTGTTAGGACATCTATAAGTCGGGTGTCCTAATTGTCCATAGTTGTAACATTTCATGGTTGCAAAGTAGGAACTACCTCTACTGGTACCTCTGCCCCTATTTGAACCACCTTGTGCACCTCTTCCTCTAGTTTGGCCTCCTCTAGGATTGGTTTCATTGCCATGCTCAGTCAACTTGGCTTCTCCTTGGTTCCTTTGCTTTGCCTTGCTTTGGTAACCACCTCGGTGATTCACTTGGTCTCTACCTCTGCCTCTACCCCTATTATTGGAGTCTCCTTTCCTTTTGTTCCTCTCTTCTACCTTGACAGTAAGCTGATGACACTTTTGAACAGTAGTAGGAGTCCATAGGCTTATCTCCTCTTGAATGTTCCACTTTAGGCCGCTTAGATACCTAGCCACCTTAATAGATTCATCTTCTTGGACTTTGGATCTGAGACATAGCTTTTGAAACTCTTCTATGTAGGAGGTCACATCAAGATCTTTTTGCTTCAGTCCTTGTCTCTTCTTATGATGTTGGACTTCATAATCCTCTGGTAAGTAGTTCTCCTTAACCTTACTCACCATAGCTTTCCAATTTGCAATAGGTAGCTTTCCCATACTAACTCTTTCTTCTTGCAGTTACTTCCACCATGTCAAAGTTGCTCCCCTTAATCTTGATTTAGCAACTTTAACCTTTTGAGCCTCTGTCACTCCCTCACACTCAATGTGGTTTTCCATGCTCTCAATCCATTCCATAACAGTGTCTATGTCCATTCTTCCACTGAAATGTGGCAATCCTTCAAAAGCTTTGGTGTTCAAAGCCTTGATAGCCTTTACAAATGGTTCTTCATTGAACAAGGGATCTAGTTCAGGGATAATGTCATCTATGTCTATAGTCTTCTTTCCTTTACCCTTGGTGTCTTCATCCCAAGGTCCTCGTGTCCTCTGATCCACCACTTCCTGCAGTTTATCCCTTATCTCACTCATAGCTTCTTCAAGGAGTCTATTCTTCTCCTTCTGTTCTTCCACCTCTCTAGCCAGCTCTGCATTAGTGACCATTCTTCTCTCCCCTACTGATTCACAAGTATATAGAGACATACACAGTCCAACAAATCTTTTACTTCCTCTGATACCAATCTGATGGGTTGGTGCTTGGGATAGACTAGCCTAGTCTATGCTCTTGGATTCTTTCCTTGGATCACCTGGTGTTCTCCTCACACCCTAGGGTCTCTAGGACTTCCTTTTCTTGAGTAATCCCTTGGCCTTTCCCAATCCACCCACCAATGAGTTGCTATGCTTCTCCTAAGGTCTCACCTACTCATGAGACTCAAAACCCCTTACTATGGCTAATAAGGGCTAATCTTGTTCCACACCTACCAAGGTCTTAGCAAGGTTGTTTGAGGTCTATTTCATGGTCTATCCACCCATTCATGAGCCCCCAAGAGGTTTCAAGATTCTAACCCCTTACCGATTTCACCATTTTGTGTTTTTTCCTACAAAATAGGGCTACAAGGATTAGGACCAATTAGGCCTCCTAACCGGTCTTTTAGGGCTCTCTCTCACAAACGATTCTCAAATAACCAAAACTCCCAAAATGGACTATCATTCATTTGGCAAGGGCTCAAGGATTTCTTTGATTTTGGGCCTCCAAGTGGCCATACAGTGCCTTGGGCAAATTTTGAGGTTTTTAAGGGTTTTGTGAGGGTTTTTAGGGTCTGCCTGGGTCACAGTGAATGTTTTGTGTTTTAGCCACCTTGTCTAAATTGGTGGAGAATTCTTCTTCACACCAGTGGTGCTTCACACACTCCTTTACACCTCCTCCAAAGGGTGCATACTCCTCTGTTCAACCTTTCTCACCAAGACCTCTGCAACAACAACCATTCCTAACCAGGCATTGTCCAGTCTCCCCTAGGAATGGGTCTCCAATTGGCTTCCTTGCATTTTCAAGGGCCCTTCTTGCTTGGGACTATAGTACATGGTCTTCACTTCCATTCCCCATGGTTTCATGGTGGTTTCACAATAGGGAATGGAGTTAAGACTTCATTTACTCAAACCGGTCCAAAACTGGACAGTAAAACTGCAACTTACAAATTATTTACAAACACACTCAACCGATAAACAAAAAGCTAATCTAAACACTCAAAATGAAGATACATACACCAAAGAAGAAATTTCACACAATTTTTCTCATAGTTCAATCCATTTACTTGCTCGGTAACTTCATACAAACTGACTGGTAACCAACAAACAGTCACAGTCAAGCTCTTCTTGCTTGAGCCGTACAATCTCTGACATCCAACCCTTTCACTTAGGGTTTGTAACATTTTATACTACCCATACCTCAATCGGTATGCCACATTTATGGTTTTCCACGCCAACCTAAGGATTTTGAACATCATGGTGGAAAACTTGCATGACAACTTTTAAAAGTTGTCATGCAACTTTTGCAACTTTTGAGCAACTTTCCCAATATTGCTCTTCATGACTCCTAGACCCACAATGGGCCAACCTAAGGACACCACCATGATATGAAGGACCCCTAAACACCTCCAAGACACACATACTCTCCATTTTCAAGAAAATCACAATCTTGACCTATGACCCCTAAGATCTCCTCTAGGACCCTACCTAGGACCTATGAGCACATGGCTCATTATTTTATGTACAATGGCTTCTAAAGAAGCATAAAACCAACAAGAAAAAGGAAGAGAAGGAGTCTGGAAGGGTGCTCCTGCACCAGTCTCTCACCTTCTTTCACCTAGAACCAGTTGAGGAATGAATTTCTTCTCTTGAGCATG
This sequence comes from Cryptomeria japonica, assembly GCF_030272615.1. Lineage (NCBI taxonomy): Eukaryota > Viridiplantae > Streptophyta > Pinopsida > Cupressales > Cupressaceae > Cryptomeria > Cryptomeria japonica. Next base: position 410,838,965 of record NC_081410.1, read on the forward strand.
TGGTTCTACCGGCTTGCCAGACATCTTTTACTTTCAACTGATGACCAATAGTAAGTATTATTGAGCATCTTCTTGATTTGCTTTTTTGTTTAGTATATCTAATACCAGTCAGAGGATATGACCCTAAACTCCCCCTGTAACACAGACCTCTGATTATCATCTTATTCGGTCAAGTCCTAAACTGGGACATCAATATCTGTGACATCCATCATCATGACCACAATGCAAGCAACATGTCATCTGGTTGACCCAAAAATATGTATGCTTATAAGATCAGCTACCGTACCAATACATGTCTTTGAGGTCCTTTCCAATAACACCAGATACAAAACCTCATCCATCTAGGCTACCGGATTTACTGCAATAATCTCTCAACATTATTGACTTACATAACTTGCAATGCTGATCAACACTCATGTTGGTAACATGGCACACATATTGGTCTCTTATCCCCACCCTGAGACACTTTCCTCTTTACCTTTATCTCACGGTTCCAATGACCTCTGCTACTCATTCATCTCACCGACAACAACTTGTTCTTCTTCTTGTCTATTTTCACTAAGGGGGTGAATGATCTTATCAACATTTAGCTCCTCCTTAGACCTATATCTCCTTTAAGCCATAGGAGATATCACCAATGCACTAAATGCACATTGTCGGTCCATAGTCTTACTTTCCTGCTTCTTCCTCCATGTTTTCTTGGTTTCACTTTTCTTCCCCTTTTCAGTCCGGAGAGTAGGTTTCTTCTTCTCCTACTGATTGATCCTTTCACTTCCGGATTCTGCATCACAACTGTAAGTGGTGCTATAGTAGCACACAATATCCATCCCAACTTCATGATTGGGGAATCTCTTAGCATGTAGGTTAGACCATCTTCTTCTGGCCATCCCATTGTATTCTGTTGCTATAATCGGTGAACCCCTTGATCTTATGGGAACAAAATCTCTTCTACTTTTGTTCCATGTAATATTTTGCCTCTCATATGCTCTATATCCATTTCCATGTTGAGCATAGCTACTAAACCAGTAGTCATGTGACTGCAAGTTAATTCTTGTGCAGTTATGACTTTTATGACCATAGCCATTACACCTCCAACAAATGACATTATTGTTTCTAGGAAGAACATACTGTCTATTCCTAGAAATCATTTTGCATTCATCTGCCCTATGACTGTATTCCTTGCATGCAAAACAGTAACTGGAAAGAGGAAGCACATTAATTACAAATTTGTTTTGCCAAGCTTGAGGAGACCTTACTGATTTAGTGTCTCCATTTTTGCTTCTCTGGGTATGATTCTTGGATTGTCCACATTCTGCAGCTCTTCCATCCATTTTCTCCTTTTCCCATACATGCTTTGTCTTGTGGGCATCGACATTTCCTTGTCTTCTACTAGGAGGAGGTCTTATGTGTTGTCTTCTCATGTTCTTTCTTTTGATGAAGTCTCCTTCTCTCAACTTCCCTTTTCCTTTTGGATCTATATGATTCCTTCTTGTAGCATATTGGACAATGAAGGTTTGTCCTTTGCCTTTTCCATTTGAGGAGATAAACTGAATTTCTTCTTGAGAAGTTTCTTTGCTAGTGGAGCATTCACCGGCACCACATCCTAGTCCTCCATTGTCCTTGGAGTGTTTTTGCAGGCTTAACATCCTATCCACGGCTTCAGTGCCACCATCATATTTCTTTCTCAATTTAATCTCATCTTGGCACTTATCCAACTCTAATGTGAGCTTTGAAACTTCATCCTTAAGAGCATGACACTCCTTTCCTTTAGTATCTACCTCTAGCTGGAGATCCTCACATCTTCTCTCCTTAGCATCAAAGACTAATTTCAACTCACCAATCAATCCTTTTGCTTCTTCTAGTTGAGATGTTCATATGCAGATGTTATCATTTGATTATTTAAGGCATATTCTCAACATGTTGCATTCTTCATGAGATGAGTCTTTGTATCTTTTAAATTCCTTTCTGACATTTTGCAGCTCTTCTAGTGCACTCACTAGTTCACATTCAAGATCTACTTCAGCTTCATCTTCATTATCACTCTCAAATCTAGATCTTGTTGGCTAGATCTATTTGCCTTATCTCCTTCTTCTTCTTCTTTTTCAGTGTCGCTGTCAAACACATCATACCAACAGGATCTATCTGCATTGTCCCCTTTTGATGTGTGATTCTCAAAGTCTATCTCATGGGCTATGAAAATATGAGTGTCCTCATCATTATTGCAGTTGTAGCAATCTGAACTGCCTCTATCATCTGCACATGTATCTGCTATAAAGTTATTCTCACTCTCACAAGTTGAATCAGTGGTGCATGGTTCATTTCCATATATCTTCTTGCCAATTTTCATCTATCCACTTGTGAGAGAACATCACTGGTGAGCCCACTAACCATGGCCTTCATGGCTTCTTCATTACATATGTGTCTTCTTTCATCTTCAGATATAGAGGGAAGACTAACATTCCTAGGGAGACCATTAACAACCGCCTTCCATACATCAAACCCTAGAGAGGATGGGAAGACTTCCATTCTACAACTCCAAATACAATAGTTTGAACCATCAAACACAGGAGCAGGGGTTGACACTAAACAAACCATTATGTCCTTAAGCCAGAATCTACCCAAGCTGGAGAAAGTTTGTCTAACTGGGAACATAGGCTCTGATACCAATTATTAGACACAGTGCACCACCAAGAGGGGGGTGAATCAGTGATTCTCAAACTTTTCTCTTTAGCTGTCGCTAAGAAGAATATTGATTAACACATCTAGTTGAATACAGACTTACCGGTTAGTGAAGAGACTAAACATAAATGTATTCACACAAAGGGACATCACATAACACCAGTATGTACGAGGAAACCCCAAGATGGGAAAAACCTCGGTGAGTAATGTTGCTGTAGTCTATTGCTCCAATCCAACCTCATAGTAAAAACTCTATTACAATAGTTAGGGCACCAACCCAAAGGAGCTCCAACCCCTGCACTGAGCTACAACTCAGTGATCACAATAAACATTCAAATACAAAAGTAATATCCTGGTTACAAATGAGTTTTGCAAGCTCTGCACATAACTTCCTTTTGCCAATAAGATACCTTCTCTGCTACATCGACTCACTCATTTGTTGTTGCATTGTCGGTAAACTCTATTGGTTCACCTTTACTCTCCTTCTACTCTATTGTATCTCCTTCTCACTACTCTGCTCTACAATTCTATAAACTATCTTCCTGTCGGTACAAGAACCTATCGGTTATCTCTTCATATGCACTCTAGCTGCTATACTAGTTGCTCAATCCATACTGGCTAACCCTCTATTAAACCCTAGCACCGATTTAACCTACACTCACTTAGTCACTGCTATCCTTAGCTATTTTCTCTCTGACTGATCGAACTCTCTCATGCAACACTCAAAATACTTCGCAGCAGCTCTATCTTCTTCTTTTTAGCAGTACCCAACAATCTCTTTAGCTTGTATATTTATATCCCATTCTTCCTGCCAAAAACCAATTCAATTCATAGGCGGTTAGGATTTTTCTCCACTGATCATGAGGCACACTGAATCCAATCAAATCTGATCAAATCATAACACAAAGATGACTGCCTTCACATATCCACCTTTTTTGTGACTTCTAGAACATGCCTTCCTATTTCACCAACCTACATTCAATCTATCGACACACCCCTTGGTCAATCACCATTAATGGCATGATGGATTTATTCAACAACTTTGGTCTTCCTTCAGACAGTCTACATCGATCAGTGTACACCATGGATATGGTCCGATTTCGTCCTACCTCGAGCCGCAACCCCTCTACAAACATCCCTCAAGCTTTGCAATCACCATAAATGGTGGACTCCCTCGATGAAAAACACACCATCTCAACTCCTCATTCTTCCTTCATTGTCCTGGTTAGCACAACTTGCTTTCACTTGCTTATCTAGTGTGCATTTCAGATCTCATGCTCCAGGGGCTTCCTTATCTTCCACTTGTACAACCAGTCTCTGCATTCAATCACCTGTCTATCTCAAGAAATCATTCTGCCGGTACAAGTGTGACATTACTAAGGGGAGGATACATCTTTAACATGACATATGTCCTGGTGGATTTCCATATGTCATCCTACATACAGAGGCAACATACTCTGTCAACCTATTACCTAGCCTGTGACAACTTCTTCATCTGGTGGGAGTCCTACTAGTTAACCTTACACTAGCAATCCAGTGGCCTGCTCATACTTCACCTCAGGTGTTGATATGATTCAAATAACATTTTGCCTCTTCATCACAAACAACTGCTCAAGCACCTTGCTCGTCCTTCTTGTGCACTGGTCATCATCTTGCCGGTTGACAACCACTCACTTGGTTGATATGACTACTCTATGTCACCACATCACTTACTAGTTGATATCTTTTCCTTACCGGTGATACATTGTACCGATAACCTATTCATCTCATCCACACAAGTCAGGCACTAACTTGTGTATTGGTGTCCTTAGTGATCATTCCTCTGACTTCCTTACCTTACAGGTGTCTTGCATCCTTACCTTACCAGTGTCCTACAACACAAAGGTGATATGAAAGATATCTCAACCTGTCTTGTATGATGGTGCAGCATATACATCTCTCATATCGGTAGTCATCCCATACCGTTTGACATGAATGACAACACAATGCCAACACGAGAGAGAGAGAGAGAGAGAGACGATGGATGGAGAGGGAGAGAGGGAGATTAGAAAAAGGAGAGGGAGAGGAAGAGGGGGAGAGAGGGATATTGGGAAAAGGAGAGAGAGAGAGAGAGAGAGAGAGAGAGAGAGAGAGAGAGAGAGAGAGAGAGAGAGAGAGAGAGAGAAGGAGAGAGAGAGAGAGGGGGGAGTTGAATTTTTAAAGTAAATCAATAGAAACTGAAATATATGTTTTGAATTTGGAAATGATGTAAACTAATTAAATTTATTATTTTTTCTATATTATGTTTGTAATTTTAACAAAATTTTAAAAAAATATTTGAATGTAGTTTTTTATAAAGTAAACACTATAAATTAGCTGTTGATAAAATGTTGAAATTGAAGTTACACAAGCCACCACACTTTAATTAGTAAATTTTACTTTTTTTCATCAATTTTTTTGTGTATATTGATAACTTGAAGCTTTAGTGCATGAATATATTTTTCACTATTTTTTAAAAATATATATTTTTCAATAAATTTGAAAAGTTACGTGTGCTGAAATATAACTCTTTCCAAATCCCACTAGCTTATTTCTTAATTATTTATCAAAATTAGAAAAGAATTATATCATTTTGACATAGTTTCCTTTCTCTACTACATATTATTTTCAAAAATTTTAAATAAATTTCAGTATTTTTCCTTAACAAGATAATCAGCCTTATATTTTAGTGTTGATGACCTACTTCCAATAAAACAAAAATATAAAATATAAAAAGTATTTTAAAAATTAAAAGATATATATTTTGGAAAATTCACTTATAGATCTATAAAAGGGTATTTTTACATTTCAAAAAAAATATTATTTATAAGAGTAGGAGTTGTTGAAACATCGAGTTTTTTTATTTTTTGTTCTTTTTTGGTAATTAGACCCAAAGTGGTATAAAATATACATTTAGTAGACACTTCCAATTGGAAAAGTTGTGGTCCATATATAACTTAGCTATAATGAATATATATATATATATATATATATATATATATATATATATATATATATATATATATATATATATAAACCATATCTTTGACTAAAATTAATTTTTAGTTAGAATTACTTAAATTCACTTGTGCTGATAAGTTAGCCTGAAACGCGACATAGTTTTGTGCTTTTACCTAGGGAGATTGGAAAAATGAATGAGAGTGTGTGTGTGTGTGTAAGAGAGAGAGAGAGAGAGAGAGAGAGAGAGAGAGTAGGGGGGAGAGGGGGATCGAGAGAGAGTTAGAGACATAGAGATAAGGGGATAAGGAGAGGGAGGGAGATTGGGAAAAGGAGAGGGGGAGAGGGAGAGAGGGATATTGGAAAAAGTAGAGGGAGAGTGAGTGAGTGAGAGAGAGAGAGAGAGAGAGAGAGAGAGAGAGAGAGAGAGAGAGAGAGAGAGAGAGAGAGAAGGATAAGAAGAGGGGGAGGGAGGGAGAGGGGGAGGGGGAGAGGAGATTGGGAGAATAGGAGGGAGGGGGAAAGAGAGAGATAATAGGATAAGGAGAGGGGGAAGGAAGGAGATTGGGAAAAAGAGAGGGTGATAGGGAGATAGAGGGAGATTGGGAAAAGGAGAGGGGGAGAGGGAGAGAGAGGGAGATTTGGAAAAGGAGAGAGAGAGAGAGAGAGAGAGAGAGAGAGAGAGAGAGAGAGAGAGAGAGAGAGAGAGAGATGTTGGTATTATGGATATGTTGCATTGGATTTGTCATTGATGTCAACACTTATAAACACTTATCCTTCTAGAGATATTTGATTATGTTCACCGGCAAGTTCAATGACTTATGCACAGTCACCAGTATTTAGTTCACCGACAGGTTATATTGTTCACCGGCACTGAGGATGACTTGTTATCATCTAGAGATCACTTGGTTATGTCGAAGACATGGTTTGAACACTTGGTTTTGGAGATTTGGTTATTGGTCTAACCGGGTTGACATATTTGCTATTAGAGGCAAATTGGTCTAGGTTATGGACCGGCATGCGTTATCTATTCCAAATCAGCATAGCACATTATGGAGATGGTTTAATCAATTAATATTGTTGTTGAGACGACATGATGCATCGCATATTGACTTGTTGTAATTGATTTTATTGTATTATTCTTAGTAAGTCGACCTACACATTTGGTCTTAGGTTTTGGTATATATGTAAGATCTCAATTGTGAGATTTATATAGAGGTTGTATGTAATAAGGTATTATAAGGTTGTGATATTAGGTATATGCGAATATAAGCAGAGCTACTCACGCAGACATCATTTGAAGATTCAAGGAAGGTTTGAAGATGACAACCAGAGCTTAACCGGTACTAAATCTAGCGTTGGAGATGCTACTTTGAGCAGTACATCATCATTGGATTTAATCATCCAATTGTAGTCAGTGTGACTCCTATTTTTTGATTGAGGAGTGAGCTCTAGGTAGCTAGCCTTTTTGCATGTGCAGACCCAATTTGTAAACACATACTATCTGCAGTAGTATCATCTGATTGTGGGTAAGGTTTCCCACTGTGGTTTTTCCCCTTACAGGGTTTCCACGTACAAATCTTTGTGTTATGTGTTGTGGATATTGTTTCTCTTTCTGTTTCATGCATTATGTTTCACCGGTACTTTTATTAATTTTTAATATGTTTACTGGCATTAAGTTTGGTTTACTAGTATTAAGTATCAAGTTTGGTTAAGTTGTATTTGAGATAAAAATTATTAGACAACTGATTCACCCCCCCCCCTCTCAGTTGCCTCTGGGTCCTAACAATTGGTATCAGAGCTAAGTCCTCTTTTGCAAAAGTTTAACAACTTGAGGAGATTCTATGGCAACTAGCTATTTTAGGAAGGACACTCTGAAACTTGATGGAACTAACTATGGTATATGGAATATCAGAATGGAGACACATCTAAATTGCATTGGAAGAGACATATGGGATGTTACACAGAATGGTTATGTTGGTCCTACACTAGGTCAACCTAATCCACCTACATTGGCTAAGGATCAAGAGAATGATTGCAAAGCAAGAGAAGCACTCTTGAGCACCTTGTCAGATCAGCAAATCATGGGATTATCAGACCGATCTACTGCTAAAGCTATTTGGGACAAGTTGGAAACATTGAATGAAGAAGATACCACTGTCAAAATTGCAAAACTGGAATGCTTCTGGGTCAGATATGAAAATTTGAAAATGGAAGAAGATGAAAGAATTTTTGCTTTTATGGAAAGGGTTAATGAAATTATTTTGGGAATACAATGTTGTGGAGGTTCCTTAAGTGAAGATGAAATTGTTTCTAAAGTTTTAAGAGAATTGCCACCGGCATACAAAATGAATTTAGCTGCTATAAATGAGTTGAGAACCATGCCTAATACATCAGTGTCTAGAGATACCTTGGTTGGAAAACTTTCAGCATTTGAGCTTTTGGAATTTGGTCTTGTTACTACAATTAAGAGATTTATCTTTCAAAGCATCATCATCTACAACATCTTCATCATCAGTTGATAAATCTGATTGGAAAGCACTTTATGCAAGAGAACTTGAAGACATCAGGAGGGAAAATGAAGAACTTGAAGAGCTTGAAGCACTATTTGCAGGGAAAATGCCTAAAGGTCCTATTGGAAGTAAGTATGAAGGTAAAGAACCTTTTAAATGTTTTAACTGCAATAAAATTGGTCATATGGAATCTAGATGTCCGGACAGACATGCAAAATTGAGAGAAGAATCTAAAAGAACATATAAGCCTAACCCTGAATATCATATATACATATTTAAGAAGAATAGAGACAAATATTGTTACTATGTGGATGAAGGAGTTACTGATGATTCTGATGAAGAACCAAGAGACAATGGATGGGCTTTTGTTACAGTAACAAAAGATCAACCGACACCTACTGTTCCATCGATAGAGTAGGCCCTGGCAGCTAAAATAGAAGAAAAGGATGAATGGATTATAGATTTGGGATGTTCACATCAGATAACTGGTGATAAAAGTAACTTCTTATCTTTTCAGGATTACAATGGAGGACTAGTAAGATTTGGAGATGACAAAGCTTGTTTGATCAGAGGAAAAGGCACTATATCTTTTGATGGTAAGCACAATACTAACAATGTTTATTATGTTGAAGGTTTGAAGCATAATCTTCTGAGTGTTGGTCAATTAGTTGAAAAAGGATTTCAGTTGCAATTCATGAATGGTAAATGCAAAATCATGAATAGAACTGGTTTGGAAATTACAACCAATAATTAGACTAGAGGTAATATCTTTCATTTGAATAACATTGAAAAGACATGCTTGATTGCACATATTGATAAAAGTTGGTTATGGCATAAAAGACTCTGTCATGTGAATTTTGATTTCATTGTGAAGGTTAGTTCATCTAAGGCGGTAGGGGATTTACCTAAGATTGTAAAACCTCATAATCTGGTATGTAAGGAATGTCAAATGGGAAAGCAAGTTAGAACAACTTTCAAAAGGATTACTAAGAAAACCAATGATGTTCTTGATTTAATTCATACTGAATTTGTGGTCCGGAAAGAACAAGAAGTCTACAGGGAGATAGATACTTTATGCTAATCATTGATGATTATTCTAGAATGTATTGGGTTACTTTTCTCAGGGAGAAATCAAAAGTTTTTGGGAAATTCAAATTATTCAAGGCACTTGTAGAGAATGAAACCAACAAGAAAATCAAATGTTTAAGATTAGACCAAGGAGGTGAATTTACATATAAGGAGTTCAATACATTTTGTGAAGTGAATGGAATCAGAGGACAACTATCAGCACCCCAAACACCTCAGCAAAATGGAGTTTTGGAAAGGAAGAACAAAACTATTCTGGATACAGCCAGAAGCATGATATCAGAAGAAAATCTACCTCATGTGTATTGGAGAGAAGCAATGAATACAACAGTTTACACTTTCAACAGAGTTCACATCAAAGGTGAAATCGGTAAGACACCCTATGAATTATGGTTTGGTAATATCCCCACTCTTAAGTACTTCAGAATATTTGGAAGCAAATGTTACATTAGGAGAGATGAGTATATTGGTAAATTTGATCCTAGAAGTGATGAAGGAATATTTCTTGGGTATTCATCTAAAAGAAAAGCATATAGATGTTTTAATAAGAGATTATAGAAAATCATTGAGATTGCAAATGTGAAGATTGATGAACACTTTAGAAGAAATTCAAGGTCTATGGATTTTGAACCGACAATTGAGATAATCACAAATGAACCTATATAGAGTGCATCGATACAGAATGTTGATCCAGTCACACCGGCATCTTCAAAGAATTCCATAGTGACTAAAGAACAACAGCAAGTGAACACACCCAGGTATGTAAGATTGAATCACTCTGAAAGTCAAATAATTGGGAATAAGTATCAAGGAGTTATGACAAGAGGAAGACTAGCAAATGAAGAGGTATGTTTAATTTCTCAAATTGAACCAGCATCTGTCATTGAGGCTTGTGAAGATAAACATTGGATTAAGGCTATGGAAGATGAATTGGAACAAATTAAAAAGAACAATATATGGACATTGGTTCCCCGGCCTAAAAATAAAAATGTAATTAGAACTAAATGGGTATTCAGAAACAAACTTAATGAAGATGGTAAGGTAATCAGAAACAAAGAAATATTAGCGTGTAAGGGATATTCAAGGAAAGAAGGAATTGATTACAATGAAACCTTTGCACCAGTAGCTAGAATTGAGGCAGTCAAATTATTTCTTGCATTTGCAGCACACACAAACTATAAAGTCTATCAAATAGATGTTAAATGTGCATTTCTGAATGGTGATCTTGAAGAGGAAGTTTACATTGAACAACCTGATGGATTTTCATTGACAAATGATAAAGATATGGTTTGCAGATTAAGGAAAGTTTTATATGGATTGAAGCAAGCTCCTAGAGCTTGGTATGCTAGATTGGACAAATATCTTATGAATCTTGGTTACACTAAAGGTAATACTGACAGCAACTTATATTTCAAAGTGACTAATGAAGACATTTTGGTTATTGAAGTTTTTGTTGATGACATCATTTTTGGAGGAGAAAATGGATTGTGTAAAGAATTTTCTAACAAGATGCAGGAAGAATTTGAAATGTCTATGATTGGGGAGATAAAATTCTTCTTAGGATTGTAGATTTCATAGACTGATAAAGGTATATTCTTATGTCAACCAAAGCACTTGAAGGAATTACTGGAGAAATTTAGTATGGAAAACTCTAAACTGGTAAGTACTCCTATGACTGCAATTGATAAACTATCATTGAAGGATGTTTCAGCTCCTGTTAATCCAACAAGATACAAATCTATGATTGGAGGTTTACTATATTTGACACAAACAAGACCTGATATAATGAATGTAGTGTGTATTGTTTCAAGATTTCAGAGTAATCCTAAAGAAAATCATGAATCAACAGTAAAAAGAATTTTTTGGTATTTACAAGGCACAAAAAGTCTTGGTTTATGGTATATCCTAAAGATGAAAATTTTGAGTTATGTGCATACACCGATGCTAATTGGGCAGAAGATGTAGATGATAGAAGGAGAACCACCGGCGGGGCATTCTTTCTTGGTAGCAGAATGATTTCATGGTTGAGCAAGAAACAAAATTGTACATCATTATCAACAACAGAATTAGAATATGTTGCAGCAACAACCAATTGTACTTAGGTATTATGGATTAAGAAAATGTTGAAGGACATAAAGGTAAAATGCAAAAAACCTATAATCATCTATCGTGATAATATGGTAGCAATTGATATATCTAAGAATCTGGTATTTCACTCTAAAACTAAACATGTTTCTATCAAATACAATTTTCTGAAAGAGAATGTTGAAGCAAAAGAAGTGAGATTGGTTTATGTGAATACTAAAGAGCAGATTGCAGACATCTTTACTAAGCCTTTTCTTAAGGACACTTTTGAATATCTCAAAGAGCAGCTTGGGGTCATACCCTCACTAGTAGAGACTTAGACAGTTAATGCTTGGCATCAAACCAACAGAATTTACAGAGAAACATTTTTCCGGCTTTGATGGAGGAGAGATACTTCTCAAGGGGAGTAGTTGGTTAAGTTGGTATTTTGGTTCTATGAACTGATTTTATCTGGTATTTGTATTGCTTTGGCATTTTATGTCAAAGGGGGAGAGATTTATAAGGAAAAACATTAAACACACCATCCTTTGGGGAGAGATTGTTACTATCTACATTTGTATTTTGATTTCTGGAATTGAGCTATTCTTGAGATTGTTGGTTTTTCGTCTATTGGCATTTTTGCTTTTGCACTTAGATGGTTTTTCCATCTTGTGTTGCCATCAATGCCAAAGGGGGAGACTGTTGGTATTATGGATATGTTGTATTGGTTTTGTCATTGATGTCAACACTTATCCTTCTGGAGATCTTTGATTATGTTCACCGGCAAGTTCAATGACTTATGCATAGTCACCAGTATTTTGTTCACAGATAGGTTATATTGTTCACCAGCACTAAGGATGACTTGTTATCATCTGGAGATCACTTGGTTAGGTCGAATACATGGTTTGGACACTTGGTGTTGGAGATTTGGTTATTGGTCTAACCGGTTTGACATATTTGCTATTACCGGTAAATTGGTCTAGGTTATGGACCAACATGCGTTATCTATTCCAGATCAGCATGACACGTTATGGAGATGGTTTAATCAATTAATATTGTTGTTGAGCCAACATGATGCATCGCATCTTGACTTGTTGTAATTCATTTTATTGTATTATTCTTAGTAAGCCGACCTACACATTTGGTCTTAGGTTTTGGTATATATGTAAGATCTCAATTGTGAGATTTATATAGAGGTGCTATGTAATAAGGTATTATAAGGCTGTGATATTCGGTATATGCAAATATAAGTAGAGCTACTCACGCAAACATCATTTGAAGATTCAAGGAAGGTTTGAAGAAGACAATTAGAGCTTAACCAGTACTGAATCTAGCATTGGAGATGCTACTTTGAGTAGTACATCATCATTAGATTTAATCATCCAATTGTAGTCAGTGTGACTCCTATTTTGTGATTGAGCAATGAGCTCTAGGCAGTTGGCCTTTCTGCATGTACAGACCCCATTTGTAAACACATACTATCTGCAGTAGTATCATCTGATTGTGGGTAAGCTTTCCCACCATGGTTTTCCCCCTTACAAGGTTTCCACGTACAAATCTTTGTGTTATGTGCTATGGATATTGTTTCTCTTTTTGTTTCATGCATTAAGTTTCACCGGTACTGTTATTAACTGTTAATCTATTTACTGACATTAAGTTTGTTTACCAGTATTAAGTATCAAGTTTGGTTAAGTTGTATTTGAGATAAAATTATTAGACAACTGATTCACCCCCCCCCCCCTCTCAGTTCCCTCTGGGTCCTAACAAGAGATGGGGGGAGGGGGAGAGAGAGAGAGTAGGATAAGATAACAAGAGGGGGAGGGAGAGGGAGGAGAGGGAGAGGGAGAGGGAGGCAAAGAGAAAGAGAAAGAAGGGGGAGAGGGTGAGAGACATGAGGTAGAGAGAGAATGAGAAGTAGAAAAGGGTGAGAGAATTGACAGAGAGAAAAGTGTGAGGGGGAGAGAGATGAGATAGAACTCAAGGAGGATAATTAGGGCTCAAAATAGATAGAGACGGTGATGGGGGAAGGAAGATGAGAGAGAGGAAAAGAAGAGAGACATGCATGTATACAAACATATATACATATATCTATATAAATATATGTATACATAACTATAGATATACATATATACATACATAAACACATATTATATATGTATGTCTATACATATGTGTAGTAAATGCTAAGTTTACAAGTGTACATTATTATGTCTGCATAACCTGTACGAGTTTTCTGAAACACAAAATAATGGTTTTAGTTCTACATACATCGTACGGGTTTTGTGAAACACAAAATAATGCGAATATTTTTTATTTTTTTTCAAAACCCATGCGACCCATGCGGGTTTTGGCTTTGTAAGAGGGTTGGAAAATGACCCTAAGGCTTGCAAGCCCATTTTCCCCCCATTTTTGTCCCTTTACATGTTTTTTCATCATCCAACATGATTTGTCAACTTCGTCGTCATCAGGTTTACAAATGATCAAGTGGGTATCTCTAAAATTACCACCATAATCTCGCACAACTTCTCAATTTTCTAACCATATAAAGTTTTCTATTTTTGGACAACATTAGCATAGTAAACTTTAATTTTCTTTATGAGTGCCTTGATAGTCCTCACAGACATATGTCTACTATTTTTTTAATAATGTTAATATACTTGACCAAATTCAAAATAAATTACATATTATTGTTCTACACTAGATTCTATACAGGTCAAAAAAAAAGTTTGCATTTTTTATTATTTTGATGCATGTTATGCCCAGCGCACGAACATGTACCAAATTTGCAGGATTTGGTCACTTCAAAAAATCATTAAAAAAAACACTCAATGGAAAATTACAAAAAAATACACAACTTATAGATCTCACTCTTACCTATCATCCTACCAAAGATTTTTGCAAAATAATAAATTTAACTATATATTGTGTGCAGCGCATGAAAACAGCTATGTTATGTTTTTTCTGAAAAAATCAGGAATAGTTTTTTGTGCGTGAAAGGTTTGACCCTCTTAATCGTATCCAATTTTTAAAAAAATTAGTAGTTTAGAAACTAGATTCAAAGTAATACAATTCTTATTCTTTTCTCAACTCCTATTCTTGAGTGCATGACCTTCAAATATGTCTTTGAAGTTCGGGTTTACGTATTTTCAGAAGAAAAAAAAAGTGGCCACTTATACCCCTTTTTGTTCACCATCTTGGTGCACTTGCCCTCATCTCTCTCTACATCTATATCTCCCCATCTCTAACTCTCTTTATATAACTACATATCTCTATCTTTATTTATATGCCTTCCTCTCTTCCCCTCTCTATATATTTATTGCTTCCATCTCCATGTATCTCTCTCTATCTCTACCTCATATCTATATCTCCTTCTCCTCTCTATCTCTCCCTCTATTTTTCCCAATTTCTTCCTCCCTCTCCCCCTATCACCCTATTGTAAATATAATATGAACCTATTGATAATGGAGCCTGATTTTATTCCTAATTTAAAGATTTTGTTTTAGTCATGCTTGGATCCCTATAAGTGAATGCATAATTGATTTGAAGCTATCACTTCTCAATTCAAACTTTTATGGACAAAGACAACAACATTCACAAAATTTCTTACCAAACTATCTAATGTACTACACAAATATATTAAAAAAAAAGGAAAATTTTCCTAACGAACCTTTCGCACCTCTTCGGTGTAGTTCTATTGTATATTTGTCATTCTTTAATGCATGACATCTTATGTTCTTCCAAAGTGTCCCCTGTGTCGTACTCTCTAAGATCATAGGCATTAAATGAGGGCACTAGCTATGCAGCCCTTTAAACAACATTTCATAGCCACTGCCCATAGCATAGGTCTGCCAGTCAGTACACCATCGGGTACCTCAATCTTCCTGCGAGTACTCCATTCGGTCTAGGCCCACACCCCCCTTCTCTCTCGTCGGAAATGCCTCCGTCGAGAAGTGCAATTTTTTTAATGGGGAACCCCACGCTGGCCCACCAGCATTTTGGCGAGCCCCCCAATCTTCTCCTGCGAGACTGCTTGGAAGGGGGGGGGGCAAAATGTTGGCGGGCCAGCGTGGGGTTCCCTATTAAAAAAATTTACATTTTTGATAAATTTTAGTTATATTTTTAAATTTTAAATAATTTTTTATATTATTTTTTAAATATATATATTTTTAATATATTTTATTTATATTATATTTTTTAATTTTAATATTTTTTTAATTTATAATTTACTTAATAAAATTATTAATATATTTTTAGTAAATTTTTAATATATAATTTTATATTATTTTTTTAATATATATTCTTTATTTTTATTTTATATTGAATATTTATATTATATTTTTTAATTATTGATACATTTAATTTATACTGTATTTTTTATTTTTTTAATCTATTTTCAATATATTATATTTATTTATTTTTTAAATATTTGATTAGTTATGTTTATTTTTTAATATATTTTAAGTATATTATTTCTAATATATTATTATACTAATTTATTAGATTATATATTTAAAATAATGTAGATTTTTTTCGTTTCTATATATATTTATTAAAAATGTTATTTTATTGGTCTTGTAATAAAAATAATAAAACATTAAAAACTAAAGTTATCAAATTGTTCTATTCTATAGGAAAGGACCTAATAATTGAGCATGTTCCAATGGTTATGATAACATTTGTTTCTTTAATACCCATACTTATTGATTTAATGAATGTCCAATATTTTTTATAACATTGCACCAATAGTTGCGACTTCAAAGTTGTTATTGTTAATGGTGACTATCCATAATTGACTGAAATGTATCCCTTAGATCTAAAAAACAATAAATCATGTAATGCTACATCAACTAGACAAGCATCAATCTTCCTTTTATACAAGTAGAAGACTTACCAACTAAGTTCCTACCATTGAGAGTGACTCAACTAGGTCCTCTCCTCTATAAATTCATGATTCTAAATTTTTTATTTTTTTTAAATATTTCAATTTTTAATTAATTTTCTAAAAATTAACTTACACAAAATACTCATTTTTTTATTTTATTTTTATGTTTCAATTTTTAATTAATTCTTTAAAAATTAACTTACACAAAATACTCAATCTTAACTAATGGAAATTGGTGAATGAGTTCATCCACGTGACTTAAGAGTGATTTAAGACAATGGGATTCTCTTCCTCTTTATCTCCCTGAATTGATTGAGAGAAAATTAAAGCTCATGCTCAATATTAGTTAACTATTTGAAGTTAACTATTAACTTTTTAACTCCATTTAACAAGAGAAAATTATGGAGCCTAACTGGATGGTTGTACTAATCAAGTAATGCAATCATAAATAAAATGCATTTTCAGTGTACTTTATTAACAAACAAAAAATTTAGATGTTTTGTTATAATTTTTATTAATACAAAAAATTCTGAAATTTTATCAATTTACCTTTATAATTATTTTTTCTCTCTTTTTATAATTTTATTGAACTAATTTAGAATAATTTTGAAAAATGTATAAATACTTTTTTAAAAAGGTGAAAAATGTCTTTCCCAATTCTAAGGGAGAGGATGTAGTTATGCACCCTAACTTCGTGTTTCTCATAATCCTCCATGGAAATTTCAAATCACTCCCAAATTTTTAAAGTAGTTAACTTGGCAAGTCCCCTCCTTATAAATAAGGTTTCAGGGCCACATCATCAAATATGATGCCACATTAGCATAGTTTTTGTCAAGGTGTCCAAACCCTCCAAAAAAGGTGAGACCAATAGTCGTGCAAAAGGGGCCCAAATACTTGTACAACTGATGTGGCATCACATGATTGGTTGATTTTTATACTTAAGGGTACATTTAATTCCAATTTGGGTATTAAAGTCACAACTATTGATGCAATGTTGTAAAAAAAAGGTGATAACAGTTGTTGATTTAATACCCATACTTGTTGATTTAATGTCTAAATTGTTTTTGCAACATTGCAACAATAGTTGTG
The DNA here is from genome assembly GCF_030272615.1 of Cryptomeria japonica. Lineage (NCBI taxonomy): Eukaryota > Viridiplantae > Streptophyta > Pinopsida > Cupressales > Cupressaceae > Cryptomeria > Cryptomeria japonica. Next base: position 410,856,254 of record NC_081410.1, read on the forward strand.
ACTTTAATACCCCTATTTGAATGAAATTTACCCTTAGTTATACCACATCAGCTGCACAAATATGGAGGCCCCTTATGTATGACTATTGGTCTCACCTTTTTTGGGGGCTATTTTGGACACCTTGGCAAAAAGAATGTTGATGTGGCATCATGTTTGATGATGTGGCCCTAAAACGTTAGTTATAAGTAAGGGGACTTGCCAAGTTGTAAAAAATTAGGAGTAATTTGAAATTTCTATGTAGAATAATGAGAAGTGTGAAGTTAAGGTGATCATCTAAAGATGCAATGACATTTATATTTTAAAAAGAAACATAAATAAATTGCTAAGTGTAAGAATACAAAAAAAACTATAATATAATTAAAATATATTAAAAAATAAACATAAATAATTAAATATTTAAAAAATAAATATAATATAATTAAAATAGATTAAAAATTAAAAATTTAATATAAATAAAATATAGTAAAAAAATAAAAAATATAATATAAATATTCATTAAAAAATAAAAAATAAAGAAAATATATTAAAAATTAACAAAAAAATATTTTTATAAATTTATTAAGTAAAATATACATTATTTAAAATATATTTAAAATTTTTAAAAATATAATATACATAATATATATATATATATATATATATATATATATACATATAATTTATTAAAAATCTAATTAAATTTTTGTAAATAAAATATATAAAATATAAAATATAATTTGTGAAAAATGTAAATAAACTTTTTTAATGTCTCAGGGGAAGGTGGCGGGCCAGCGTGGTCCCATTCAAAAACTTGTCCCGCCCGGCAGAGGCATTTCCGACAAGAGAGGGGTGGTGTGAACCCGGACCGGACGGATTATTGGCTATCAGGCCTAGAATTTGACAGGCTAAATGGCCATTTTTTCACTTTTGAACCGTATTTGACAGCTTAAAAAATTAGTTGAACGTATGCATTGACATGCTATTTTTTTATAAAACCGTATAGATGACACTTCAAATTATAAATAAACCGTAAAAAAATATAGTAGGTAATATATATCATAAAATATTATAATTTATTATATTGATATATATTAGTTTAGAATGTTTATTATAAAAATAAAAATTTATTTTGAATATTTTGAAATGGAAGGATGTAGTTGTTTCTAATTTTATAATATTTTAATATGTTTTTTTAGAATAGTTCTATTTTTTCATATGAATTTAGAAACTTGTCATAATTGAAATGATAGAATATAATTGATAAAATATTTTAATATGATTTTTTACAATATATTCTATTTTCTCATATACGAGTTTAGAAACTTAGTCAATTTAATATTTTAAATATATTTAATAAGATTGTTATAGAAACTTGTCATGATATATATAATTTTAAAATTTTAATATTTATTATTATTAAATTAGTAATTATTAATTGATTATCATTTAATGTTAATATATAATATATATTAGTATATTAATTTAGAAACTTATTTAGTAAATTTAAGATTTTTTGCATATATTCCTAATTTATCATTATTTTCTCATTAAGACAATGATTTTCATTTCTTCCCAAGAAAGATGTGCATTGCATTTTGGTGTGGCTTCAATCTTCTACATTTATATTTTTTGACAGTTAATATTTTTCTTAAAACGTCAAATGAAAGGCATTGAAATGACCAAACCATCATCAAAAATGCATATGACAGGTAGGGGTGACCGTCAAATTCCAGGCCTGCTGGCTATACAGGAGGAGGTACAAGCTATGCAGTGTTGTTTAAAGGGCTGCCATACCCACTGCCTAAAAGGCAGAGACCGGACGCAGTACTGGCTATGCAGGAGGAGGTATTGGCTATGCAGTGTTGTTTAAAGGGCTGCCATACCCACTACCTAAAATGAGCAGCAATGGCTATGCAACGGACAAAATGGCCCACTGCCATGCCTTCTCCATCTGATCCCCCCAATGCCATGCGATGCCATCACATCGTTGATGGTCGTCCAATCAACTGCAGCGGTCCCATCAACCCGTACACCACACGGATCTCCCTGCTAATGCCCGATTTTATGCGCTCTTCCTGCCATTAATCCTCAACGCCATGTCCACCTACTCTTTCGGTAATGCACTGCGCGCGTAAATTCAACCCTCCAAATGGACTTGGAGCAGCAAAAAAATCCCCCATTCTTCCACAGATTTTGGCAAACAAGCAACAATGGAGACTCGGACAACCAGAAGATAGATTTGATTGATGAAAAATGGTTCCTTAGTTCAGAAACATATCATCCCAGTCATCGTAAATGGCGGTAGGTGTGTAATTTTTGACTGCATTTTACGCTGCCAATGTGTGTAATGTTTGCACCGTTTGCAGTGTAATTTTAGACTGCATTTTATTCTGCCAATGTTTGTAGTGTAATTTTAGACTGCATTTTATTTTAGTAATTTTACACTTATTTTTTTAGTGATTGATTATTATTTAAACTTATGTTAATGAATTTTAAATTACTAATCAATTATATTTTTAAATATTTGTAGGCAACTAAAAGCTATTTCCAAATCAGACCTGGTGAAGCAAGGCCATCTCTACATATTGCACACCAAAAATCAGGTAAGTTTGCCCATGGTAGCTTTCTTCTTCAATCTTTAAAATGCATTATCTTTCATGTAATAACCCCATTTTATATGAATTTTTAAAAAAAAATGTTAATTTTTTTATAAGGAGTTCAATGGTTTGGTTAATTTTTTAGTTTGATGTCTTATAAATTGTATGTTTTTAATTTGTCATTTAATCCAACTTACTCTTGTCTTCGAAGTGTCATATCATAACTTGATCAAAACATGTATTTATCACATATTCATTGGCCTCCATATCTAAGATATAGACATCATAACATGTTATGTTTGCATCCTTATACACTTCCATTATTATTCTTTTTGCAAAATAGGCAGAAACCTCCAAAAACATTTATCTCCTAGGTCAAACCATCACATATATATCACCACATTTAATCAAAACCATTTACATGTAGACATGATCAAACATTCATTTTTCATTTAATCCAACTTACTCTTGTTTTTGAAATGTCATATCATAACTTGTTCACATCATTGTAGACATCCATATCGTAGGTTTGATCACAATCCATATTGTTGCCATCTATTTGTCCTATCAAAAGGGCATCATGTATTCATTGGCATCCATATCTTAGGATATAGACATCATAACATCTTATGTTTGCATCCTTATACACTTCAATTATTATTCTTTGTGCAAATTAGGTTGAAACCTCCATAAACATTTATCTCCTAGGTTTAGACCCATCATAGTATGCATCTTAGGTCAAACCATCGTTTATATATATATATATATATATATATATATATATATATATATATATATATATATATATATATATATATATATATATATATATATATATATATATATATATATATATATATATATATATATATATATATATATATATATATATATATATATATATATATATCATAACTTCTTATCATATCATATACATCCAACATCCCCCATTACACACATAGACTAATAACATTACATTTACATCCACACCATAACCTCATATCTTACCATCATTATATCCCACAAAATAATATATACATAATATCAACACATTTGATCAAAACCATTTACATGTAGACATTAAACATCACCCTTCATCTTTGATAGTCAAATTTTATTCAAAAGTTATTATAAAAAAAAAAAAAGTTAAACCTAAAAGAAAATAAGAAAAGTAGAGTCCATACGTACATGCCACTCATTACTAAATTACACAAAAAGAAAACTATGAAACAAAATATCTTACATCCACTTGTAACAAAATGTCAAACATACCTTTGAACCAAAATATATATGAAATTTTATATTATCGAGGATTTAATGATATTTCTATAATTTCAATATTAGTAAATTATTTTTTATGGTTTCTATTTCCATGATTTTTGCAACATATCATTGAATTTCATTCTAATATTATTTTGAAACTCAAAAGAAAGTGTGAACACTAAGGCAAAGAGAATTGTGTTATGGAGTGATTAGAAAAATTAATATAATTGTTCCAACATATTTGAATAAGATAGAGGGTCACTAACTATCTTAATATTATTCAGAATGGATAAAAACAAAAACAACAAATGGAAATCACTTATCGAACTAGGTGTCCAAGATATTCCAAACCAAGGAAATTATTTCTCAAGTGATGACCTTGAATGGACACCTATTGGAATTGGTGGTCAAATGGACTTATGTGCTGCAATCCCTCTTGAAAGGCTCCCTCACCTTGTCAAAGGAGAAGGTTTGTTGGATAGCACAGAGACAAACTTTGTACGCAAGAAGCATAGAGAGTCAAATTCAAATAATCCTACTGATCACACTACCAAGACATATTCAAGGTTTGCCTTTATTTAGTATAATAATTGAACATGTCACAATTTATATTTTTCATTTATTATGTCAATTAATATATATTTTTTGGAAATTTATAAACAGTTATTGGTGTGCGTTTGGCCCTGAGGACAATAGAGAAAAAATTAGAAAAAAGAAAAGGATAAGGAAGTTCATCCAAAAAATGGGTTGTCAGGCTCATTTTCTTGTCAGGGTTATGTATGGTAGACCAGATGTTGCTATTATTACATACAATGAATTTACCCATTGTGATGCTAATGGTGAATTTTGTCATGGAAAGGATGATCCTTCTAGTGGTCCAAGAAGCAATTTTGCACCAAGATTATCAAATGAGTGTAAATTGTATATTGAAACCTTATTACTAATGGGTGTGGGGATTGACACAATATGTGAGCAACACTACTTAGATCATGGTTTGATGAAATTGATGAATAAGAGGGACACATGTTTGTTGAGAAAAGATGTGTTGAATGCATGGAAAAGAGTACGCTCCCTTCAATCTCAAAAAAATGAAGATAATACAAAAAGTGTAAGCTTGTGGCATGTAGAGGGGAAAGATAATTTTTTCTACTATAAAAGACCAAACAATGTGGAAAATATTCCATTTGTCATGGGCATTCAAACACCATGGATGCGAGAAACGATGGTGAAACATTCATATAACTCAATCATTGCAATGGATTCCACATTCTCAACAAATAAATATGGTGTAAGTAAAACAATGTTGCCCATATTTATGTATCTTAAATTAATCTTTGATACTTCTTTTCTATGTATTTCTTCATAGATATCTTTTATTTATTGATATAGTTTATTCATTTGCAGTATGAGTTATATACATTGCTTGTATTTGATGAACAAGAGGTCGGCATACCTATTGCATGGGCCATATTCTCAAGAAATAAAGTTGAGGATATAAATGAATGGCTTATAGAGGTTTATAAAAGAGGAAAACAGAGTAAAGAAGATTGGCATGTCAATGCATTCATGATAGATGATGCTAGTGCTGAGATTGAGGCAATCAGGTTTTTATTGACTTTAATTTTTTTTTAATTTAAAATAACTTCAACCCATTTTAATTACTTAATATTTAGTTTGAATCTTACTTATGAACACTAAATTTTGTTTCAATGTTACTTATGAACTTTTATAATGTAACTTGTAGATCATCATTTAATTGTCGGATACTTTTATGTATTTGGCATGTGCGAAGGGCATGGTTGAAGAATGTGTATAGGTAAGTCAATCTTTGATTAAAATATGTCGAATATTACATAGTGCAAAATCATATCTAAGTGATTTTTTTTATAATTTAGGTATGTCAACAATAAGGATATTGCAACAAGTATGTTCAATAGATTGGGTGAAATAATGTACACAAAGAGTGATGATGAAGGCATTATTACTCAGTCGATAAAAAATTTCATGGAAGATTTCAAAGAAGAAAAAAAATTATTGATTACTTTCAAAAAACTTGGTGTCATGATGAGAGGCGTATTGGTAAATTCACTAAATTATTCATTATGGTTTCTCTATATTTACATCATTTTAGTTGATTTTTATTTGACATGATTATATTTGTTTGTTTAGCAATGTGGGCCAAAAACTTTCAAAGCTTTCCTCATGCAAATCAAGAAACTAATGCTTCCATAGAATCGTACCACTTCCATATCAAGACTCACCATTTAAGTGATCATGCTAAGAAATGTACAAGGAGAATGGACTGGCTTATCTATGTACTTCTTCATAGGGTAGAGCCCTTCTATAAAAATAAAAGATATTTGCAGCTATCTGGGTTTCTAACAAACTTCAAAAAGGAACGATATTACATAACTGCATTAGAAAGATCAAAAAAAATACTAGATGCAGATTGTCATCCATATGATCTTCTCCATAGCACATATAAGATGAGAAGCCAAACTGTTCCAACCAAATGGTATTTTGTAAGAAAATTTGGACCTGATTTTTATGTGTGTGATTGTGAGTGGGCAAAAAGAGGAAACACATGCAAACATGTGTTGAAGATTTTAGATCTTCTAAGGAGAAACAAAACAAATGAGCAAGATCAAGGTATTGGTAAGGTCCATTTGAGATATAAGTTTAATATTCATATTTTTAATGATTGTTATATTTTTTCTCAAAACTAACTAGATTAATCTTATTAAGTTACAGAAGGTGTTACTCTATTGGTTGATGATGACCACGATGTTAGAGGGAGTCTTAGTCATGAAAATATCACTACAGGTAATGTTGATATTGTCTTTACAATTAAATATTAAATAATTTTATGGTTATCAAAATTAAGTAATTCTTATTTCAAATGCAGATAGTTGTGTTCAATTAGAAGATCAAGATGTGTCTGGAGTTGTCATTGGTGAAGACCAAAGAATGGGTAAAATTCTAAATCATCATTTTATAATCAAATATTTAGATTCTTTTAATTATTTTTTTACTTAATCACATTTTTTTTATAATACAGATGATTGGAATTCATTTGATGCTTCCTCTAATAAATTTCAAAATTTCGTTCATTATTTGAATTCATTACTCCAAAATTTACCAACAAGAGCAGATGAAAGATACTGTCTTTACAATTAAATATTAAATAATTTTATGGTTATCAAAATTAAGTATTTCTTATTTCAAATGCAGATAGTTGTGTTCAATTAGAAGATCAAGATGTGTCTGGAGTTGTCATTGGTGAAGACCAAAGAACAGGTAAAATTCTAAATCATCATTTTATAATCAAATATTTAGATTCTTTTAATTATTTTTTTACTTAATCACATTTTTTTTATAATACAGATGATTGGAATTCATTTGATGCTTCCTTTGATAAATTTCAAAATTCCATTCATTATTTGAATTCATTACTCCAAAATTTACCAACAAGAGCAGATGAAAGAAATATTTTCAGTGAATGTGTTGAGAGATTTAGAAAAGATATTGATGCATCTCTTTCTTCCAAATTTACACCAAACCCTGGGTCAGAGAACATGCCTATCAAACGAATGCCACCATGGTTTAGTCCAAGTAAAATGCACAAACGTCATTCTATTCATCAAAGACGTAATGTCATTTCTCAAGACTTGAACAAAAGAGTGGAGTGTGAAAATTTCCAATTCCCCTCTATAGGATGTAGAAAGAAGAGGAAAAAGAAGGTCACTAATCGCTCAGGCATAGCGATACAAGAAGAAAGTCTTATTATCATGCAACAACAAAGTGAGTACATTTATTATAAAGTATTTTGGTAATTTACATAGCAATGTCTTATTTTTATTTCATATATTAAACATATGTTATTGTAGGTTTGGATGATCAAGCAAATACTTGACGACGTCGATTACCTTTTTCCATTGATCTAAACCAAACAATAACAGATGAAATAGACCATATAGATGGTAATTTTTTAACTATTAAATGTATTTATTAATTCTATAAAAAAATACTCAATTCATATGTCTAATAACTTTTATGTCCTTATTCAAACAAACTAGATAAAATTTGTGGCGATCAACCATCAATGGCCAATGTTATCCCCACTCAGACATTTCAACAAGCCAATCCAGGTATTAAATAATATAATATTCTTCATATTAATTACATAATGTGGCTTTATGGTTGAACATTTTATCTAAGTTGATGTGCATGTTTTTGCAGTTTTAAATGATCAACAAATACATGAAGCACATATGTTGCCCTTTCCTACGGATCTTAACCAAACAACAACAATGGATGCAATGCAAACTAGAGATGGTAAGAAAATTGAAAATTAAATTTCAATCAAATTTTGGATCTTTAACTTCTAAATTAATTTTATTTAAGTTGACATGTTAAATATGCATGTTATTGCAGTTTTAAATGATCGGGAAAAAATGATGAATTGAACTTCAATCAATAATGAGTCTTTTACTTTTAAAACCATTATGAATTGAACTTCAATCAATAATGAGTCTTTTACTTGTAAAAACATTATGAATTGAACTTCAATCAATAATGATTCTTTTACTTGTAAATTAATTTTATAACTAGCTCATTATATGTGCAGGTAGTGATGATACTATAATGGAGGATCGTGGTCAATATTTTCCTGGGTAACCATTATGGTGTATGATACTTTATTGTAATGGATTATTTATTGAGTGTGTAACTCTATTTAGAAATTGGATCTTGGATGGAGTGGCTTGTTTTTTCAAGATAGAGACATTATTTGCATACTATATTTTTGACCTTATTTGCATACTATATTTTTACTCTATATAGAAATTGGATCTTGGATGGAGTGGCTTGTTTTTTCAAGATAGAGACATTATTTGCATACTATATTTTTGAGTTGGACTACTATTGTGTATGTGAGAAATTGGCTAAATCCATTATGAATTTTATTCATTTTATGCCATTAGCATGCAATTTTCTTTGGGTCATGTTATTTTTACATGATACTTCAAATATGTTTTGACATCTAACATGTCATGTGTTGTGTAAATTTTTAATGATTTTGAGGTGTACACAAAAGAAATTGTCACTTGATTAAGAATGCAAAACTATAAACATTCACCAAAACTAATAGAGACATTAACTAACTTGTCTAGAACCGTTGATAGTAAACAAGTCAATAAAACACTATATAGGTGTCTAGTAGGATATTGATTTATTTGACTAGTACTTGTCCATACATATCTTATCCAAATAGAGTCTTGTCCCAATTTAAAACTCATTCAAACTAATAATTGATTTAACTATGAAGGGGGTTCTATTTAAATCTTCAAGGAAAACATAGAACTTCATATTGAAATATTCAAAGCATCTCCATTTTAGAAAAGAAAAGGCATCATTAAAATGAGAATATTGTTTATTTTATTCTATCGAATTAACAAGAATGAGTATTTGGTTCTATTCTTTATAAGTAGGGCAGGATGTATAATTCACTTATTTTTCTAGTTATCTTATATCATAGTCCAAAAAGAAGTTGTCTAGAGCTTGATCTGGTATAACTAAGTTATCAATGATAAACATAGGTACAACAATAAATGAGAGAAAAAATGGTTAACTTATTCATGTATGAAACATTAATTTAATTTTATGAATAGTACCACTTTTATTGTATAAAAAAATTCTATTTAATTTTGTATAAATCATTAATTTAATTTAAAATTATTAGTACATTAAAAATATAGTTGTTGAATAATTTAAAATTATTAGTACAATCAATTGACATAGAAAAAATGTTAGAAAAATTAAAATATAAACATGGAAAAAATAATAATATATAATCGTTAAAATAGTAATTAACAACTCGTTTAAATAAATTCACTAAAATGAAAAAATATTTTTACATACAACAACAATGACTATAAATTTATTATTTATTTGGATTAAAAAAGAAACATGTTGAATGGATATATTTATTTTGATAATATTTTTTTTTTTAAATCAACATACATTTTTCAAAATTTCGTAAAAAATAATTCAATTATATAAAATAATCCAAAAACATGGAAACTAAATTTTTGAAATTTTTTTTTTTAAAAATTATAAACATTTTGTTTTTATTAATATTTTTTTAAGCAGATAAACACGGCGTTGAGGATTAATCGCACGAAAAGCGCGTAAAACCGGGTGTTAGCAGGGAGATCCGTGTGGTGTACGGGTTGATGGGACCGCTACAGTTGATTGGACGGCCATCGACGGCGTGATGGCATCGCATGGCATGGGGGGGATCGGATGGAGAAGGCATGGCAGCGGGCCATTTTGTCCGCTGCGTAGCCATTGCCCACCGTCTCCGAGGTGGGAAATGTATCTTATTCTTCTTCGATCTATATTATTCTTCTGTTTTCAAGCTATTTTCAAGCTATGTTGTCAATCACCTTCATGACATGGGAAATATTATTCCTTCTCATTCTTCACCCCCGCTATCTCATTCCAATTCTTCCTGCCATTATACTGTTGTTCCCCCAATTGCATATGATGTTTTCATTAATCACTGCGGAAAGGATACAAAACATTCTCTATCAAGTTCGATGTATGATAGTCTTCAAAATAGAGGATTTAAAGTGTTTTTGGACAAAAACTCTGTTCGAGTGGGGCAATACATACCAGAAGCCATAGTTTGTGCAATACGCAGAGCTGGTGTTCATATTGTAATCTTGTCTCCCAACTATGCAGAATCTGAATGGTGTTTGGATGAGCTCTACTTGCTCATCCAAACTGGGGCTCCAATCATCCCTGTGCTTTGGAAAGTTCGGCCCTCAGAGGTTCGAATGGAGGAAAAAGATGGTGTGTACGCAAAAGCTTTCCGAAAGCATAACAAGGCTGGAAAATTCAGTACTTCGACCCTTGATAAATGGAAAAGCGCTCTGCCCAGTGTTTCACTCATTGTAGGCATTATCGCTGAAGGGTGAGTTTTATTTATTTATTTCATTTCAATTGTGTTGATATATACATATGATATTATTCCCTTACTGTTTCAGAGAGCAAGGAGAGACGGTGGAGAAAATCACAGCGTGCGTGGTTCAATATATTGAAGGCAAAGCATTTGGAAGGGCTGCTTAAGAAACCAGGGGTGTTAGAAGCCTTGATATCTTATAAAAACAAGAGACGATCAGATTTTCTGTATTCCAAATTAACAATTTAGAATGCGCGTGGTATAAAAAGCTCTTTCAGCTTGTATGCAAATTCTTATTTGGAAATGGCTGCTACCTTTTACTACTATAGAAAATCCAAGTCATTTATGTTGTTTCTACACATTCTAATTGTGAGCATTGCTTGCTTACGCGGATTATTTTTTTGTCTATGGGATTCATTGTCTTCTCCCAGCCAAATTTAGCTAAACGACAACCAAGCAGATCGTTGACTACATTTGAAAGGTCAACGCGTCCGTTATATGATTGCATTGAACTTTTTTAGTACGGTAATTTACACGTAAAGCCAGGTGCCTTTCTTTTGCCGTAATTTGGAATGACATAACAGCTGTGATGAAGGTAAAAACAGTCACGTAACAGATTACATAAAGACAAAAGGTCTCATATTTCTTACTAGTACTTACTGTCAGCCGGAATTATCAATGCAAATTGTTGCACACGCGGGAGGATCTTTATGTGTTAAACAAATAAAAAGTTTAAAAACAAATTCACACTTAAATTATAAATAATTATGTTTTTAAATGTTCATATGTATATATTTTTTAATAAAAAATATTTTAAAAATAAATTATTATCAATTTAATTGGCTGGGATGTTCCACACCTTTTTGGACTTTAGGCTCTTCAAGATAAACATGTATTTTTCAAGGTTTAAATGTATTATGTACTAATATCTAGTAGTGTTCTTTCCTTTTCATCAAAAGTAAAGTTAAAATATTTGATTAAATTAGCATCTATATTGCATAATTAAAAGGAATATTGAGTACATGTAATAATAATAATAAAGCATTAATATAAAGGATGAAGTACATAGACTTAAGGAGTGGACAATGGGGAGATGAAAGATGAACAAACAAACAAACACATATTGTAATCTTTTGTTGATTACTGTATCTATTCATGGAGCGGCATATGATTGTGACTAATTATTTAAGTTGATTATGATGGTCATATATTGATGATATATTACTGAACACTAATATTCTCCATGATATATATATATATATATATATATATATATATATATATATATGCATATTTAATATAAATAATATAATATTATATTATTTATATTTTGAATCATATTATATAATATATAAATGTAATATATATGATATTATGTAAATAATATTGCATTATGTTATTTAAATATTTATATTATAATATAATACCATTTATAATATTTCTACTATAATATTGTTATTATATTTATATTATTATTGTATGCGGGAAAAGTGGGCGAATAAAACTTAATATGTGAAAATATAAGAAATACCAGTCCACACACACACAAGGGACTTCTTGATGCAAGCTATGGAGTAACGTAGTGTTACTCAGCTTCCCAAGGAGGGTCCCATGGTTCTCTATCTCACAATGTCCCTCAAACCAATGTTTTTGCTCTCAGATTACTGAGCAAAATGGTTTAGGGATGGCAAATATAAGAACGAGAGAGATTTTTAACTGATTTTAGTATGAGATGTGTTATAAGCTAGGTATGATGCTAGAAATGCAATAAAATAACTATAAGATGACAAGGTTAGTAAACAAACTATCCTAACATACTATATTTAGTTTATAATTGAACTAAAATGATAAAGAACTTATTCTAATATGCATATTCATGATTAATTCTGATCTAAAGAGAGGCTAAATGATGAGCATAAAATGATATGAAAGCTTGAAACAATTTGAGCATAAGTGTGATGCTTCAAATTTGAAAGATGATTGTTAAGAATGGAGGAATGAGAGCTCTATTTATAGCACAAACAGGGCAATGGATGGTCAGGATTGAAAGGTTTAATCAAGGGCCAGGTTTGAAAGTTGGGGATCCATGTGCATAATTTGCACCAATGACAGGGTGACAAATGTCCACACAGGATTGGGTTGAAAGAAGAGGTTGGAGGCATTAAAGGCCTTAGAAGACCTCATGGTTATCTAAAGGCTAAGGGTCAAGTCTAAGTTAGGTTTACCCAATGAATTAGGATCTAATCCAAAGATAAACCTTTGTGCAAATGATTAAGAGATAATCATGGTCAAAGCATTAATGACCTGATGAGACCCTTGGGTTGGATAGAGGTTGAGTCAAAACAAATGTTTTAACCATGTGGGAGGGTTTGAAATAACCATTAATGGTTATTGGAGACTTTGGGGATTAAGTGGTTGAAGGTTGGAAGCCTTCAATGGTTTTCAAAGACTTTGGGGGTTTTGGTGGTTGAAGGTTGAAAACCTTCAATGGTTATCCAAGACTTTGGGCCATTTGAGAAGTGACCTCCCTTTGCTTAGGGATGTGACAAAATTTAGGGGAGGGTTAGGTTAATTAGAAGCGATTAGAAGATTCTAGAAGGGTTTAGAAAGGGTTTTGGGATTTTGCAAGTGGATGGAGGATAATAGGATTTAATTGAATTATTTGATTTTCATTCAATTTGGTTGTAATTAAATAAATTTGATTTATTCAATTTAGGATAACTATTTAATTAAATTTGAATTTAATTAAAAGTGGCTAGGGGGATTTAATTGAATAAAATGATTTATTCATTAAATGGGTATAGTGAATTTAATTTAAATAAATTGAGTAACTTATTTAATTAAATAGAGGAATGTGGATAATTTAATTAAATTGGATTTAATTAAATAGAGAAATGAACATAAAATATTCATTTAGGAATATGGTCATTTTTATACGTCTACATTTTGCCCCTCTTTGAAGTGACGTGTGTGCACATGTTATTTCAAAGAAAATGATGTGTTTTTGTGATTTTATGATCAAATGCAATTTTTGTTGTGTCGCTCTTTTGATTTGCCAGTCATGTCTCAGTTTTGATGCGATGCCCCAGATTCGATGTTTGATGTGATGCCCCCTCGGGAGATGAATCAATATTTTTTTGGAAATTTTTTTATTTAAATTGATGAAGTTCGTATGATGTGTAGGATTTCATGCGTGTAGAAAGTGTGTAAATTGATTCATCTCCCGATAAATTACAAATGTTTTGGTATAGGGGAGACCGCAACAATATTACAGGCCCAGTTAGCTAACCCTAATTTCATTTTCCTCCTATAAAAGGGGAAAAGGGCTTGATTTAAACTTATTTGTGCTTGTTGACTTTGAAGAAAAGAGATTTGGCTCTGGAGAGAAAATGCCTATTCCCTATCACAGACACCGTTTCAAGCACGTTCGGAGATACCGGAGACCAGTAGCGCGTGGACCACCAGTAAGTCAACCCTTTTGACCCCTTTTTGATTTTTGATTTTGTCGTTTTTAGGTGTTTTTTGAATTTTCAAGTTCGGACAAATCGTTTTAGCGCATCTCAGACATAGATTAGCGCATACGAAGTATACAGTAGCGCATAGAAGTCAATTTAGGGGTTGCGTCCGAAAGTATTTTGCTAGCGCATAGGCCATCTGGGTTAGCGCGTCCACGTATAATAGCGCAGGTGTTGCGTTTAGTAGCGCGTAGGATGAACAGGGTAGCGCGTGGAACTAACCTAGCGCATAGAAGTCACAGAAGTTCGCATGAAGCAGGGAGTTTAGCGCGTAGGCATAACCTAGCGCATAGGATTGAAAGGGTAGCGCTTAGGCAAAGGGGTTTAGCGCGTAGGACTAACCTAGCACATAGAATGAAAAGGGGAGCGCTTAGGGAGTATATATTAGCGCATAGACAGAGTTTAGCGCATAGGTTAGATTGGGTAGCGCATAGATAGAATCTAGCGCATAAGGCAGATAGGTTAGCGCGTAGGAGAAGTAGCCTAGCGCGTGGGTCTGTTTTAGCGCATTTCAGGTCTGTTTTAGCGCATCCATGAAAATTTTGTAGTTTGGGCAGATTTTTGAAAAGTTATGTTTTTGCGTGCCTGTCGTGTTTTTGATGCATGTATCCAAGATGAGTATTTGTATAACTTGTTTTGATGTGAAATTTTCCAAGTTATGTATAGATATCAAGCTGTTTGTGTTGATCAAAACATGATTATTTGCGTTGTCTGTTTTAAGTTCAAATGTTTATGAAAGCCTAAGTTGTTTTACAAGCCGATATGGGTTGGAAACTTAAGTTGTTTTACAAGTTTTGATATGGGTGGGAAACTTGAGTTGTTTTACAAGTTTATGTGATTGTGGTACTTGAGTTGTTTTACAAGTTTTGATATGGTTTTTGAGAACTTGAGTTGTTTTACAAGTTGATATGAAATGATTAGGATTTTGAACTTTGATTGTAGATGAGCAAATGTGTTTCATGTTGTTGATGTAAGTTTTATTTTGATATCTTTGTGTTGATGTGGAAACTGATATTGGATATGTGTTGTTTGTTGACAGGAGCGATTGGGTATTGTGCAGTCGAGGGAGAGATTCCCGAGACCATGGACATTGATACCACGTCTGTCACAGGCAGACTTGGATATTATTGAGCGATGCGGATTGACCTCGCTTCTGGATATGCCTCGGTTTACTGTGAACTGGGGACTGTTGACAGCTTTGGCAGAGAGGTGGCACAGTGATACGAACACCTTTCATTTTGCCATGGGAGAGATGACAGTGACACTAGAGGACAGCTATCGCATTCTGCGCATTCCTATGGTAGGAGCCATATTACCATATGAGCAGACAGAGGAGGGCGGTACAGAGGCGCTGCGTCGCATATTTCATGATGAGATTGTCTGCGGCTATGAGATCCCCTGGCAGGAGTTTCTGGATTTAGATTATGCACCGCTGCCATCTGTACTGGCAGGATTTATTGGAGGATTCCTTTGTCCTGATCGCAGGTCAAAGGGATTTTCAGTGGGATGGGGGCTGGTTCTGGAACAGATGGTCACACAGGGCCAAAGATTTGCATGGGGGTCAGCGATGTTGGCCCACCTTTACAGGAGCCTGCATGAGGTAGTATACCTTGATTATGGGAGTTTATCAGCAGGGGTGACCCTTTTACAGGTATGGTGCTGGGAGCACATTCCAGCAGCTAGGCCACTGGCAGACAGGGATAGGCCCGTAGGGGCAGCTTATGCGTATGGATATAGAGGCCTAGTTGTCCAGCATAAGCTGGGCAAACTAGAGCACTGGAGGAGGGTATTCGATGATATAGATACGGTCACCTAGAGACCGTATACAGGCTGCGAGGTATGGGCCGAGGATGGGATGGAGATGCCGTTCGTTTTCATGACGAGGTATCTGATCGGGAGGACTCCGTTCGTTATTGAGCGGTTCGTGGTTACCCGAGTTTTGCGACAGTTCGGGAGGCAGCAGGGGATTCCGCAGGGAGCGTGCTTGTACGCACGGCGTCAGCAGGATGTGGCCGATTGGGGGCCGACCATTGATAGTGTTGTGGCCATTGAGGAGTTTATAGGGTTGGCCGGACAGATCTGGGACTATGCACCAGAGATACAGGATGCTGGCATGACTGACGAGTTTTCTCGTTTATTTGCTGCTCGGGCCGTGGCTAGGATCTCAGATCCAGAGGAGATGAGACCGGCATTCGATTCAGATGGAGAGGAGGGAGACAAGGGAGATGATGGGGATGATGGGGATGATGGAGGAGATGGAGGAGATACAGGGAGGAGGAGAGGTAGAGGTGTGCAGAGGGCAGTACGGTAGGGCAGGATTGAGAGGGGGAGAGGAGGATTGGCCATTGGGGCCGGGAGAGAGGGTAGAGTGACGGAGGTGCTGGCTGCAGTGGGAGGAGAGGAGGAGGTGGGGAGGTCAGTATAGAGGAGGAGGATAGATATACTCCCACCTCCTGCACCCAGGACAGGCCGAGTGGGAGGAGTGGCGCCAGCATAGGTACCACTGCGGGTTCGAGTGTCAGGTCACGTAGAGGATGCACAGATCCGGACCCTACAGATTACTGTGCAGCAGCTGCAGGCACGGATTTTGACCTATCAGTGGCAGATTTCGCAGTTTACCATTGAGAGAGATACGGAGATAGAGCGGCGGGGTCGAGCGGAGGAGGCCTTGGCGAGTGTACAGAGAGCAGCGGCGGGTGGTCCATTGAGAGACACCCTGAGAGAGCTAACATGGAGAGTACAGGAGGTCGAGTATTATAGGCGGCATTATGAGGATGCAGTACCCAAAGAGCGACGTGTAGCGAGTTTTGCACAGTCGAGATCGAGTCGATCTCGAACTGCTGGGACACGCTCTGAGAGCCGAGGAGTGACTGGGCCAGCGAGACAGGACCCTCCTGCAGATCCGGGGGCGAGTGTATCTGGAGCTAGGCAGGATCCTCCTGGAGATCCAGGGCAGGTGCATCCGGAGCGAGACCATCTCCATCAGGGGATAGTCACACTTGAGAGACATGGCCTCTATTGTATTTTTGGATGTTTGCATACTTTGTACTGGACATATTTTTGAGACACATTTTGTAGATTTTGATCATTTTTTGAGATATATATATATATATATATATATATATATATACGGAGCACCATTTTTGATCGATGTGATGTGTTTATGGATGCATTTTATGTGTGCTACTTCCTTTCATATGATGATGTAATGCTTACATATATGATGTAATGTGTTATGCAGGATGTATGTTTTTATATGCTATGAGATGTATCTTGAAAATGAGATGTATGATTTAATATGCTGTTACATGTAATATGAAATGATGTAATAATGATGTAATAATGATATGGGATAATGATGTGCGATTAATTGTAAAATGATATGCAACTAATTGTAACATGATATGCAACTAATTGTAAAATGAAATGCAACTAATTGTAAAATGAAATGCAACTAATTGTTTTTTTTGGAGCATCTCTCATTCTGTATTTGCCATCCAATATAACCATTTATTTGCTTTCTTTGTAAATATCATCATGGAGCATTTATCGATTTTTGGATATGTTGAAAATTTATACAAGCATAATGGTATAATTGAACCATAATGACCTGAGAAAAATTTACATGATATTTGATTTTGCAAGATAGCACAAGCATCAAGGTATAATTGAACCAGGATGACCTGAGTGTGTATTGCGTAAACATACAAGATTAGAACATTTATATGCATGAAATGGAATCAGGCCTTCAGTGATATGGATCACGTCTCGAGGCAAATATTCACACAATACAAGTGATCACCTCCCAGACAGAAGACTAAGAAAAATTTTGGAAATTCCTCATGATCTCTGGCTGTGAAGCTTTTTATGAGATAAAGAGGAGATTCCAATTAAAAAAATTCAAAATGCAAAATAATCAAGACCTTAATGCGATAATGCAACATTTAGTACTTCAGAAAATCATCCATCCTTGAGTTTCTTGTGTATTTGTTTGTGTTTTGGTTTTTGTGATGTATTGTAGTTGTGTTTGTTGGATGTCATATGTCTGAGTTTTGCAATAGTTGGTATGTCTTGAATGTTTGCAAGTTTTTGAACAGTTTAATGCCCCTAGATGAGTGTTCTTCTGGATATGATTATGTACAGTGATTTCCAAGCCGTGGTGAAATGCGGTAGATGAATAACTCAGGATAGTGACTACGCTAAGTATGTCCTGAATGGATATATGCTGGGTGTCGGACGATGGCCGATAGTGTTTTGATGGATAAAATGGCATGGATATAGATAAAGAAGCCCTCCTTTTACAAGGGCGCCTGTTTACCAGGTTTTCACCATTTGTTTTTATTGTACTTTGTATTTTTGCTTTTTCTGGATTTTTTTGATTTTTTTGTTTGTTTTTGGCTTTTTTCGTGCACTAGGCTACCTTAAGTATAGTACTTCTTTAGATGAATGCTGTTAGTTGGATCATCGAGCACATCTCCTTCAGAATTTGTTAGCTGATAGGCACCTGATCCATAGACTGATATGATGACATAGGGACCCAACCAATTAGGTTCAAATTTCCCTTTCTTTTCTCTATCTTGCTGGTTTCTTGGATTTTCTTTGAGGACTAGATCACCAACTTTGAAGTTACGAGGAATGACCTTATGATTGTAGCTCCTGCACATGCATTGCTGATATGCTTTGAGATGAGTATAAGCATGTTGGTGTCTTTCATCTAATAGTTCCAGTTCTTGCAGTCGGTTAACTCGATACTCTTCATCGGGGATCAAACCTTTCAAAGAGACTCTAAGAGATGGAATTTCTACCTCCAAGGGTAAAATAGCCTCGGATCCATATACCAATGAATATGGTGTTGCCCCTGTAGGTGTGCGAATGCTGGTCCTGTAGGCCCAAAGTGCTGGATTGAGTTGTACGTGCCAATCTTTGCCTGCATCATTCACTGTTTCTTGAGAATTTTTAGGATTGTTTTGTTAGATGCTTCTGCTTGACCATTTCCCTGAGGATAGTATGGTGTAGAAAACCGATGTTGGATTTTGAATTTTTCACATAATTCCTGCACATCTTGGTTTTTGAAAAGTCGCCCATTATCTGTGATGATGGAACTTGGAATACCATATCTGCAGATCAGATAATTGAGGATAAAAGAGGCAATTTGTTTCCCGGTCACTGTGGTCATGGGAACTGCTTCGATCCATTTGGTAAAGTATTCTGTTGCAGTTATAATGAACTTGTGTCCATTTGAAGATGAAGGATGTATTTTGCCAACTAGGTCCAGTCCCCACTGACAAAAGGGCCATGATGTTGTAAAGGGCTGCAGTTCCTGTGCTGGTGCATGTATCAGATTGCCATGGATCTGGCATTTAGGACATTTCTTGGCAAAGTGATATGAATCTTTCTCCATTGTAGGCCAGTAGTATCCCATTCGTAGAAGTTTTTTAGCAAGAGTAGTGCCACTTGAATGTGTGCCACAAATACCTTCGTGAAGCTCGTGTAAAGCAGAATCGGAATCATTACGATCAAGGCAACGAAGAAGAGTACCATCTAGACCTCGATGATATAGAGTATCAGTGGTAAGGGTGTAACGGGAAGCTTGTCATAAAGTTACGTTTTTGGTTACGGGATTGGTCAATGGGTAAGATATTATGCTTGAGGTAGTCGTATATCGGTCCATATAGTGGAGAATCGGAACCAGTCAAGGTATAGATAACATGGGATTCGGAGTGGTCATAGGCAGGGGAGAACAGTTGCTCTACCAGGAACTCATAACGACTCTGTTGCTCAGGAATTTGTAGTAGCAAAGCGATTGTAGCCATTGCATCGGCTGCTTTGTTGTTCAACCTTGGTATTTGCTCAAAGGTGATGTGCACAAAATACTGTTTGAAGTCATCCACCATGTGTTTGTAAGGTAGTAGCTTGTCGTCCTTTGTCTGATAGTTGTTGTTGATTTGATTGATGACCAATTGTGAGTCTCCATAGACTTTTAATTCTGTGATTTTCCATTCCACAGCCATTTTGATGCCGATGACCAGTGCTTCATATTCAGCCACATTATTTGTGCATGGAAACATAAGTCTGTATGATTTTGGCATAGTGTGTCCTTCAGGAGTGATGAACAGAATGCCGACACCTGAACCATGTTGAGTATAAGATCTGTCAAAGTATAGGGTCCATTGTTTAGTAGTAAGAACAAGTACATCCCTGTCCGGAAATTCAACCTCCATGGTTTGTTTGCCTGGTAGCGGTGCTTCGGCCAATTGATCTGCAATTGCTTGTCCTTTGATGGCTCGTCTTTTTGTGTATTGGATGTCGAATTCACTGAGAATCATGACCCATTTAGCCAATCGGCCTGTAAGAGCAGCTTTGCTGAGTAGATATTTGAGAGGATCAATTTTTGCAACTAGCTTTATGGTGTGTGCGAACATGTAATGTCGGAATTTCTGAGATGCAAAGACTACTGTTAGGCAAGCCTTTTCAATAAATGTATAGTTGAGCTCATAGCCATTCAATGTTCTACTGATGTAGTATATGGCATGTTCCTTTCCTTGTTGATCTTCTTGGGCCAATAGTGCCCCCAGTGAAATATCTGTTGTTGAGATATATAGAATAAGTGGCTTTCCGGCAACTGGTGGTACTAGAACTGGTGGATTCATCAGGTACTGTTTAATTTGGTAAAAAGATTCTTCACACTTAGCCTCCCATTTGAAAGGTACATTTTTGTGTAGCAAATGGTTAAATGGAAGACTTTTATCTGCCAGCTGAGCGATGAATCACCGGATTGATTGAAGTCGTCCCTGTAGAGATCTAAGTTGACTGATATTTCATGGTGGTGGCATTTCCATGATGGCTTGTACCTTTGCTGGATCAACTTCAATACCTTTAGCTGATACTATGTAGCCTAGTAATTTGCCTGATGTAACCCCGAAGACACACTTCTTAGGGTTGAGTCGGACTTGGAATTTTTGCAATCAATCAAAGATCTTTGTTAGAATGCCGAGATGTTCAGCTCTGGTGAAGGATTTTGCTAGTAAATCATCCACATAGTCTTCCATAAATGTGTGCATCATATCATGGAAGATGGTTGTCATTGCTCTTTGATAAGTGGCCCCTGCATTCTTTAAGCCAAAAGGCATGACATTCCAACAGTACGTCCCCCAAGGACAGGTGAATGTTGTTTTATCTTGATCTTCAGGAGCTATCTTAATTTGGTTATAACCTGAGAAACCATCCATTAGTGAGAGCATTGCATGGCCTGCTGTGAGATCTACAATTATATCAATACTTGGCAGAGGAAAGTCATCCTTTGGGCAAGCTTTATTGACATCTCTGAAGTCAGTACATATTCTTATACTACCATCTGGTTTTGAGACTGGAACAATGTTGGAAATCCATTCTACATAGTCAATAGGTCGGATGAATCCGACATCTAATAATTTCTTTAATTCCGTTTTGACCATGAGTGCTATCTGTGGATTCATCTTTCGTAGTTTCTGCTTGACTGGCTTGACTCTTGCAGAGATGGACAAGTGATGCATGATTAGGTGTGGATCTACTCCGGGCATATCAGCATATGACCAGGCAAAGTTAATTTGTTGTCCTTTAAAGAAGATGATGAATGTCGATCTTTCCTCCTCTGTCAAAGATTCTGCAAGGTGAATGTTTCTAGCTGCTTTGGTGGTACCAATGTTGATTGATTGAGTGGGCTCAATCAATATGGGTGATCGTTCATGAAAATGTTCAGGAAGAGTGTCAAGTCTCCCATCGTTAGGTGCCTTAAAAAGGTTTTCACCCTCGGATGCGTCCTTTATTTTTACTTTTTTGGGATCCATTGCTGCCATTGACTGGTTTTCAGCATTAGATTCATTATTTGATTCATTTTTGCGACTGAGAGACTTGGCACTCCCTGATTTACAAATATCATTATGTCGTTCACTGGTAGAGCCTATTTCCAGATTTACGGTACATAGGTAATGGACAATAGATGCATCATCTGGGAAAATAGGTATATCACTTGTTTCAGGTTCGTTCCAGTTGATTAGGTCAGGAAAGACAAGTGGTAAGGAATCATGGGGTGGGTCAAGTTCAGCTACTGTAAGTGTTAGGATAGAGTTATCATCGTGATGGGTCTTGTTTTTAAAGAAGTCTAAGGTTTCATCGAGGTCTTCGATGGCATCATCTTTGACATAGACTTGTTCGTAATATTTCTGTTCACTTTCTGGAGCGTCATAGATATGTTGTGGTCCAAATTCAAGAGGTCTATCTTCTGCGTTATGTTCTTCTTGAGAAATGGATATGAAATCAGCATCATCTGGGATATTTGTAGTAGTATCAGAGCAAGCACCCCATTCATATTCATTTGAATCTGTCTCATAGGCATCATCCCAAATTCTATCTGTGCTGTAAACAGGTATGTTGTATGGCGAAAACAAATCTTTGATGATGGATACTATTTTGATATTCTATGTTGATTCTGTATCCGAGCCGTCTTCTACAGTCTGGATTTGTTCATAGATTGTGCTTCCTCGGGGAGGAATGATGGTTTCTTGTGATGATAGGATTTGTTCTTGAGCCATTGGTGTGTGAATATGAGCCACTGCTGTAGAGATGGCCTTCTTATGATTCAAAAGCTTTCCCTGATGTATCTTCTGATCTTGACGTTCTCTTGCCTTGCGGATTGTTTCTGCTGATTCAAAGAGAGCTTCCTGCCAGGATTCTTCCTTGTATTTCTTCTTTTCCTTCCATTGAGGTTTTGCATTTGTGTGTGGTGGCCTTTTCAATAGGAAAGTGAATTTAGAACCTAATCCTGCTTTATTTCTACTAGGTTGTGAAGGAAGATCTATAGGTTCTGTAACTCCTTCTTGGCGTTTCCCAATAGGTCCTTTGCTGCCATATCCCATTTGTTTCATGATCAAGTAGCCTTTTCCATATAGGTGTGTTGGTAGAACAATGTCTAGAGCGGCCGCTCTATTAGCTTCTTCTTCATCTTTGTATAGCCAGTTAAGAACATCCTTATCTTCTGATTCATGTGCTATAGTCCCCAATTGGATGAAGGTACCATCAAATTTAGTTATGGGCTGAGTTGCCAGATGTGTTGATATAGTAGGTAAACCATGCGATCTAGGTGATGTTGGCAATCTGGTCAAACATAAAGGCTCCATAGAGTATTCGCCCATGCCTTGGTCTTTGATTTGCATTTTCTGTTTGAAGTCTCCCCATAAAGAGTTGGATTTTGCTGTTGGTGGATCAGATGTTGAAGACCGCTGCTTTTCTCTGTTATAAGGAACCAAACTGTCTTGGGCGGCCCCCATCGCATTGCAATGTTGAAATGGATTGTGATCAGCTGATATGGAAATTTCCTGTCCATCATAAGGAAACTTGACACACTGGTGATATGTGGAAGGTACTGCTTGCATTTCATGTATCCAGGGTCGGCCTAATAAAATATTGTAGGTTAGATCGATATCTAAGACTTGACAAATAGTATCCTTTTGTACTGGGCCCACTTGAATAGGCAATATGACGGTGCCTTTAGAGGACCGTTCCTCATCATCATATGCTTTTATGGTAATCTTTTTGCAAGGATCAATAGATTCTTCTGAGAAGCCTAATGCACGGATAAGCTTTAAAGTACAGATATTAAGGTCGGCTCCTCCATCTATTAGGACTCTCTTGACTCGGTGTTTGCAAACAATGACTTCAATATGGAGAGGAGTATTATGCGGATGACTCAATGAAGTATTATCATGCTCTGAGAAGGTGAGGTTATGAGATTTTGTCATGTGGGCAACCATAGCTTGGAATCTGTCTGTATCTAGATTTTGAGGTACATTTGTTTCTAATAGCGCTTGCTCCAATATGTCTTTGTGTCTTGGAGATAGTTTCAACAATTCCAGGATAGATATCTGAGTCGGAGTTTTGCGTAGTTGATTAACTAAGTCGTATTGGATTTTTGGTGTGGTGATTGGAAGTGTAGTGTGTCCCTTCAAGACATATTTCTGAGTCCGGGTTGTTACATTGACAGATTCATGATCACGTTTATCTCGAATGGTTATAACATTGACTTGATGGTCTTCGGCTGATATGTGATTGATTGTGTTGTTGTAGATGTGATTAATACGAGCTCCGCGTGTATCATTTGAAGTTGATGCTCCATCTTTGTTGTAATTTGGAAGAGGATCTTTGAAGGCTTCGTGATCATTGTTTGTTTTGAGACCATCCACCGTTAAGTCACCTCGATCAATCATGTCTTGGATTATGTGTTTCAATCTCATGCACTCGTTTGTTCTATGACCTTTGTTGCAATGAAAATCACAATAGTGTGAATCATTCCACCAAGGTGGTTTGATTGGGGGTTCATAATTGTTGATTGGAGGTAAAGAAAGAACCTTGTTTGCCAACAGTTCTCTGAATGCGGACTCTAATGATTGACCCAATGGTGTGAAGATACGTTTATGGAAATTGTTGGTGTTGTTACGTGAATTGTTGTTAGGCCCTGGATTCAGGTTTTTGTTCGGATTATCGTTGGCGTTGTTGGTATTGAGTTGTCCTTGAGCATTGTTTGGTGCATATGTGTTGGCACTGGGAGTAGCATTTTTAGGATTTTTCGTATTTTGAGTATTTCCTGATAAGGCAAGCACTGGCTATTTAGATTTGGGATCATATGATTCATTGTTGCCTTCATTTTTGTTTCGAGTCCAAAATCGAGTTTTGTCCAAATTAGTGTTGTTTTGGTTATTGTAGTTTGATGAGTTCGTCCCTTCTTTGTAGAACTTGAGTGTTCCCTTTTTGACACAAGCTTCCTCCACTTGAATGCCATTTTCGATCAATTTGTCAAAAGATGGTATGCATTGAAGTTTGAGTCTATAACTCATCTCACCATTCAAGTTATCAATGAAGATTTCCATTTTCTCTTTTTCAGGAATATCTCGAGGATATCTTGATACCATGCGTCGCCAACGTTGAAGGAATAACATGAATGTTTCATTGTTCTTTTGTTTGGTGTTGCAAATATCTAGCATGGTTATGGCATGTTGGATGTTGTAAGAATAATGGGTGATGAATTTGTTAACCAATTCGTCAAATGATCTGACAGGTGGTGTAATCTTGGATAACCATTCCATTGTTTGTCCTCCCAGGCTTCTTGGGAACAACCTCATTAGATAAGTGTCATTATGAGCAAATTCCAGACTCATAGTACAAAATTCTCGAACATGATTTCGAGGATCACCTTTCCCATCATATTTATCAAATTTGGGAATGTCTAAGTTTGGAGGAAAAGGTATCATGTTTAAGCTTCTGTCAAATGGATAAGGGCAAATTTCATTTATAGAATACCGCACTGTTGTCCCTTGTTGCATATCGTGTATTTGTCTTTGCAACATTTGCATTTGTTGAGTAAGAGCAACCAAGGGCGCATTATCTTGTCGAGGGAAGAGTTCTTCCCTCGTATTTGTTCTTAACTGAAAAGGTGTAGTAAATGGTATGTGCTGTTCTGGGGTTTCAAAAGCAGGTACTCGTATTTCTGGTATATGTTGTTCTGGAATATGTTGTTCAGGTATGCGAGTTTCTTCTTCCCTTTGTTGTTCTTGATATGTATATTGTTGAGATCCTGTTTGAAAGACGTTCGCGTCGAAATCTTCAGGAAGTTTCACACCTTTGCTTGTAAGCATGAGTAGATATTTTTCTGTGTCATTTTCCATGAGTTTTTCGATGAGTTTTTGGAATGAAGGATTTTCTTGACATTCCTGAAGAATTGCGTCAGTAATTTCAGGATCGTCTGATGATGGAACTTCAAAAGGATTTGATAATCTACGATTCATACTTGATTCCGCGGGTGTCTCACTTTGTTTGTTTCGTTGAGAGCGAGTGATAGACATTTCAATAGAAACTTTCAGTGATGAAAGGAACAAAGTCCTCATTGCTGTTTTGCTCTGGCATTGGTGGTTCTGATCGAGATGTGTTATATGTGATGCACTCGTCGGGTAAGAATGCGGGATTGATTTTCCCACCTCGTTTTATCTTTTGATTAAAAGAAGACTTTTGACAGTATGCTCTTGTTTTCAGGGGTTCTTTGTCAAATTCGCTGGATTTGTTTTGAATATAACGTTTGACGTGATGAAGAAATACCCGATGAGATTTGAAGAGTTGACGATTGATGTATAAAAACTTGTTTCGCTTGATGAATTTGGAAAAGCTAGGTTGTTGTTTCTTCAACGTGATGTTACGATAGAGGTTCTTTCTTCTCAGAATAAGGGGATTAGTCATGCATGAGTGATCAATGATTTCATTTGATTTGTTTGGATTTAGTTGATTTTTGTTTTGAAAATTTCAAAGTTTACTTTATCAGAATGAAGGTTTAGATATCTCTTCACGATAAAGTGTGTCAAATGATATGGATAAGAAGTTTCCCGATCTGAAAACTGGATTTTGACAATTTGAAAATTTTTAGACAAGTGTTTGTGAGATAAAAATCCGTAAGATGGTAAAGGATTTGATTGATACTGATGATGAAAATGTTCCGGATTATGATAGGAAAGACGTCCTCTATTGCTCGATTCGTTTTCGGATTCTGACAACTTTGTTTGACACAAATTTGACTTGAGAAATAGTTTTAATGATTTGTTTTTGTCACTCTGGTTTGATAAAAGATGTGTTTTGATGAAAAACTGTTTTCAAAATATTTTTGAAATTTTCTAAATTTTCGGTTTTTCAACTCTCTGTTTTTCTATCTTTTCTCACGCGCTAAAGCAGAGGTTTGATGTGCTACCTAATTTTCCTGATGCGCTAAAATGATTCTCACACGCGCTAGTCTGCCCCCGGTTACGTGCTAAAGTATTGATTCTCGAAAAAATTTGTTTTTAACTGTGAAAGATGTACGTGCTAGATTGGGCTTTACATGCGCTGACTTCTTCGGATAATGCGCTAAAATAGGATTTCTACGCGCTAAGCTGATTATTTCACGCGCTAAAACCGGTTGTTTGAATTTTGCTGTGAAGTTTGTTTGGAAAACAACGCGCTACACTGTGCCTCCTACGCGCTATCTGTTTTGGTTAATGCGCTAAAATGGGCTTTCTACGCGCTAACCTGTTTGTTTCACGCGCTAAGACAGGCTGTTTGAATTTTGCTGTGAAGTTTGTTTGGAAAACAACGCGCTACACTGTGCCTCCTACGCGCTATCTATTTTGGTTAATGCGCTAAAATGGGCTTTCTACGCGCTAACCTGTTTGTTTCACGCGCTAAGACAGGCTGTTTGAATTTTGCTATGAAGTTTGTTTGGAAAACAACACGCTACACTGTGCCTCCTACGCGCTATCTGTTTTGGTTAATGCGCTAAAATGGGCTTTCTACGTGCTAACCTGTTTGTTTCACGTGCTAAGACAGGCTGTTTGAATTTTGCTGTGAAGTTTGTTTGGAAAACAACGCGCTACACTATGCCTCCTACGCGCTATCTGTTTTGGTTAATGCGCTAAAATGGGCTTTCTACGCGCTAATGTTTTCCTGAGACGCGCTAGAATCTATTTTGCACGTGCTAAAGGTTTATTCTCTATTTTGCTTTGCAGTTGAAACGCTACTGTTTTTGTTGTACACGCTATTTTTTATTTTGGATGCGCTAAAAGATCTGTTACATGCGCTAAGATGTTGCTCTCACGCGCTAAACTGCCCTATTTTTTCTTTTGGTGGTTTGTGTGAGGATTTTGATTTTTTTGTTGAGAGAAATTTTAAGTATGATGGATGATTTTTTGAAATACAAAATGCAAGCACGGCACACAAAGTACAATCATTTCGCCTGATCTAACAGAAAGTGTATGTTCTGTCGAGGATGTGTTCAAATCCCCAATGTTCTAACTGGTTGGATACAAAATAAAACACTTCAGAAAGACTCTTTATTCAAGGGTCATAAGTAACATCATAGCCCACTAGTCTCGATACTCCGTCAGCTCAAACAACCGTGTCACCCCCTAGAGGGTGCCCGTTTTTTTACCTTTTGCCAGAAGTTAACCCAAAGTGAATTGCTTCACAGTTGAGTAGTTATCTTGGGAGATATATGGTGAGTAATCTTGGGGGCGGATTCTTCCCCACCCTTGCACTATGATGTTACAAATGTTTGGATACTGACTCAGCTCAAAGTTTCTAATGCTAAGGTTCTTAATCAGGCTTCTCGTTCGGCCGTCAGTGATAAACTCCCTCAGGAGGCTTCCCAACCTTTAGAACAAAGGCTTTACGTATCTCAAGGATACTGGGGGAAGGCTAATCATTGCGCGCAACCGTTGAAAAGGACTTTCGTCACTTTCCACATTTGATTATAGTGGGTTGGAATTCTTGGCATCAAAGTCGTTCCCCACTTAGGTCGTTCCCTTCACACCGGCCATAAACGGCTTTAAGAGTTGATTGCAACTCCTCGGGAAGGCAGGCCTGCTAAAGGAGTTATTGCTTGAAGTACAGAAAGCATAAGAGTGGTTTGGCTTTTTGGTCACCCAGTTAAGGGGAGAGCATATACCTTCCACTTTCGAGACAAGGCAAATAAGTTTGTTCTTTTTAACCCTCAAGACAATAATTTGCTAACTTCTATTTGGAGATGTTGCTCCAACAAACATGATGTTCTTTTTAATCCTTCATAGAAATAATTATCTAATTTATGGAAAATAGATCGTCAACAAAGCAAATACGATTTTTGGAGGTCAACAAAAGAAAAAACGTTTTGCTTTAAAAGCAAACTTTCTCGCTTTTCCTGCAAGAAACTTGTTAAAAATCCTGCAAATAGATAGAACGAGAAGGCTGTTAGTTTGTTTCGGGGGACTTCCACAAGTCTAAATTTTTGAATTCGGTTACAA
Organism: Cryptomeria japonica; assembly: GCF_030272615.1. Classification (NCBI taxonomy): domain Eukaryota; kingdom Viridiplantae; phylum Streptophyta; class Pinopsida; order Cupressales; family Cupressaceae; genus Cryptomeria; species Cryptomeria japonica. The sequence continues at coordinate 410,885,400 of NC_081410.1, forward strand.
ATTCTTTTTTTGTTTGTGGTGTTTATGATGCGCTACAGAACAAACTGTACGCGCTACAATACTCGTCGGATGCGCTATAATTCTTTCTCCATGTGCTATTCTGTTGCCCTGATGCGCTACTCTGTCTATCGTACGCGCTAATTCTGTGTTTTGATTTTTCTCGCGATCCGTTATGCAAGAAAAATTTGAATCTTATGCGCTAACTGTTGGTTTCAACGCGCTGGAATATGTATGGAAAGCGCTAAAAGGTTCGGTGGATGCGCTAATCTGTTAGGTCAATGCGCTAATCTGTGTTTCGCTGGCGTCGACACCTACAGGAAAATTTGTCAAATAGTGTCATGCGTTGAGGAACCGTGTTTACGTGCTAAGACAGTAGGCACACGTGCTAAACAGTAGGCTAGAAGCGCTAAACTGTTGGGCGGATGCGCTAAAATGTCTTTTCGACGCGCTAGTTCTAGTTTCCTGCGTACCTGCAAAAGTCCTTAAATTCAAAAAATGATAGGTTATTGGGGTTTGAGCCCCACAGTGGGCGCCAAAAATGTATGCGGGAAAAGTGGGCGAATAAAACTTAATATGTGAAAATATAAGAAATATCAGTCCACACACACACACAGGACTTCTTGATGCAAGCTATGGAGTAACGTAGTGTTACTCAGCTTCCCAAGGAGGGTCCCATGGTTCTCTATCTCACAATGTCCCTCAAACCAATGTTTTTGCTCTCAAATTACTGAGCAAAATGGTTTAGGGATGGCAAATATGAGAACGAGAGAGATTTTTAACTGATTTTAGTATGAGATGTGTTATAAGCTAGGTATGATGCTAGAAATGCAATAAACTAACTATAAGATGACAAGGTTAGTAAACAAACTATCCTAGCATACTATATTTAGTCTATAATTGAACTAAAATGATAAAGAACTTATTCTAATATTCATATTCATGATTAATTCTGATCTAAAGAGAGGCTAAATGATGAGCATAAAATGATATGAAAGCTTGAAACAATTTGAGCATAAGTGTGATGCTTCAAATTTGAAAGATGATTGTTAAGAATGGAGGAATGAGAGCTCTATTTATAGCACAAACAGGGCAATGGATGGTCAGGATTGAAAGGTTTAATCAAGGGCCAGGTTTGAAAGTTGGGGATCCATGTGCATAATTTGCACCAATGACAGGGTGACAAATGTCCACACAGGATTGGGTTGAAAGAAGAGGTTGGAGGCATTAAAGGCCTGAGAAGACCTCATGGTTATCTAAAGGCTAAGGGTCAAGTCTAAGTTAGGTTTACCCAATGAATTAGGATCTAATCCAAAGATAAACCTTTGTGCAAATGATTAAGAGATAATCATGGTCAAAGCATTAATGACCTGATGAGACCCTTGGGTTGGATAGAGGTTGAGTCAAAACAAATGTTTTAACCATGTGGGAGGGTTTGAAATAACCATTAATGGTTATTGGAGACTTTGGGGATTAAGTGGTTGAAGGTTGGAAGCCTTCAATGGTTTTCAAAGACTTTGGGGGTTTTGGTGGTTGAAGGTTGAAAACCTTCAATGGTTATCCAAGACTTTGGGCCATTTGAGAAGTGACCTCCCTTTGCTTAGGGATGTGACAAAATTTAGGGGAGGGTTAGGTTAATTAGAAGCGATTAGAAGATTCTAGAAGGGTTTAGAAAGGGTTTTGGGATTTTGCAAGTGGATGGAGGATAATAGGATTTAATTGAATTATTTGATTTTCATTCAATTTGGTTGTAATTAAATAAATTTGATTTATTCAATTTAGGATAACTATTTAATTAAATTTGAATTTAATTAAAAGTGGCTAGGGGGATTTAATTGACTAAAATGATTTATTCATTAAATGGGTATAGTGAATTTAATTTAAATAAATTGAGTAACTTATTTAATTAAATAGAGGAATGTGGATAATTTAATTAAATTGGATTTAATTAAATAGAGAAATGAACATAAAATATTCATTTAGGAATATGGTCATTTTTATACGTCTACAATTATGTTTACATATTATACTTTATAATATATAAAAAAATATATTGTTCTCTGAGCTTGTGACTAACCTCGACATGTTTACCCATCTATTAAAAACCTCAGATAGGAAAACAAGTGACTCGTAAAGAAAGAACCTATTGAAGCATTCCTAGGTTTTGGGAACCTCAAGAACCTTCGGTTCCCAAGAAGCTCATGACCTATGACAAGTTAAAGAGTTTAGAGGGCCCAAGATAAAAGAAATAAATTAGTGGCACACGGAAGACAAGAAGAAGATGTCAAGGTTCAGAGGTGCCTGGTTCATGAGGAACCTGTAACCTCCAACAGAATAAAAGAACTTGACAAGAGGATAAAGAGGAGTGGTGTTGAAGGAAGAAAATGAAGACATTAGAGTTTCTAGAGGTTTGTAGTTCCCAAGGAACACTTGAACTCTATCAAAAGATAAGAATTGATAAAGCAAGAAAAATATTATTTCAAATACAAATAAAAATTTGATTAAAACATACTTATAAATTCATAGCTTACAATTTCACTATATCTAACTTCTTCCCTCTTCTATTCTTTGTTGCCAATGCACTACCAAGGACTCCTTCTAGGCCTCACCCAATATCCTTATTTCATTGTTGGAGATGCAACAAACGAGATATTTTCTAAAGGCTCAAGGAACTTACATGATAATGCAATTGGAATCAAAAACAAACTTCCCAATCTTGCTCACATCTTTCTTAGTTACATTAAAAAATATGCATGCAAAATGTGGAAGTGTGAATAAATGTTAAGAATCATAGGCTATGAATAAAGTTTCTATTTTGTGTAGATTTTCACCATATTTTCTTACCTTTTCCAAGATCAATATGAGAGATCTCGTACACTCTTAAAAATGATCTCATTCTTTTTCTCAATTCAAATTTGGAAGTAGTGCCTTAGCACTCCATTTACCCCATTACGTTGCTCCTTACCCTATGACATTGCTAGCTTACCTTTATTAGGATCTCTTTGCCATTTTGTAGTGATACAAGTTAGTTTCCAATCATATTTGGATAGCAACGTAATAGTCATTCTCCCTTGTCTCCATTCTAGGGGGACATTCGAATAATATTTCAATTTTCTCTCTTTTTCAAAGATTGTCTTTTTCCTTTGAGTTGCATTTTTCATAGCTTGAGGTCCTTTCTTAAATAAATTGGTCCTCCATGTGAGTAAAAGTATGTGGCTCGGTTGTACTTGTTCCTTATTTTCATTGGTGTGTCTTCTTATGAACTATCTCTCCTTTGTGAATGTGTGCAATCTTTCACAATGAATTCACTTTTACCCAACAATGGCAGGAGGTATGTATTCTTAGTTTCCTTCTCCTTTTCAAAAAAATCATCTTTATCAAAGATCTCCTCTATTTTCATAGGTGTATCTTTGGATAAATGTATCTCCTTGTGTGCATCCCTCAAAAGGATCCTTTTAGACTTGTTGCAAGATGTCTCTTTTACAACTATCTTTTTGTTGCTTATAAGAGTTAAAATGCCTCTTTAGATTGGAGTTATTTACATTTTTTCCTAAAGGATATCTCCTTGGTGATGAAGGTGTGTATCCTTGTTTCCATATTTCTTAAGACATCAACATAGGACTATGTTGACATCCTAAGGGGGGCATACATCATGGCCTCCATGTAGCATATGTTCAATTCAAGTTACAAATTTCATTGCATAATTCCTTTCTTGGTTATCCTTTTTCAATTCAAGTTGTGGATTTCCTTTCATAATTCCTTTCTTGGAACTTATCCTTAATGCATATTTCCTTACACAATGCCTTGTTGGAATATCTTTATTACATGTCTTATATAGGTCGTTGCATGCTTGAAACCAAACCAAAATTGTTAGAAGAGATGCTTAAAACATGAAAGTAGAGAACGACATATATAGAAAGATGTCAAGTCATCCTCTTTTTCAATTATGTAGGGTAGGTTGACAAGCATGATACAGATTGTTATACCCTTCAACCCTCCTTATGGTATATTTTTAGATGAGTACATGGGGGATTCACTAGCTAGGCAATATTATATCGTGTGTATTCATATTGGGGGGGTTTAATATCCCAAAAATTGACAACAACTTATTGCCTATCTAATTAAAACAAGGGGGTTTTTAATTTGAACTATGCAAAAAATACAATATCTGGTGAAAATAGCGGGTTTAATTCCAATTATGTATTGTGAGGGGGTGACAAAAAAGGAGTTTAGGGAAATATTTTTTGAAAATAGGGGGATTATTTAGTATTCCATGAATGCATGTGATATAATCCTAGTTCAGTAAGTGAAGCCCCCATGGATGAGTAGAACTAGCATAATACAATTTTCGATACTATTTCGACTCTTTGTTCTTACATGGATCACACAACATAAAACAACTTCTTTTCCCATGGGAATTCATGTTTTCATGGATCACCTAGCATGACACAAATTTATATCCCATGGAATCCACGTTCCTTCTTTCTCCCTCTCATGGATCACCTAACATAACACATCTTGATAGCCTGTGGTGTTCATTCTTTCTCCTTTCTTCTCTCCATGAGCTCATAGATTCTCTAGTTGTTGGATCATGGTTCATCATTTGATGCATGTTCTTATTCTTTCCTTATGACTACTTGTGTTCTTCTAATAACATTCTAAGATTGATATTTGTGGTTGAGGTATTTTGACTATTGAGGTCTCTTTAACTAGTTGACTTGGAGCCCTTGTTTCTCAATACTAACCCCTTTGTTTTCGATTAAGTGAAAAGAAGGTTTTAAAGGGGCCCTGAAACCCTTTTGTGGTGTGTCTTTTTTATTTGTTTTCCTTTGTTTTGTGTTCCCTTGCATGTTGTTGTATAAGTTTGGTTCCTCTAAATTAGTGATGTCTTATCTCTTTGTGATCTTACTCCTATTTGTCGAGAGTATTTGCATAGGATCATACTCCCATTAAAGTAGGGGCTAAATGTAGCATCATAAATTCTAACTGATACAACTTACATCTCATTCTAGTGCCCCTACTTTATCATGTCCCATCTTAGTTCTCCCCTTGGTCTGTTTTGGCCCATTTTATGCCTAATATCACCTGGCTACATGGCTGGGTGGACCCCATCCTGGGACTATTCCCTCTTAAACTTGTAGCATCCTAAAATTGTGTACCTTTATAATTTTGATTGCATTTGGGTCCTTACCTTAGCATTTGCAAATATGACCTCATTTTGACCTCATACGTCAACTCAGCCCCTTATCCTAGCCCCAAAAATGGGTAGTAATAGGGCATTGTGCCTTGATCCTCAATAGGACTAGACTGCCATGCCTTGGTCCTCCCTATTTGGGCCCCCCTTTGAAACCTTTTTTCCATTTCAAAATTTGAGCAGGAAATCTAGCCCCATGTCATCTTCTGGTAGAAAATTAATATATTTTTCGACTGGCAAGTATAAAAGGAGGATTTCACCTCCCATTTGATCATCCACACACATGAAATTCAATTCTAGATCAAGCAATCAAGCATCCAAATTCAAGTGAACAAGCTCAATTATTTTCCTTCAAGCATTGGAGCAACAATAAGGTCAAGATTCAAGCATTGGAGTTGACATTCATGTTCCATGTTGTTGAAGACTTCATAAAACCTTAATCTATGGGAAGACAAACAAAACTTAACAAGGAGGTATATCATTTGGTTTTCAGTCATTATTCAACATCTCCATCAAAAGAAGAATCTTCCATTACAACAATTCAATTATCTTTTATCTTTGTTTCAAGGTTAATTCCAAAACTGGGGTTTGACCTAAGAAAAATCCCTATTCCCAACCCTTTTCCTTTCCTAAATGTGTGCAAGTGCAGTTACAAAGCTACGATCTTAAGGATAAGCATTATTTACAGTGATAAATCAATCCCCCTTTGTTGTGTAAAAAATTTTCAAAGGACTAAAGCGATGAGCACCATGGTCTTGACATTTTAGGAGATCCTTCAGGAATCGGATCCAAATCTACTTATATTTCTTAGTTCCAGGTTGGTGGCTCAGCCTTGCATCTATAGCTTGATGTTTCTATGTTTCTATTCTCGTTTCCAACACTTTATCCTAATTTCAGTAATTCAACTTATAAAAGAGGTTAAACACAAATTCACACCTTGAATCCAATTAGTATTGTTAGTTCTTATCCTTGTTGGTTTGTGACTAAATCTATTGGATTCAACCCCTCTTTTGAATGTAAAGGTCCCTAACAAAAAGTTGGTGGTTTTATTCCTATGTTTGAAACCCTAATTTTTCACCCTTTGCATTTTGGTGAACCCAACGCCTTACATTTATAATTTTAATTTATATTCCTAGATCTGAGTGTTTATGCAATTTAAAATTCAAAATTTTATTTACAAGTTTAATTTTCAATCAAATTTCAATAATTTAGAGGTTAATTTCAAAAACCCTAATTTTTAAATTTAAAATTGAACTTGCAGGTTGTCTAATTTTGGATTAATTACTTCAAATCTAATTAATGATTCAAATTCAAAATTGCAATTTTATATCCAATTTCAAATTAATTTTCAAAAATTAAGAGTTTATTTTCACAAAGCCCTAATTTTTAAAAAAAATTAAATTTACTAGTGGATTGCATCTATCTTTTCAAAATCATAAATAAATTTTCCTAATTAATTGAACAATTATTTTTATAAAATTTTGCATTGTTTAATTATTTTAAAATTTAAATTTCCAAATTTCCCTCCTTTGTGCATGAGTTTTACTACTATTAGTCCAACCTATAATATCCCAGTGAGAAGAAGTTGTAGAATTAAGCCTTCCCAAGGTTCAATTATTGAGGATATGGAGCCTAATTTGGATAACTTGTTCCATGAGGATGTTAGTGGTTCTTCCAATCCTACAAATGATCCCTTTCATCCTCATTCTTTTCCTAATACTCATGATGTGGATGAATCACTAACTATGTTGACCGATTGGCAAATATTGACAATCAATTTGAAAATCTTTAATAGTGGATGAGTCAACAATACCTAGAAAGTGAGGCTCTACCACTAATTGAAGGATTAAAAAGAATGGTTAAAATTGATAAACTTGGTGTTGATTTGTTGCATGGTATTTCTCATATTATTAATAATAATATTATGTCTATGAAGAGCAGTGCCAAAGTCCTCGGTTATACACAACCTCCTAGTCATGTTAATCATTCCATTCCTATGACTACTCCAATGGCTAGTGTTCCCACATTTACATCTAACATCATGGATACCTTTACATAAAATGTCATACCTACACATGTTAGTCAAGGGACCAACTCCTCTAATCATAATTCCTTCATCCATCCTCTTGTGAGTCTTCCATTTGTTGCACAATCATCTCTGATACCTCCCTACAATAGTGTTCCACCTCCTTATTGTCAACCTTTAACATCATACAATAATTTTACCCCCCCTTTTCGATCTAACATATCCAATTTTAATCCATCCACTGAAGCTACCATAAATAATCTATCCCAAACAATGTCTTCCTTACAACAACAAATAGATTCCATGAATCAATCTTAGTACAATGTGCTCACATTTGATGTAGCAAGCCCATTATCCAATGACATTGTTCATGTTGTCCGTCCTAAACATGTGGACATCCCTCAATTGGATAATAGAAAAGGTGATCCTTTAACTCATGTGAAGACAGTTTGAACTTTGTGTAGTGACTTTGCTTATGACCAAAGATTTTTGGCTAGACTGTTTACTAGAATGCTTAGGGATAAAGATTTGCAATGGTATTGTTATTTGCCTTCTTATTCTATTACTTCATTTCAATAATTGGCTAATGCTTTCGTTCAAAAATTTCACAATAATATTGGTCCTAAGAATAATTTTACTGACTTGATGCATTGTAAGCAAAGCGTTAAAGAAAAAGTGACTGATTTTATTAGTAGATATAAACATTTGTATTCACAAATTTCTTTTCCTGTGCCTAATCAAGATATTAAAAGAATTTTAATTTTAATTTTTAAAAATACATTAGAGATAAACTTCTCTTTTCTAAGTTTACTTCCTTTATGCAATTGTGTGCAATACTTCACAATAATCACCTTACCATGAGTTAGTTAGAACAATCTTCTTCAATGGCTGCGATGGATAAAAGTGAAAGTGTTCAACAACCTTTTGCGAAGTTCAAATTGAATAAGGGATTCATCAAGTTCAATGACAAGAACAACACTCAAGTAGCAACTGCAACAATAGGTGTGCCTCCTTTGTCCAACTATTTTAGAAAATAATTCACTCCTCTTAATATATCTTTGCATAGTATTATGACACAATTGTTACAAAGGAATGTGTTGAAGCTTCCCCCTATTAAACAACTTGATACATCAAATCCTTTGTCACCTTAATTTGATTCCAAATCTTTTTGCAAATATCATCGTTAACCCAATCATGACACTGAAAATTATTATTCCTTAAGAAGTAAGAATCATGATTTGATTGATACCAATACCATATTTGTGGCTGGTGTGAATGATAAAAAAATAAATTTGTAGCTCCTCCAAATCAAAATCTTCAAATTTTCACTAATCCTTTACCTTCCCATTCCACTAATGTGATTGAGACTGGTCATCTTTGTTATAATTGTGTGAATAATATTACCATTAATGTCAAACCAATCATCCAGTTCTGTACTGGACAGTGTATGCATGCCCGAATATCAGTTCAGATGTCGTGGATGTTTTGGGTATTATATGGATGTAATTATACAAAGTTATGCGGTTATGTATGTGTAGTACAGGTGTTGCAATTTTTGTTTAGAAGTTATTATACATCATGGACAACTTTGGATGATGACCTTTTGAGGTCCCATTGAGTTTCCACTAACCTCAATAACCCGGTGTTATGAATTTTGGTTGATCCTGGTACTAGTTATGTGTCCTGGTGTTTGCAGCTTTAGTAACTATCAGAAGTATCTCTTCGACTTTTTTGATTATGGTTTCCTTGGTACATGTGGAGTCTACTTTTTAGAGATATTGAACATAATCTTTTGACGATCGATTCATTTTCTTGGGTGTGGATGACCCTTGCCATTTTCCAGTAATCGTGGTATATGCATTGGTAATTGGAAGTATGTAAAGGAATTGTATAGAAGTATTGTGAAGGCCAACACACTATTTTGTATTTATACCCTCCGATATATATACATGTTCATAAGTGGTGAACAAATCAATCAATCAATCAAGCGTGAGTGTGTGTGATGTGCATAAGATAGTTGGAAGCAAAAGAAGCATTGTATGTGAGAGTTTTACACAATGAAGGTAATCAATAGTGTAGTAGTCCTTTACCGGACTTTTTGTGGAGCAGTGGTGCAGAGATCTCCAACCGGATCTTCTATAAAGTCTGAGATTTGTAATTTGAGCTCAAAATTGGAACTAATCCCAGCCATTTCCACTGAGATAAAAAATTTCTTAGTTAAACCCTTTCAATTGTAGTGAGCATTCCAATAGTTAGACGTTTCTTTTTGTATCTACATTGAACAGTCCGATAGTGAGCTGTTTTGTAATCTGACAATAAGTCATCCGACAATGAGCCACCTATTTGTAAACACAACTATAACTAGTTATATTTTCCTAAGAGTTAACACTCTCCATTGTTTTTCTCATTTTGGGTTTTCCACATACAAAATTTCGGTGTTTATCTTGTGACTATGTTCTTGTTTATTCTACATTAACTGTTTTACTTTAGTCATGTCTGTTTGATATTTTAACGACAACTTGTATTGGTAAAAAGCTTATTATTTTATTTAAGTGGGAATATTGATTCACCCCCCCCCTCTCTCAGTATTCTGGTGCTTTCAACTTGATCAACAATTGGTATCAGAGCTTTAGTCCCTTGCTTGGAAAACCTAACCACTTGAGGGAGATCCGTGTTGGTTGAGCCATGGCACCTATATACTTGGATGAAGAGTTTCAGATGGTTGAATAATTGAAGACAAACCTTGACGACTTGGAAAGTGTTGAATCAGAAAATGAAGAACTAAACAAGAATGTGAAGATAGAAAATGAATGTGTACAAAAGTTGAGAAAGCAAAACTGAAAATTCAAGTTGAGATATAAGGAGGTTAACAATCAGTTGAATCAAGCAAATGAGACCATCAAAGCCTTGATGTTGAAGACACGGGAAAAGGATAAGATAGGGAGTTTGTGAAAGAGATATTAAAGATGAAATCTGATGAATATGAAGAGCTTGAGCAAGAAGAGAGGAATTTGAAGGTAGAGAACAAGATCCTTAACAACAACTCAAGCTCCTAGAAGATTTGATTAGCATGCAACAAGTTAAGTAAGACAAAATAAGACTTTGTTTCCAAACGAGTGTGTGCCCAGGTTAGAATGTTAAAGAAGAAAACAAGGAAGTCAAAGTTGAGTTAGAGAAGAAGTCAAAAGATGAGAAGAAATCCCAGAATCAAAAATGAAATGCAAGAAGACCACCGATTCGACAACCCAATGCACAAAGGAACCCATATTTTAATGGCTATTGTTTTAAATATAATAAATTTGGACATAAGGCAGTAAGTTGAAGGAGCAATAGTTGCAAGATGTTTGGACATAAGGCAAGACTTTGTAGGAATCAAGTTGTGAATCAAAATTATAACCTGATTGTTGCAAACAAGAAGAGTTATAACTTTCAAGGATATTGTTACAATTTTAATATCTATGGACACAATTTAAGATGTTACAAAACCCTTTTTGCCATTTCAAAACTTGAGCAAGAAATTCAACCCTCTATCAACTTGTATGGAGAAATTAATATATTTTTTAACTGGAAAGTATAAAAGGAGGCTTTCCCCTCCCATTTGATCATCCAAACACATGGAATTCAATTTGACATCAAGCAATCAAGCTTCCAAATTCAAGTGAGAAAGCAATCAGCCTTCCTTCAAGCATTGGAGCAACAATAAGGTCAAGATTCAAGCATTAGAGTTGGTATTCATGTTCTATATTTTTTTACTCTTCATAGAACCCTGATTTCATGGGGAGACAAAAAGAAATTCACAAGTAGGTACATCGTTTGGTTTTCAGTCATTATTCAGCATTTGCATCAAAAGGAGAATCTTCCATTACACCAATTCAATTATCTTTTATCTCTGTTTCATGGTTAATTCAAAAATTAGAGTTTGACCTAAGGTAAACCCCTATTCCCAACCCTTTTTGAATGTGTGCAAGTGCAGGTACAAAGCTACGATCTTCAAGATAAGCATTATTTACAGTGATAAATCAATTCCCCTTTGGTGTGCGAAAATTTTGGAGGAATAGGGAAATGGTCACCATGGTCCCAACATTTCAAGATCTCCTTTGGGGATGAGATCTGAATTTCTTATATTTTTTAGTTCTAGGTTGGTGGATCAGTCTCGCATTTGTAGCTTGTTGTTTCTATGTTTATATTCTCATTTCGAGCACTTTACCCTAATTTCAGTAATTCAACTTACAAAACAGATTAAACACAAATTCAAACCTTGAATCCAACCTGTATTCTCAGTCCTTATCCTTGTTGGCTTGTTACTAAATCTATTGGATTCAACCCCATTTTTAATTTAAAGGTCCCTAAGAAAAAAATTATGGTTTTATTCCTTCTATGTTTGAAACCCTAAATTTTCACCATTTATAGAACCTAACTTTGTTTGTCATATTTTTGGAGGACAAAGGTACTTGGGGTACCCTTATCTAGAATATGGCATCCCAGATGCCATGGTCCCCTTTAAAAAAAATCCCCAATTTAAATAGGTTAGGGAACTTTCCTTCCCCAATGAATTTTGGTCCCCATGCCTCAATGTGACCATTGAAGGTCAGCCTAATCGGTAGATTACCTAGGGAGCCTTATATAAAGACATGCTATCAATTAATTTTGACATCCACAATCTACCACGTCATTGGTGTATTTATTACACAATAATCATCAAGCATTCTCAAGCATTTAAGGTATCATTTCCTCCCACCATATCCTTCAAGAATCGTGGAGCAAATCACATCAATTCTCCTGCGAGCATGTGTGCTTTATTAGGTCATGTTCACTATTCCAAGTTATGTTATTGCATCAACATTTGTGATCACATTCAAAGATCATCACATCATCAATCTTCAATCAACCATTGCAAATTTGAAGGAATTATCTTAGAAGCTATGAGCGAAGAATCTAGTAGAGTAGATGATGAGAATCATACTCAAATTTTGAAGGCACAAAAAGTGAAGGACCAAGATGACCGACTCCTCTTGTAACTGATAATTTCTAATGAGATTTTGACAACAGATTTTGTGCATCATTATGATTCAAAAAATAACTAGTCTGTCTACACCCAATATTCAAAAGACTACCTGGTGATCTACTCCCCTTGGTCAACACAATTATGCCTAAACTTTTTTGTCATGGGTTCTGATCCATTTCTCATCCTCAAATCTAGGTTTGCAGCTTTGCATGATATATGGAACATTGTATTCCTCTTATTTTATGTCCATTTCTCATTGTTTATCCTAGAGCTAGTAGTGCAATTTAACCCTAATTATAATTCAATTTCAACTCTAGCAATTGAAGAACTAACCTAATCTTTAAAATTCAATATTAGTGACATTGAACATATATTAGTTGGTAAATTATATCTATTAGGAATGGATATCAATTACCTTTATCACATAAAAAAAGAGGCCTAGGAGAATTTGTTGGTGCTCTTTTCTGGTGAAAACTAAACTGATATCTGCTTAGAATGACTATCAGTTTGGTGAACCATGTGAAAAAGAAAAATGGGTCATTTTGAGCATCCAATGGTTCCCAAATTCTTTTTGCAATCGGTAAACCTATTTTTTCTATCTTATATAGACAAAAGTCATCTTTTGGCGCACTCTTTGAAACAAAACTCGCTTTATTAATCATTTTCATGCATCTTTTTGTTGGTTTAATGGGGAGCAACAATCATCGTAAACAAAATGGCAAGAGAAAACTCACAATAGAGCAAACTGAAGCATATAGAGAAAAAATTTCTAGAGAGTCAAGGGAACAAAAGACAAGGTATAATTCTCTTTGGGCATTTTCGGGTAGACTACCACGCAAAGACAATGTTGTTGTTGATGCACTAAAAACATTAATTGAAATGTTTTGGCATGACAACACAAGAGTTTCGCCCAACCAAAGAGATATTGTTAGAAGGAAAATTGGGTCTACAAATCGTGAGCCACATGCCAAACACTATTTGGATATGACTCAGACTAAATTTTATGAAAGATTCCTTCAAAAGTTTCCTCAAATAAGAATTTCTCAAAGATTTTTTGAAATGGCAAAACCTTTTTATATTAAGATTAATCATGTATGCACCACGTGTTGTTGTAGGATGCATATTGAATTTTCCATGCATTCTTATATTTTTCATCATATTTGTTCTACTTTGTACACTAACGATGTTTTGTAGGAATCTATAATATACAAGCACCTCCCAAGTCAGTAAGAGAATTTATTTCAAGTGTTCTATGTAATAGACATGATGGTTGCATTTATTATAAGATGCCTTGTTTGGAAGGTTCTTGTGCTATATGTGGTGGTTTGCAACGTTTACCAAGATGCGTACATTTGGAGAGCACACATGAAATTGGTATGAAACTAGTTTCTTTCAGAAAATACAAGACAATCACATATGGAGTTAAAGATGGAAAACATTTGAAGAGATGTGAGCTAGTAAAAAATGATATATGTGTAGCTCAATTTATGAAAATGTTTCAAGAGAAACTAGTTTATGAGTACATAAAGCATACACATAGAGATCGATGGTTAGACGAGCAATTCAAGTTATGTAAGGAAACATTTCCTCTTGGCACCATTGTCTGTATCATTGATTTTGCTGAAAATTATACACTACAACCTCAAAATGAAGTGCAATCCATGTATTATCACTCTACACAAGTTTCTATTTTTGTACACATAGCATTCGTGCATGCAGATGATAGCACAAAGGAGGATAGAAATGTTGTAAGAGAGTATCACTTCTACATAAGTGATGATCGTACTCATTCATCGGAGTTTGTACAAGGATGCTTTAAAGTTTTCTATGATAGTTTAAGGGAAAGGAACATACAATACAACTAACACTTAATATGGTTAGATAATTGCACCGCACAATTCAAGAATGCAAGGATGTTTTATTGGTTGAAAAGGATGCATATGACAAGCAGTGTACAACATTTTTGGAATTTCACTAAGGATGGACATGGTATGGGAGATCACGATGGTGCAGGAGAATGTGTGAAAAGAGCCCTAGCTAGGGAAGAATTGAAGTACAAAGGTGGTGTTGAGTTGATAGATGCAGAAACAATTGTGCGGTGGTGTAAGTCTACGATGGGTCTAGGTAATCCAGGTACGTCAATGATTCATATATATTCTTGGTTGATCACTGAATCTAACATTGAAAACTATCTAGATTGTTGTACAATTGCAAGATCGTGTGACATGCACTCATTTATGAGTTCAAATTCAAGTTCACTAGTAATTTATACGAGACAGATGGTACGTTTTTTCTCTTTCATATTTTCTATATGAAAAAATTATAATATTATAATATATCGCAAGTTCACATGTACACGTGCATATAATTATGAAATCAAGAAAATAAAGTAGAGATACATACCTCTGCCCTCTCTTGATCCACGAGTGAATCAGGTGCATTCAACCAATCCACATAGCTCAATGGTCGTTGTACATGTAAAATAGATTAAAAAAAACACTAATCAATCTACAAACCCCAACTAATACTTGATTTCAACATTTTCAAACAATTGTACAACTAAAAATGTGTTCAATTACCTTCTTCCCACATTTTGGCATCTTCGAGGAATTCTTTTTCTTAGGATGAGCCCTAAACGCGGAGGGGGTACCCTAAAAAAACAAAAATAACATGAGATATTAGTACAATAATAAATTAAACACAATTTTAAAAATCTAAAATAAAATGACTTTCATATTCCATCAAAACAATACATAAAAAGGTTTGTACAAAATATGATACCGTATAGCCTTGTAGGCCAAAATCGATTGCTAAGAGCATGATGTCATCAATCTAGGACATTTCGTCCCCTGTCAACACCTACAAACCTGAAATTGGACCAAACATTAAAGATAGTTAGTATATCTTGTATTTTTTTGAATTCAAAGTGCATTATTATATTTTAACATGTTACAAAATTTGTACCTCAAGCATCGAAGTTGCAACTATAGTAACTGGGGGAGGGGTATGGGATACCGCTACTGCATCCTAAAATGCATATTATTTGTCTCAATTTAAATCGATGTATAAATGAAAATTCATTTATGTAATTACAAATTTAAAGTGACTGATAGATAAAAAGCTATGAATTCAAATCAACACACCTGTGTCTGTGGCTCAAGGGCAAACACCATGTCCATCAACTCATCTGTCAGTGTGAAATCCTCAACCGTGTGGGCCTAACATCTACTCCCATAAATCATGCACAGATGAGATGAGGATCCATCTGCATCATCTATCCCTGAGCAACTGACACACATATGTCGGATGGGCTCTTTGTCGCCACCTAATGGCTCATCATCTAATGCAATAGGATGTGCTAATGACATCCCATGCTGGATGATGGCACCAGTCAATGTTGTGGCTGCCTGAAGAGTCTATAGCTCCATCGACTCTTTTAGCTCTAATGCGACAACCTGATGCACCTTGGGTTTGGGTGCTAGGGGGAGGCGACTCTCCATGGGTAATCACCTACAGGCTCCAGGTCTATCTTGGGCAGAGCCACCACCTCTACCACGGAACTCTCTCATGTTAAAATAGTTTGGGTGCACATTGAGCACAAACTCACAGTATACTTTTCTCAAAAAATATAATGGCACCTCATAATTGTTACAAGGTGGATCATCAAAGACCATCCACCACCTCTACCAAAAAATATTTTTCATCTACACATTGGTACACCAATGTATGTGAAACCTCTTTGCATTAAGAGGTAATGACTGACTAGTTTTGGGATCAACGAAAAGGGCACATATTTGTTGTTTAGTAATATTTTCATTTTTAACTCCATCGTATGATAGCCCATTGACATAGAATTGACGACACCTATCCCTAAAGCTTCCCCATTTGGTAATTTGTGTGGAAACAGCTATGGCACCACTAGCTAATGTTTCTAGGCTAGTGGCGAGGGATTGATGATGCTCAAGTTCAAAAAATTTCAATTTAACAATCAGTCTATTGATTTTAGAAGTATTTTGTCCTAACTGATTAATTAATTGCTCATGTGTTTTGGGTGTGCGGTCAAAAGGAAGAATTGGGGGTTGTTCTTGTGTGTTTTCAGGAGGTGTATTTGGTTGTTCTTGTGGGTTTTCAGGAGGTGCATTTGGTTGTTCTTGTTCTGGATTAGAAGAATCTGGTTTTTTAAACAAAAAATTAAAAAACCTAATCAAAATTAATGAAATTAAATTCAAAATGTAAAACAAATTGAACAAATAGGAAAGAAAGACAAAAATAAACAAAAAATAACCTTGATCCATAGCTTGAAGGACAAATCTAGCACCCCGTTCATGGTTTAGGAGAGGAAATGAAAAAAAAATGAAGTAAAAAACGCGCTATTCACGAGTAAATGAGACCCCTTTTTTTTTTCTTTTTTTTTTACCAGGCACCGCGTAAGCGGTTATATTTGGGTTATTAGCGCATACGCACTCATTTTCCTATGAGCAGCGCGTACGCACTCATTTTCTTAGGCGTAGCGCGTACGCACTCATTTTCCTAAAAGCAATGCATACGCGCTATCTTCTCTAGGCTCAGGAAGAACAAACCTAAGCGTGTACGTGGGAATTTCAAATTTTAAAACCGCATACACGCTGCTTGTTTTTCCATGTTTTTTTGGGTGGTGTCCACTTTTCTAACCACCATCTTTGTGCACATACCCATTGCTTGATTTCTAAGATTAAACCTAAGGATGTCAGTGAAGCTTGTTAACATAAAAATTGGGTTAAAGCAATGGAAGAAGAGTGGAATCAAATTGAAAAGAATAATACATGGATCCTTATTCCCAGTCCTAAGGATAAAAATGTAATTGGAACTAAATGGGTCTTTCAGAATAAGTTGAATGAAAAAGATGAAGTTGTTAGGAATAAAGAAAGACTTGTTTGTAAGGGATATTCTCAGATGGAACAAATCAATTTTGAGGAGACTTTTTCCTTGGTAGCTAGAATTGAAGCTGTTATATTATTTCTTGATTCTGCTGATTACAAAGATTTCAAAGTTTATCAAATGGATGTCAGGTCAACCTTTCTTAATGGTGAGCTAGAAGAAGTCTATATTGAGCAGCCAAATGGTTTTCAGTTGACGGATCAGAAAGATATGGTTTGCAGATTGAAGAAAGAATTGTATGGATAGAAGCAAGCTCCAAGAGCCTCGTATGCCAGATTGGATAGGTATTAGATGAAGTTTGAGTTGAATAGAGGTACTACTGATAGTAATCTTTATTTCAAGATTTATTTTTGAGGATATTAGAGGCCTTTAAACACACTTGAAGTGGGCATAAATGGCATACCGGTTTATGAGGCAATAGAAAACTTTGAGAGGTTTTTGGTCCTTCAAACGGTTCATCAATCGGACACACGGTTCACAAGTTATGGCTTCTGAAAATTTGTACTCCTGAAATAGGAAATATAAAATACATCGAACACATAAATGAGTTGTAAAAGGGAGGGACACGTGTTGATGTCTATTTTAATACATCATAGGGCATCTAGAAGCGATATAAGGTCGGCTACACCTTATTGGGTGGTTTTAGCCCATGGTTTTGTAATACCATTTGACGATTTCTTGTATTGTGTCTCCTATATATAAGGTGCATGAGATAGAGGTTGTGTATAAGAGTCTTATGGCTATTGAGTTACCTCTAAATCTCTGATTAGTGGTACTCCTGCGAAGATATTTCTCTGCAAGTATATTGTAATCTATTTTTTATTGCTGAATAATATATTGAATGCCTTTTGGAGAGTAGGTTTTTTCTCCTGAAAGAGTTTTCCCCATGAAAATTACTGTGTTATGGTTTGAATGTTATTATATATCTATTTTTATTTTTTGTAACTTTTGTGACAATATGAAAAAGTTCTGCATTACCCTCCTCTCAAGGTTAGTGTAGGAAGTTGTTCTACTACTTAACTTCCTTACAAGTGGTATCAGAGCTTGATCACCTTTGATTTCAGTTGTGGCTTGTTGGGTTTTTTGAACTAATCCAGATTTGAGTGGGAGCTTGTGCAAAAAGACACTTTTTGATCTTATTCCAAGAATTTCTAGATGGGAAGTTCATCAAGGAAAATAGAGGTGGAAAAATTTAATGGAACAAATTTTGAGATGTGGAAGCTAAAGATGGAAGATTTCCTAATAGATTGAAATCTATGGGATGTTGTTGATGCGAATGTCCAAAGGCACTCAGATCCTACTACGGTGGCTCTGTATGATGTTATGGACCAAAAATCCAAGGGTGTAATCAAATTGCACCTAGTAGACTCTATTTTGTTCAATGTCCACGAAGAAAACACTGGAAAGAAGCTATGGACTAAGCTTGGTGAAATGTATCAAGCAGACTCTTTATTAAATCAAATTTTTTTGAGGAAGGAATAGTATTCCTTAAAGATGGAAGCGGCTAGATGAATTTCAGACCATGTGGAAGCATTCAATATGTTGTTGGCTCAATAAGCATCTATCGGTGTTAAGAGGAATGAAGAGGAGAAATGCCAAATCTTTCTTTGTTCTTTGCCTAATTCATGGGATTCTCTTGTTATGGCTATCAGTAGTACTTCTATTGTTTTGAAGTTTGAAGATGTGGTGGGTGCCCTACTTGGTGAAGAAATATGGAGGAAGGTATCCTTGAATTCAAAGGAAGACCTAACTATTTCCAGAAGACCTAAGGAGAAAGCCAAGAAGAATGAGAAGCGTGATAAGTCCAAATCAAGAGGGAGATCGAAATATCCAAAAAATTATAAAGTCATTTGTTGGAATTGTTGTAAACGAGGTCACTGAAAATAAGAAAAGAAGAAGAAAAATAAGATGACTAATGTTGATTCTGAGTCCGAGAAGGAAGATGGTTATACATTTATTGTAGCTTTGGCAACTCATGTTGGTAATGATGTTTGGTTAATTGACTCAGGTGCATCTTTTCATATGACTGCCAATAGAGTTTTGTTTTCTGAATATGAAGAATTTAATGGAGGTAAGGTGTACTTGGGTGATGATTCACATTTAGACATTATTGGTCGAGGTAAAGTTAGAATTAGGCTTTCTGATGGTAGAATAAAAAGGATTAGTCGTGTGTTGCATATCCCTAGATTAAGATTAAATATGTTATATGTGAGCAAACTGACAGATGTAGGTGTGCAGGTAGTATTTTCTAAAGCAGCATGTAAGATGATTAAGGGTGCTATGGTAATTTCTAGAGGTGTCAGGTTTGACACTTTGTATAAGCTAGACGCATACACTGTTGATTGTAATAGCACTTCTGTAGAAGATTTACCTTGTAAAAGTAAACCTATGGAAGATTTGAGGGTTTCACCTTCAGCAGATAGAAATGGATTTTGGGTACCTAAGGGTGCTCTATCTTCTGAAGAAAATTTACGTGTAGAGAAGACTATGTTATGGCACCAAAGGCTTGGACACACTAGAGAAAAGGGTACAAGGACCTATAAAAATAAAAACCTTGTTGAAGGTTTGAATGATTTTAATCTTGACTTTGATTTCTATGAGCCTTTAATTTATGGAAAACAAAACCACATTCAATTTTACTTGAGTTCTCATAAAACTTTTGGCATTCTGGATCTTCATTCTAATGTGTTTGGTCTTATAGATGTTCCTTCGATTGGAAAATCCACATATTATGTTTCATTTATTGATAATTTTAGTAGAAGGACATGGGTATATTTTCTAAAGAGTAAATTTGAATTTTTTAGTCGAATTAAAGAATTTAAAGCAATGGTTGAGTTGTAGACTAGAAAAAAAATTAAATGTTTGTGAGGACTGATAACGGTGATAAATTTTGCTCTAATGATTTTGATAGATTCTGTAAAGACTGTGGCATTAACAGATAGAAGACAACTCTATATTCTCCACAATAGAATGGAGTTGCAAAAAGAATAAATAAGACATTGATGGAGAAGGCTAGGAGTATGTTGAGTGGTGTTGGTCTAGAACAAAATTTTTGGGTTGAAGCTGTTGTCACTACTTGCTACTTGATTAATAGGTCTCCTACATCAGCCCTTGTTGATAAAATGCCTAAGGAAGCATGGTCAGGTCACAAGCCTTCATTGAAAACATCTTAGAGTTTTTGGTTGTGAGGCAGATGCACATGTGCCAAAGGAGCAGCGGACAAAGCTGGAGAACAAGGTTGTGAAATGTATCTTCATCAGGTATAGTTATGGTGTGAAACGATACAAGCTTTGGGACCCTTTTGCAAAAAAGGTAATTCATAGTAGAAGTGTTATTTTTAGAGAAATTAAGTCTCCTTATGTTACATTGTAGCCAGAATGGACTAAAAAGGAAGATGTGATTCAATTTTCTTCTACACCTCAAAGAGTTGAATCAATACCCCTAGATAGGCAAGAAGTTGAAGAGATCTTGGCTAGCTCTGAATCTTCAAAAAAGGAGGAAGAACCTCCAACTCAGCTTGTTCAAAGGTCTACAAGACATAGACAACCACCTGAAAGGTAATCACTTGATGATTGGAGATGTTTTTTTTTTTTGAATACTAATGTGGATGAACCAAAATTTGTAGAAGAGGCATTAGGTATGAATCATGCAGAATCCTGGAAGATTGCTATGGAAGAAGAAATGGCAGCTTTAAAAAAGAATTAAACATGAGATCTTGTATCATTTCTTAAAGGATGAAAACCTTTTGGTTGTAAATGGGTGTTCAAGAAAAAGATTGGTTCAGATGGGAGCATTGAGAAGTATAAAGCAAGCTTGGTTGCAAAAGACTACTCTCATATTGAGGGGGTTGATTATGGTGAGATATTTGCTCCTATTGCAAAGATAACATCCATTAGATATTTTCTTTCTATTGTTGTTGCTTATGATTTAGAGGTTGAGCAAATGGATGTGAACACTGTTTTCCTTCATGGTGATTTGGAGGAGGATATTTATATGACACAAATGAAGCACTATGTGGTGAAAGGTAAAAGTAATTTGGTCTGTAAATTAAAGAAATCTTTGTGTGGCCTCAAACAAAGTCCTAGGATGTGGTACCAAAAATTTGATACATATGTGTTGAGTTTGGGGTTTGAGCATTCTAAATTAGATCATTGTGTTTATTATAAATCTGATGGTGATCATTTCATGTACACTGCATTGTATGTTGATGATATGTTATTCATTGGTAAAGCAAAAGGTATGATTTCAGAACCAAAGTCTCGGCTCACTACTAAATTTGAAATGAAAGATCTTGGTGCAGCAAAGCACATTCAAGGTAGAAGCTCGGGATCTCAGTATTACATTCTCTCAATTGCAGCTTCCTGTCAGACAGAACACCTGACCAGAGCGTAGCACTCCTATCTAGGTCAATTTGGCTCAGTTTTAGATCTACAAGTGTATGCAATTTCAGTTCATATATGCTTCATTGTTCCTCTCCTAGTCTAGTTGACCAATCACACCCTATTTTTCATATCTTCCCTTCTTATACAACAAGAGGAATGGAAACCCTAAGAGACAATCCTCGACTCTCTCTTTCTCACAAGAAGTAGCCAAAGTGAGCTATCTCCCTAGGCTCTTTCATATTCCCAATGTGTTGGCAAAAGTGGGATTGGGTCCTATTCACTCGGTCTTTCTTTTTCCCCTCCACACTATCTCATTATTTATCCATCTCTCTACATCTATATGTCCCCCTCTCTAACTCTCTCTATATCACTTCCTATCTCTATCTTTATTTATATTTCTTCCTCTCTTCCCCTCTATATATTTATCTCTTCCATCTCCATGTATCTCTTTCTCTTTCTCTCTATCTCTACCCACTATCTATGTGTTCTTCCCCTCTCTCTCTTTTCAGTCTTGCCCCCTTTTATATCTCTCCCTCTTTCTTTCCCAATTTCTTCCTCCCTCTCCCCCTCTCCTTATTGTAAACATAATATAAGCCTATTGGTAATGAAGCCTGATTATATTCCTAATTTAAAAGTTCTTTTTTGGTCATGTTTGGATCCCTATATGTGGACGCATAGTTGATTTGAAGCTATTACTTCTCCATTGAGACCTTTGTGAAATAAAACAACAATATTCACTAATTTTTTTACCAAATGACATAATGTACTACACAAACGTATTAAAAAAGACCAAAATTTTCCTAAGCAACCTTCCACGCCTCTTCCGTGTGACTTTTAAACTTAAAAATAATAAAGAATCAAAATTGACTACATTCTTTAGACTTAATATGTTGCTTAGTGTGAAAGACTTGACTTGACTCACACTATGTGGACTTTAATATGTTGCTTGGTGTGAAACATTTGATTCACATTATGTGTGTGGGGTTTGACTGCGCCACCTCTTCGGCGTAGTTCTATTGTAGATCCTATCATTTATCCTTGCACAAACTCTTACATTCTTCCAAACTGACCCCTGTGCGTATTCTCTGAGTTCGTTGCCTGTGCCCTACCGACGCAAATAAAGTGAAATGGTCGGCGCAAAAGACAAAAACTATTCGTGTTCCATTCAATCTCGCTGCTCCGACAATCCTATCGTCTTTCCACAAGTGCTTACAAAATCCCATGTTGTTTCTACCCCACCCATAGTGAAGTCATATGACGGATCTTGTGGCAGGCAACCTTATAAACTCCAACATATTGCATCGAATTGTCCCATCATTTCTAATCACATGGAAAATGAAGTCGCTAAACACTTTTTAATTATCAAAAACAGGGCACCTAATTCTTCGTTGGCCGCCGTCTAGTCAACTCTGCATTCAAAGTCTCCTAGGTGGGAAATGCAATTCTTCGATCTATTTATAGGAACTGCAGAAAATATTATTTTAAGGTATGTTGGCCATCACCTTCATTACATGGGAAATATTATTCCCTGTCATTCTTCACCCCCGCTATCTCATTCCAATCCTTGCCACCATTATCCTCTTCTTCCCCCAACTGCATATGACGTTTTCATCAATCACCGCGGAAAGGATACAAAACAATCTCTAGCTAGTTTAGCATATGATAGTCTTCAGAATAGAGGATTCAAAGTGTTTTTGGACAAAAAATCTCTTGGAGTGGGGCAATACATACCAGAAGCTATAACGTGTGCAATACGCAGAGCCTACGTTCATGTTGTAATCTTGTCTCCCACCTTTGCGGAATCCGAATGGTGTTTGGATGAGCTCTGCTTGCTCATTCAAACTGGGGCTCCAATCATCCCTATGTTTTAAAAAGTTCGGCCCTCGGAGGTTCGAATGGACGACAAGAATGGTGTGTACACAAAAGTTTTTCGAAAGCATAAGGAGGCTGGAAAATTCAGTACTTCAACGCTTGAGCAATGGAAAAACGCTCTGCGCAGGGTTTCACTCATTAAAGGCATTATCGGTGAAGGGTAATATATATACTGTAAGTTTTACTTATTTTATTTCATTTGAATTGTGTTGATTTGTATAAAAATTTATTTCCTTACTGTTCCAGAGAGCAAGAGGAGATGGTGGAGAAAATCACAGAATGTGTGGCTGAGTATATTGAAATGGAAAATGTCAAGGCAAAGCATTTGGAAGGGCTGCTTAAAATACCAGGGGTGTTAGAAGACTAGAGACGCTCAGATTATCTGTATTCCAAATTAACAATGTACAATTTGAAGGGTGAACGCGTCCCTTGTATGATTCCATTCAACTTACTTCGTACGGTTATTTACATAGTAAAAAGCCAATTAGTGCCTTTGTTTTTGCCGAAACCTGCTACGTGAAATCGTAGAGTGTGGGAGAGAATAAAGTGAATTATATAAGAGCTGTGATAAAGACAAAAGGTCGGTTGTTTGGTCTCCACCGTGTTGCATTTAGGTTAGTGTATTTACTAATTACTTTAGGAGGAACTATCAATGCAAATAATTGTTAAACAAAACTTTAAAAGGATTTTAAAATCTTATATTATAAGTATTTATGTTTTTAAATGTTCATATGTAGATAATTTTTTAATAAGAAACATTTTAAAAATAAATTATTATCAATTTAATTGGTTGAGGAGTTTTACACTTTTTTGAATTTTAGACTCTTCAAGATAAACATGTATTTTTCAAGGTTTAAATGTACTAGCACTTGCACCAAAATGAGGTGCAATGGTTACGTGGATAGTAAAATATTTTTTGAATTATGTATTAGAGAGTACAAAACAACTTATGTACATTCCACACAACTCAAACAAAATAATTACAATGGAGGATAAACTACAAATTCTTTTTTTGAGGAGTAATGAATTTTTTTGATTAATCATAGAGTTGTTCCATGTTTATGATATGTAATAATAAAGAAACATCTATAAAAATATTTCTATTTCAACATTTGACTGATTAAATAGCTTTTTAACATGTGATTTTTAACATTTGACTGATTAAATAGCTTTTTAACATGTGATTTTTAACATTTGACTGATTAAATAGCTTTTTAACATGTGATTAAATAGCTTTTTAACATGTGATTTTTCCTTCTAACATCTTTTGTATTGCTAAGAATACTTATCAAATCAAAAAGTGAAGGAGAAATGATAAATTGTAAACCTTAAACCTTGACTATAAGTGTGAAACCTTCACATAATAACCCTAACATATTAATAAATTAAAATACTTAGATCCAAATCCGTAGATTCAATAGACCATATATATACCACGAATTCTAAATTCAAAACATAAAAATATAAAAGTATAAATTTAAATATATTTGATTCACTCTTCAACTAAACCATATTACTCAACTTAAAATTCCCACATTTTGATATACTTATATTTCTTATGGAATAACCAAGCCTTTGTTAATGCATGATTTTGACAAAGATTTCACTTCAAATGATTTTAATAGATTTAGAGGAGAGGATTTTTTAGTTTTTCCCTTGTTAGCTTATGTATTATTTGTTTTTCCATTGTCCTGATATGTTTTCATATGCTCGTTTGATTAGAATTGATTTCATCTAGCTTTCGATATCACATCAAATAAGCATATCTATATACCTTTAGCTCCTTGTTCAAGTCAAAGGAATCTACCTTTTGACAAATAAACTATACAGATTGCATATATCTATTTTTCAGAATTATTTCTAGAAATAAAATATGATTTTTTAATTTTTAAGAAATAGCTGGTTTGCAATTTTCTATAGATTTGTTGGTATTTATATTGAAATTTTTTATTTTAGTTTTTTATTAAATTAAAGAAAAATTGATAGTCAATAGCATATGTTGAAAATAAAGATAAAAATTGTTTGTAATATTTTCATAATAAGTTATTATTCACTACCTTGCCCTCATACGAATATAAGAATTAAATTATTCTTTTAATTTTTTCTTTAAATTCATAAAAGTATAAAAAAAATTAATTCTATTTAATAACTTGCTTAATTCAATTGATTTTTTTTGTTTATCTCAAAAAATAGTGGAATGAATTTTTTTTATAAGGAGATGCTTTTCTATTATGAAACCATTTTGTCCTTTATTTTGAAAACAATTTTCTATTATGGGACCCTTCTCTTCTTTATTGTGGAAACAATATATCATGAAAGCAATATTTTTAATGTAATATATATAAATAGATAGTAGTTGTCTAATTATTTTATTTTGTTCTAGAAATCTTTAAAAGTTTTTGCTTCACTTGAAGATTATTTATTTTAATCGATCCCGACACTATAGTAGGGGATCCCCACAGTTCTGTTCTACTCAAGTGAGATTCGCTTCTATTTCTTTTATTGTCCAATGAGCGAGTAAGAAGGCAATTATATTTGAACAATGAATTGTTTATTAAATTAGCATTGATATTGTATGGAACGACTTAAATCACACACACTAAGCTTACACTTCTAAACTTAAAAATGTTAAACTCTCAAAGTTGACTGATATTTTATTTGCTTAATATATTGCTTAAGGTGTGTCGTCGCATTAAGAATACACTTCTAGACTTAAAAATATTAAACACCCAGAGTTGACTAGCATTCTCTAATCTTAATAGGGGAAAGGACCTAGTAGTTGTGCACCCTAACTTCACGCTTCTCAAAATCCTACGTGAAAATTTCAAATCACTCCGATTTTTTTACAACAACTTACTTGGCAAGTCCCCTGCTTATAACTAAGGTTTCAGGGCCACACCAACATGTTTTTTGACAAGGTGTCCAAAACAGTCCAAAAAAAAAGTGAGACCAATAGGTGTGCAAAAGGGCCCCAATACTTGTGCAAGTGATGTGACATCACATGATTGGTTACTTTTCACAACACATGGTATATTTTATTCAATTATTGGTACTTATCATACAATTATTGGTGCAATATTATACATAGATTGGACATAAAGTCAGCGAGTATTGGAGTATTAAATCAACAACTTCTATCACAATAATTGAAATGCACTCAACTACTAGATCCTTTCCCTATATTGCTTAATGTGCGATTTAAAGCTGACCATATTGTACTTGATATTTTTGGTCAAATAGTCAAACTTAATCAGTGACTTCATGTGATTATAAGAAATATCATGTTTTTCCCATTTACACAAAAGTTTTCGAGAACCGTGTTGGAACAGTGTTCGAATACATGTACAACTTTAGATGTGAGATGAACATTAACTAAGATAGAAATTAATTGTTTGTGCCTACAAATCAAATGTTTAACAACCGCTCTGGGCTGAACAATGCCTGAATGGGAGCTTCTCTGCAGCTGCAGAGAATTAATGTGGAAACCCAGGAGGGAACTGGGTATATTTATAGTTAATTTGTTGAAGCTGAGATCAGTGTATGTCAAGAAGTTTAAATGACCCACACTTTGTTTGCCCTATCTATTGGGGTATTGAATCCATTATCCAACACATGTACTCATGATTCATATTCAGTCTTGGGATCTTATAGTTTTGAGGTTCAGATCAACTGTCAACTTATAACATTTAGAAATCAGTATTACGTAGTTTTGACAAATCCATTACAGTCAAATCGGTCCATGAATAGAGACTATTGATGACTGCAATGTTTTGCATTATGTAGATTATCTGCCAAAGATCTCACTATAACCCGACATTTCTATTCCCTTCATCATTTCTAAACAGATCAATAGTTTGATACCATCCTTGAGGTTCAAAACAAAAATGGAAAAACATTAAAGTATTCTTTAAAAAGGAGAACTTTTTCGCTGAAATTTCTTCTGAAGAAATTTCTTTTGGCTTGACTTCGTTTTTTTGTGCAGGATCAACATTTTTTGTCAATGGAGATATTCCTTTGTGAAAAACGTTAACCTTCTGTAAATTGAGTAGGAATGGCCTCCTATACCTATATGAAACACTGCTTGGAAGCATTTGTTTGAGAATATGACCATGAAAAATTGTAGAGATAGATATAGATGAGGCAATGTAATGCAACCCTACCTGAAGTGAGATCCATTGTCCAGACTAAATGGTGTATTTGGATCCGTTGTTCAGCCCATACAATTGGAGAAAGAAAGATTGCCATACTGAATGCTGAATAAGAGACTCACTTATTTGGCTGATGGAACTTTAATTCGTTACCACTTGGAAAATATTATGCAGCAAGCATCCTGTCTTCGACCATATCAAGAATCAAATTACAAGATCAAATTGCAAGCGTTACAGATAAAGCAGGGAAGATAACATCAAATTGCAAGTTTTTGAGATAAAACGGTGAAGATAACATTTTAAGGAGATGACCCGAAATAAAACAGAGTGAAACAAAACACAACCAAAAACACTATCCAGCCGTATGCAGATTCAGCCCAAAAAAAAAAAATTGCAGCAAAAATATTACGAAACCCTACAAAAGCAGGAATTTTTGAAAATGAGAATAAAACTATAACACATTTGGATGACCTTGCCAAATATATGAAATGCTGAGAAAGCCCTAAATACTCGATAGAAGCTTCTGGATTGACATCCTTTAAACATAACATCCTCACAATGCTTTCTCCTCTAAAACGCTGACATAAATATGTGTAACTTAATTACTTTATTATAATATTTTTCACTAAGAAACTAAGTTAATTACTTTTATTTTTTAGTTTTAGTAAATTTAATAATATTTTTGAACTTAAATATGTATAATTTAGTTAAAAATATTTCAGTTAAAAATATTTCAGTTAAAAATAAACTATTATTTACCTATTTATATGTATGTAAATAATTAAGAAATAATATTATTAAAAATTTTATATAATACATATATCTTAAAATCATCAATTACATATTATAATATGATTTTTATTAAAATAAATAGAAATAAAAAAAATAAAAATATAACTTATTATTAAAAAATTTAAATATATAATCAACTATTAATTTATTATATTACTTATTGTAGCTTTTAAATATATATATAATAAATTAATAACATATTAAAATAAATGGACGCGGTAGGACAGTACTAATTTTGGGGGCAGAACTTCTGACGCGACAGTTTGATTGGACTGGCGTCATGGCATGGGGGCATGGAGAAGGGAAGGCATGGCATGGGGGGGGCCGTTTTGTCCCCTGCGTAGCCATTGCCCTTGGATGTTACTTCCACTGATGATGGGCCTTGGACCCATCCCATCACACGCTTATCGCAGAGCGAATCGTAGCAATGAATCATAATAAAGCGAACGATAGTCCTGAATGATTATTAATAAGTAGATCAAAAACAGGTTCGCCAGCGCCAAGCCCTAAGTCGGAGACCGTGGCTCACAAGGACATCACGTGGCCTTTGTCACCGTTCGTATAGATAACTAACCACCCGACGCATTATAATAGATCAGACTTTCCATCTCACGAAAGCCTTATGGAAGCAAATAAGCCCGTATCGTCCTTTCCGTTTAAGCCCAAAGAGAGAGATAGAAGCCGTGGTTTCAGCACCAGTCGCATATCCACCACCACCATCAAGAGTAGATGCAAAAAAGCAAACAGACTTTCTCGGCCTTGTACTATTAATTAGAACTTGGGCGGAGGCATTTGAATCTGATCTTTACCTTGTTTACTAAGCAATTCAAAAGCTATCATCTTGCCTAATTCCAATCCTAGATACAGATCAAGATGCAATTCCATATTGAGTGGTTGGAGGCAGTCTTTAACGATTCTGAATATTGGCAGATTCACCAGTCGCGGAAGCAAAGATAGCATCTGAGCCATGCAGCCTTGAGCAATATAGAAGTTATTAAGGCATCACTCATTTCGGGTCCTCCAGTGCTAATAGAAGTAGTTCCAGTAGCTACAACAGCAGGAATAAAGACACAGGAAGATCCAATTGATTCGGGAGAAAAAGAAGCAGTAGCACCAAGCACAAAGGTAGGAGCAAAGTAACCTATAGAGTAGGCAAGGCCAAAGGCTGTAGAGGCATAGGTGGGGGTAGAGGCAGCTTATCGAAAAGTGAAATCAGTCGATCCGGTGCAATACTTCGGTGAATCTTCTGGAAAGTGCTAGTGACCAGTTGGACGTAACCACTTACAGCTAGAAGTTTCCCTATTAGGTTATAAGCCACCGAATATATAGCAACTAATAGTTAGCTAAGTCCGATGTTTAGCTCTACTCAACAGCCGGACCACTCAAACAAGAAAAGCTTGATTGATTGCTTGGTGTGCGTTCCACCAGTGTTTTCCGTTCATGATTATTGAGCGGATAGTTCCTATTGCATATTTACCCAAATATGAAAGGAAGGCATTCGTGCAGGAGATATTCATCCAGTCTGACCTACTAAATAGTTAACACTAAGAAAGCATAGGAATAACTCGGGTAGGCAGGTTGGTGATCTTTAACATATATGATATTACCTGGATCTATCTATTCGAATTGTTTTATCCGGTGATACTGGGAAGTGCGTCTCGTTGGTGGGATTTTATCGATCCATTGAAACACTCTAGAAAATATCCCTAATAAGGAAATCTATAGCCAAAGCACATAGCCCTACTACTATTCTAAGGAGGAATACTTTGATGTAGGTTTGATACTTTTCCTACAGTTGATTGTCGAGGTGAATATTCATCATGTAGACAACAGTGTCGTATATGATGACTAAAAGAGCTAATACAAACATTTTCTAATGGTTGGAGTTCAATTCGTATTCGGGTGTGAAAGCATTTGTTTGTTGATTCCTTCCCCTTAATTAATCAACTTGCTAGAATAAGTAGGGAGTAGTTGTTTGTTTGTTGATACCTCCCCCCACTATAGAGGTAGGGAGTGGTAGGCCAACTGGCTGAACTATTGGAGATCCATGGATCAGGGATGGTATGCAACACAATTGAATTGTAAGTCCTTTGTTTGCGTCCTTCCCCCGAGCATCCATCTGATGCATTTCATAGTAGGCATTGAACTGACTGAACCGCCAAATGGCATCTACCTCCAAACAAGGCTAATCTCTCCTCCCACGTTACCCCTATTATTCTATGGGGGTGTACTAGATTCTATACATAACATTCCCCTAGCAAATCTAATTGCAATCTTATTAGTGCCCATTATTCTATACGCTTGCCCTACAATTCTATGGGATGAGTAATGCTAAAATAGTTATAGAAGGCTTGAGCGGGGCCTACTATTCTATGGTGGAAGCAATAGTGTAGGGTGTGCATGAGGAAAGATAAAGCAGTTGGTGGGTGATATAGTTTTGGCTTATGTTCGAAGAAAGAAATGAGTTGGCAGGCCATCCGTAGCCGACATGATTATTACTTCTATGTAGGATCCATCCTTTATACCATCTATGATCGGTTCAATAGGCCATTAAGGAATAGATACTAGTTCAGGCTAAAGTGTCGGGCTAGAAAGAGGGATCTTTATTCCAACTGTGCAACCTTGTTTAGAGTGATGTTGTGAATCCATCGCCGGATCAATTCGATCAATAAGTAGAACGACCCTGGGTGGGAGATAAAACCATTAGGGTTTGCAAGGAAATCCTACCCTTGCTATCCCATCCACCCCAAGAAAGCAAGGAAACCTATCTTGTTTAGACGAGTAGTCAAAATAAAGCACGTCTTATTCTCTTTCTCCCAATAATATGCCTTAACCCCCCACCCAAGGAACATAACCCCTCTGGGAACCTTATTCTAGCTTACTCTTGTAACTATAATTGCAAGCTGAGGAATTCACTTATTAGTTTACTAATTAATTAACTATTTCCCCATTAATGTACCCACAACTAGTCGGTGTGTTCATGGGCAATATAAATGCAGGGTGGGCCCATTCCCCCACCCAACCCCACACATGGAAGCAATAGAACATAGAATAGTAGGGGCTTGATTCTAGCAACTATAATTGTTATTCTAGCTCGATTCTAACCCTTATTACAATAGGTTTCTTAATGAACTTCAGTCAAGAATTTATTGCTCAAATTACTCTAGCAAGTTAATTAATAATACTCTAGCAAGCGGATTAATTGGAGGACCCCCAACAATTCTATGGGCTAGCAGGTTTATTAATGAATGAATCGCCCTACACTATGGAACTGATTAATTAACAGGTCGATTAATGAATTCTAGCTTAATTCTAGAATTATTTTAGCTTATTCACTCGATTCTAGCAACTATAATTGCTTATTATAGCAGGTTTATTAATGAACACATTAATGAACTGATGCCATTAACATGCTAATACCATTTTTTGGGTTATTCTAGCTTAGGATTAATTAACTTGCTAGAGTAAGGGAAGTTGGTTGATTAATTAACTTGCATGAACTAATTAATCAAGAGGTGGATGCTTGATTCTATAACAATTTTAGTAGGAGGGGGGCTAGCAAGTAGCTAGAATTTACTGATTAATGGGGCTCTCTATTCTAAGCCTATTCTAGCTGGGACTGAGAGATGGGAGATGGGGAAGGGGGGAAAGCATTGCATTGGATGGGGACAAATAAGAATATCACAGAAGGATGGAGATGTGACCTAGGGATCGAGTGAACACATGGAACCAACAACCAAGGTAACCGAGTCCTAGGGAGATTAGGAGCTGGGATGTCGATCAAGCAATAAGGGCTAATGATCCCCTAACCCAAGTGTCAACGAGAAGGAGAGATTGGACTAATGGCCCTTTACCTAGAGAGATGCATCGAAGATCCGATCATAGCCAATGAAGGAAGAACTGATCAACTGACATGGCCAACTAATGGATGGCGAGAAATCCCATATAATTGTAGGGGCCCACGCCCCTCTTGATAGTTTAGTTGATAGATGTAGGGTTACGAGACAAGGAAGGGAGATACCCTACCAATTGGGATTGAAGGATCATAGGAGATATTCGATCTTCCTCACCCACCAAAGAGATGGAGGAAAGGGGGAGATGCCACCATCTCGATCCCGGCCTACGAACCACCTTGCATGGGAAAGGAGATGCGATCAATGAATATTTCTCAGCTTTCATCTCCTCGAGTGAGTGAATGGTGAATGAGAAGTGAATGCCTCTTGATTTCTTCGAGAGAAAAAGATTTCAAGAGGTTAGAATGGGTTGTTCTCTGGCCAAGAATCAATCCTTAGTCGATCGCACTAGCCTAGCAGATAGATATATTATATATTATATAATATAAATTATATATATTATAAAATATATGATATATAATATAATATAATATATATTATATTATATTATATTATCATATATAATATAATATATATTTTATGAATATCAAATATGCTACTTGGTTGGGTTTTTGCCATGGCCAGATGTACTGACATCCAAGCCAAGCAAAAAGTCAACACCAATTTTTTGCATTTTTAGACAAGTGAAGACAATTTTTTTCATATCGCCACTTTTTGGGCCCTCATGATCCTACACATACCCAACCATATATTATTATATATTATATAATATAATATATAATAATAATATAAATATAATAAAAATATTATACTAGAAATATAATAACCAATATTATATTAAAATTATAATAAATGATATTATATTATAATATAAACATTTAAACAACATAATTATACAATTTATTATTTATATAATATGATATGTATTACATTTATTTATTATATAATATGATTAATATAAGAATATGAATATAAATATACATATAAACTATATATAAATATATAACATAAATTTATAAATCATATATTTTAATAATATGCATATAAATATAATTAAAAATATATATTAATATTATTGGTACAATTCATATATAATGGAGAATGTTAGTGTTTAGTAATCTATCATCAATATGTGGTCATCTTATGTGGCTCAAATAATTTGTCACAATCATATGTTGCTCCATGAATAGATAAATTATTTAATGATTTAATGAAGGGCTATACTATGTGTTGTTTGTTCATCTTTCATCTTTCATCTTTCATCTTTCATCCTTTTGTGGTCCCTTTCTTAAGTCTGTGCACTTTCATCCATTGCATTAGTACCTTATTATTATTAATACTGGATGCGGCTAAACTGGCTCCAAAACCTCATGTTATTAATTTTTCAAAAATTTTAGAAAAATCAAAACCACAACTATCTCTCTTGATCAAGATCAACAATTTATAATTTTTGCAAAAATCAATAACACAAATATTTCTAATCTGTACTGTGTGATTTTAGAAAAAGTTTAACCGCGACGCTTAATACTCCTTTTTACTTATGTACTATAGATGCTATTTTAATCAAATCAATTTTTAACTTTACATTTGATGAAAAAGAAAAAGAAAGAATGGTACTAAATATCAGTACGCCCACAGGAAGGCTACGCAGTGGACAAAATGGCCCGCCCATGCCATGCCATGCCATCCCCATTGTTTTTATTTTTTTTCTCGGGAACGGAGATGCCTCGTGTAGCCTCGATTGTTGTGCGGGCTACTCCATGCCTTGAAAAGGAAGGAGGTTTTTTTTTATGTTTTTTTTATTTGTTCATTTTTATATGAAGTTTTTTATATGCTTATATTATTATTTTATTTGTTTTTTTATATGAATTTTTAAATGTGTTAATCATGTATTATATAATATTTTTTGATAAATATGATATAGAATTTTTTTCATATGTTATTTTCTTATTGTTATATAAATATGCATAATTTTTTTATTTAATTATATATAATTTTTTATTATTATAATATTATTTATTTAATAGATTGATTAAATTATAATGTTTAAATTTTAAGGAAACTTATTAAAGAAATAATTTTAAAATTTACTTTAACTTATAATATTACTAGGGTTATATTTTAATTAAAGTTGGAGTTCAAGTAGGGTTAAATTTTAATTAAAGTTAAAGTTCAATTAGGGTTTACTTATGATTCAAGTCAGGATTACCGTTATTTGATAAATCTTAGGGTTATGTCAATTTTATGGTTCAAATAGGATTAGAGTTACCATAAAAATTTAAGATTAAAGTTAGAGTTATATTTTTATAGATTTACTTAAAACTTAAACATTATAATTTTTATGGTAACTCTAATTCTATTTGAACCCTAAAATTGACCCTAACCTTAACATTTATCAAATAATGGTAATCTTAACTTGAATAATAATTAAACCCTAATTGAACTCTTACTTTAATTAAAATATAACCCTAGTTGAACTCTAACTCAATCAAAATATAACCATAGTTGACTTTATCTATTGTATATAGTAATATAGTAATTTTTTGTAGTTATATTTTAAATTTAAGTAAATTTTAAAATTATTTATTTTATAGATTTACTTAAAATTTAAACATTATAGTTTAATAAATATATTAAATAAATAATATTATAATAATAAAAATTATATATAATTAAATTAAAAAATTATACATATTTATAAAGCAATAAAAAAATAACATATGAAATTTTTTTTATATAATATTTATTAAAAAATATTAAACAATACATTATTTAGACATATTTAAAAATTCATATAAAAAAACAAATAAAATGATAATATAAACATATAAAAAACTTCATATAAAAATGAACAAAAAAAAAAAACACTAAAAATCATTCCTTCCTTTTCATGGCACGAGGTAGTCAGCACAACAGTCGAGGCAACACAGAGCATTTCGTTTCCCTAGTGAAGGTACAAGTTGTGCAGATCGGTACGGTTTGATGGGACCTTTTGAGTGGACGGTGATGGCATGGAGGATGGGGATGGGAAGGCACGACATGGGCAGGTCGTTTTGTCCGCTGTGTAGCCATTGTCCGTTTTGTAGACAGTTTTCATAAGAGAAAATAAGGCTTTGAAAAGCCATTACACTGTAATGTAATATCATCCTTTGGACTTCCAATTGAATAAAGCGATGATAAATAAGCCACATGTTGATAAGGCTGCTTTCGAATCGTGTGGGAAGTTTGTAATGAGAGAATGTTTTCATTGCTTCTATAAATTTATAACTCTTCTTTCCAAAGAACGAGTTAAGTTTTGTGCTACTTGGTGGACAAGATCTAATGAAGGATATGAGGTGATGAAGTAGGCTGGTCTTAATCAGCACATTAAGCGTTTAGGTGGCTGCTGTGGCCCTCACCTCCATTCTGTTGTTCGTTTACGATTGCTTTTTCTTCTTGTTTTAATCTCGTTTAAAGTTAAATATTTTCAAACTATTTTTAGCCTAATTTCCAACCCTCACCAACAAGTTCTCGATGGCATGACTTCAATTTAGTATGTTCCATTTTTTACATCTCAAATTCATAGTGTCTTGTTGTTAGTAAAGCATATCCCTTGAATAATTATGTTTCTATAGTATTTTAGTTCAAGTACCATTGTAATAATTGTATATAATTATGTTTCAATGGTATTTTAGTTCAAGTACCATTATAATAATTATATGGATAACTTGTTGCAAAATTTATATATTATATAAGCTTCTAATAAATGGAGGCTAAGTTGATTGAAAGTAATGATTTAGAATAATTAGTAGTGTAGTTTAGAGTTAAAGATTAAATTAAGGTTCTAGTATTATGGCTAGTTATAAGGGGATTATAAATTTAAAGAGAATTAAGAAGGATCTTGTATAGTTGTTGATTGGATTCTTTTAGTTGATCAAACAGTGCTATGAATTAGTTGTGTAAATATCGTAACAAAATATTCAAAAGAATTTATTAGAACTCTGTTAAAGAGAAAATCTTGATAATCATAGGCTTAAACTATTGAATTTGTCCTACATCTTGCTTGCATTGTCTAGTTAGATCGTCATGGAGGCTATTGCATAGACAAATCTTAACAATTCTCTAAATCTCTCAATGAGAAATGAATTCAACCAAACCTTGTATTTAGATAGGTGGTTGTTTTAAGCTTGTAAAGTTTATTTTCTACTCAAGTTTAAGAAGCCAATAGTAGTGTGCACAAATTCCTCGATCATCAATCTATTGACTTTTTTGAGTTTTTGATGGACCGAGGTCAATCATTACTCCACACACACACTTGGAGTATTTCACAACTAGGATTTAGGATTCTAGAAGCAATGTCTAATTAAATAATTCCTAATTCTAAAACCAAAAGATCATAATTGATGACACTAAAATTAGTCTACATGGACCGACCAAAAAAAAAACCGACCAAAAAATATTGGTCTACATGGAGCCTCAAATTACAAGATTTCCTTGAAATTATATCTCAAAAATCTCATAATTGAGTGCCTCAAGTAAACTTCAATTTAAAATGCTCTCTAAACTGTAGGGAATCTCAAAGATATTAAATTTGTATTTCAAAAGTGCATAAAAGATTTTAATTTTTGGATTTTGTTTATTCCTTATGGTGATTTTGAGTCTAGTGCATGGAAATATATGATGATGACAATTTAATGTTTCAACTTGTGAGATAAATTCTTTAAGAGAATTTCAAAATATTTGTCTATAGGATAAGAGTCTAATTAAGTTTTATATTAGAGAGAAAATAACTATGATCCCATTAGAATTTTTGTTGTTGGCACAGGATGTTGGGGAAATTCTCAGATTTGATTGAAACAAGTTGATACTCTCTTCCCAATAGTTGTTATTGCTTGATTGAGAGGTGAAGACAAATTACTATACTAGATAAGTGGTCTTTTCTTTTATTTTCTTGTTCTTCCAACCAAGAGATAAATCTAAATGTAAACCTTTATTTTTTAGTAGAAATGCATGCATTGTAAGCATTTCCAAAATATTTTTAATACAAAGTACTACATTGAATGTCTCTTTTTGTATTTGTTATACATTTGGAGTCTTGAGTACTTCTCCTTCATTCACAATTATTGAATGCCATAATAAATATGGAGAGTTGATTGTCTTAGAAATTGTAAAACCTTTGAGAAATTGTTTTAATAGATTCTTTGCATCATAGTATGGTAGTGTTGTTGTTTACTTATACATCTAAGCTATTAGAATTTACCTTAAATCATTTTTTTTTTATGATTTATCCATGGGGTTTACATGGTTAGCTCTTTATAAATTTTGACCTATGTAGGACCACATTTTATTGGTACCTTAGGAATGAACTTGAATACCCATGAAGAGGTTTTTGAATTATTAATCAACCACGTAATTCACTATTTTTATGGGAAATTCCATGTAATTTTTTATTTTTTTTATGATACATATACTTTATCTATTTTATTTTTTCTTAACATGCCCCCCTTTATTATTTCGTACCACATCTTGCAGTTGTACATTACATTAATTCTATTTATAAGATGATTATTTTTTATTAAAGTGGGGAAGGGCTCCAATCCATTATAGATCAAACAAATTACATTAGAGACCCAAAAAAATAGCGGAGTTACACCTTGCTAACCCAACAATTAAACAACACCATTGAAACAAACAAGCTACCGAGTATCGAGGTTATGAAATGCAACCATGAACAAAGAATTGAAAAGGTGGAACAATCTATGGTGGAGATAAAGAAAAACCTCAAGAACCTGGTCGACATAAGCAAGGAGGCCATGAATAATAGTATGGAGGGGATTGAAAAGATCAATGCCATGGTTGTGGAGTACAGATCCATTCACAGTGAACCTGAGAAAGATCTTGGAGGTGAAGACATTGCTGCTGGAGGCAACAAAACCATAGGCCCTAGTTCTAGGACCAGAAGCAAGAGCAACAATAAGGGCACCTCCAGATTCATTATGGAAGAACTGGAGGAAATCAATAAGATTACCATCCAGAATAACAAAAAGCTGGTGCACTCTCTTATTTGAGTAATTTTGTTTTGTTGTCTATGTCTCTTTTTCTTTCGTGTCTGTTCTGGGGTGCTCCCCTATTTTGCTGTTGGTTTCTATCTGTTTGGCTGATGGCCGAATTTTGTAAAACTTTTGGTTTTGGGTCCATGTAAAACCCATTTATCTTTATAAAAAACAAGCTACTGAATGTCAGAATGGGGGCCAAGAAGAGGGCCCAAAGGAAAATAAAAAGACCTCTAGCTTGAAAGGGAATGACAATTTTTCCTACGACCCAAAACCATCCAAGAGGAATCCAAATCTTAAGGGACAAAGGTAATAGTGTTAGCAGAGCCCTTTGAGGGAAAAGTTGTGATCAAGAGCCAAGTTGTCAAACCTAGAATGTTGAACTCGACAATGTGGGGAGAGATAATCTAGCACCATCAAAGGAATAAGCCCCATACTTGAGAGAGATACTAAAGGAGCTTGAGGAACATTAGTCATATGAGTAGCATACACTGGAGAAACTGGGGGTACTTGGGCAAGGACCATAGGGGAAGAGTAGTCATGAACCATAGAGGTAGGGAGAGCCTCAAGGGAAGGGGGCTCCGAAGCTATCAAAGATTCTAAAGTGAAATCATTAGGAAATATTATAATATGATAGCTCTCAACATACTTCAAATAAGTAGGAGATGGGTGAGGATGAGGCATGCGCGAGAAGGATGAGGCAAGGTGCCAAGTAGCAAAGAAGCATCTATACAAAAATGGGAACCCCTCAAAATTCATAAACAATCATCGCTAAAGATCAATGAACTTGAGAGAAATCACATTCAAAAGAGGCTTGGGGAAATCTCGGTCTACCAAGATGCACACAAAGGAGATGTAGGAAAAGAGACTGGTGTTGGAGTCAACTTTAATAAAGTAGCCAAGATTATTACCAATATATTCGAAGGCATTCTAGCACTAGAAGTGAAAAGGAAGATGTGAAAGCCTGATACACTATTTCCCCTGCTTTTAAACTTCCAACCATCTCTATCAAAAGTTGATCTTTGGTTTAAGCCCTTTACCAATTTTCAAAATTATCGATTAAGTCGTGGGTTTTCGGATCAAATTGCGATGGTTCCAAGGTGTTAAAAATCACCGACAACTCCAAATCCCCTATAAGATAAAATAATATTATCTATCTTAATAGTGCCAAAATCTATATAGTCGAGCAATTGGGGTACTTTCAAACTCTGGCACTAGTTCTAAAGTTCTAGAAATCTTTGGTTACCCAATCGTCCCCTGGAGCTCACTTCTTTTCACTAGTTGCCTCAAGGCATTTCTTTAATTTACCAATCACCTGACTCCTAGTTTGGTTGCTCATTGAACTCTATGCAAAGATCTGGAACCTTTATATTTGCCTGACTATATGAATTCTTTTCATTTTTTGAGATGCAATATACTCAAAGGTTTGGGAAGTACATCTCCTTAATGGTAGATTAGGTGGCTAAAGCATGTAAAGTTGTTGACATGATTTTTGATGAGGAATGGTATTATTTCTCGCAACCAAAGTTTAATAAGTTGATGACAGTGTCCATAAATGAAAGGTGGCAATATACTGAATTCACTCTTAGGGATTCTAGAGATATAGAAAACTGACAAACTGTCATATCTATTGGAGGAGTGAGAATTCCAAAATATTAATAATTTCCAGTTCAAAATTTCTCTAGTTAGTGCTTGATATGAATTATTCCCTCATTTCAAAATAGCATGGTGCTGCGCCATGAAGATCAATTCCCCATGGCTCAAACTGATTTGAATTAGATTCAAAAGGAACAAGAAGACATAGTTTCTCAATTAAATAGAGTTGCATGGAGTGAGAAAACTAATTATGCTAAATGTAACAACTGGCTAGGGAACCCCAAAAGAATAATAACTAATAAACCAAAAATCATAGCAAACAATTTTTTTTAAAAGGAAACATAATACATTTGAAACCGACTTTTAACTCAATACAACAATAAGTAAATTTATTACATAGTATAGATGAGTCATAACAATGTTTAATAGAAGACTAATTTCATGTGGCTTGTCCATGATTACACATTTTGCATACATGTCTAGTATGACTATAATACTAATAGCCATTTTGAGGGGCCTATCTATGATAGCATTTGAAAGGGAATAAGTTAAGTAAGAACACAATGATAATATAACTTGTAGGGAGATATATTAAATATGGGTGTGATGTTGTAGATAGTTCATGATGTATTCTTTTTATAGTAGCCTTAGAACTAGCAACTACAATTATAATGATCACCAACCCTAGAATCGACAAAGCGGAGTTGGTTAGTTTTTTTTTAAAAGGGGGTAAAGATTTATTTGAAATAGAGCACCATGTACATCACAAAAACGCACTAAACCCATTAGGTTGGGTCTCAACCAATTGGAGAAGATCATCATTCATGATGTGCATGAAATGTATTATTTATAAATATTTACAAACTTTCAAGAAAATGGGATTAACAAGTGTAAATCCAAAATGTACAATCTTTGCTAGCATCTTGTTGCCTGTGTAAAAATGGGATATTTTAAATGGCGTATGGAAATCTATCTAAGGCTAGAGGAAAGGAATTATTGTCAAATATTATAGTTAAAATTTCCCTAGTTAACATGCCTCATTGCTCAAAGCATAAAGGATATAATTTTTTTTAAATGTATTTTTTCTTCTTATTATTGTTTCTAAAGTTTCAAGATATTGGCTCTAACATTCAATTTTCATATTCTATTTGAAAGCCTCCATCTTGGAAAAGGTGAGAAATGTGGTGATAATCTATAAAAAATAGAAATATTTATGAATGACCTACAATTATTAAGATTTATCTACACTTCCACATTTTGCATTCATATTTTCTAATGCAACCAAGAAAGATACTAGGAAGATTGGGAAGTCTTTTTTTTATTCCAATTACATTAGCATTTAAGTTCCTCGAGCCTTTAGAAAATAGTCCATTTGTTGCATCTCTTGCAATGAATGAAGGATATTGGGTAAGCAGTAGGAGGAGTCATTGGTAGTGCATTGGCATTCGAGAATAGAAGAGGAGACAAGTTAGATACAAGGAAATTGTTAGCCATGACTATAAGTATGTTTTAATTAAATTTTTGTTTTTATTTTGCAAAAGATGTTTCTTGCTTTATCGATTCTTATCTTTTGATAAAGGTAAAGTGTACCTTGTGAACTACAAACCTCTAAGAGCTTAGATGTCTTCATTTTCTTCCTTTGACGCTCTTTCTCTTTGTCCTCTTGTCAGATTCTTTTATTTTGTTGGAGATTAGTGGTGCCTAAGGAACTGGGAACCTCTGAACCCTGATGCCTTTTTCTTGTCTTCCTTGTGCAACTACTTCAATTCTTTTATCTTGGCCCTTTGAACTCTTTAACTTTTCACATAGTTCATGGATTCCTTGGGAACTAAGAACCTCATTAGAGGTTTTGAGGTTCCAAAAACTAGGAACACCTCAATGGATTCTTTCTTTAAGAGCCTTTTCCAATCCTAACAAAGGTCTTTAATAGATGGTTAATCTTATTTTTTATTACAGAAAAAACACTTTTTGAAGGGATCTGAAACCCTTTACAAAAGGTCAAAACCAAAAATAGACATGAAAAGCTTAATAGTTAAACAAAACGTTGCCTATAGAAAAAAAACAAAGACATCGATAGCCTAGTACCAGCAAAAAACCAACAAAAAGCCCAACATAAACCAATAAAAGAAAAGGGGAGCTATCCCAAATTCTTCAACATCTCAACAACCTCTTCCTTTAGTTGATTCATGTTCTGAACCACTTTCTTCAAATCTTGTATATCTTGCAAGGGTTTGTCTGCCTCCCTCTTCAAATTGGCACGAGTTCTCTTACTGGGACCAATGGACTCCTCATTACCTTTTTCCTTCTCCAAATCCAAATCCACAACTAATAGTAAACAATATTAAATTATAAATATAATAAATGATGTGTGTGTGTGTGTGTTGGTAATCTATTATCAATACGTGGCCATCTTAACTAGCTCAAATAATTACTCACAATCGTATGTCGTTCCATGAATGGACACATTATTTAATGAAGGGATATGATTTGTATTTGTATTTGTCTTTCATATTTTTTTTCTCCTTATTGTCCACTCCTTAAAGCTGTTCACTTTCATCCATTACATTAGTGCCTTATTATTATTGCATGTGCTTAACATTCCTTTTATTTATAAATTATAGGTACTATTTTAATCAAATCATTTTTTAACTTCACATTTG
The DNA here is from genome assembly GCF_030272615.1 of Cryptomeria japonica. Taxonomy (NCBI): domain Eukaryota; kingdom Viridiplantae; phylum Streptophyta; class Pinopsida; order Cupressales; family Cupressaceae; genus Cryptomeria; species Cryptomeria japonica. Next base: position 410,927,875 of record NC_081410.1, read on the forward strand.
ATAAAAAAGAAAGGTTGGTACTAGATTAGTACATAATACATTTAAACCTTTAAAAGTACATGTTTATCTTCAAGAGTGTGAAAGCTCCAAAAACGAGTGAAACTCCCTAGCCAATTAGATTGATAACTATTCATTTTTAAAATATTTTACTAAAAAAATTTACATATAAACATTTAAAAACATAAATATTTATAATTTAAGATTCAAAAGTCCTTTTAGCTTTTTATTCTGTTTAACAGACAGATAATAATCTCCCTGTGCAAACGATGTGCAGTGATATAGTTCCTGCAGACAGTAAGTTCTGATAAAATATACATTAGCCTAAATGCTCCAACAAGTTGGAGACGAAAAGACCGACCTTTTGTGTTTATGTAATCTGTTTCTCGACTGATCTCTTATATAATTCACTTTATTCTATCCCACACTCTCTATATACACAAATTCCAAATTACGGCTCTTTAACTCCGTCTGCCATTTCACTTTGTATTCGTCTTAATTCCTCGGAATTTCTCCTCCCGTCAGTTGGGCACAGCTCATTTATCTCTCTTGCATTGATTTGTATGGCAACGATCTCAGAGAATACGGCAGAGGGGACACTTTGGAAGAATGTAAGAGGTCCTGCATGAATGAATGACAGAATCTACAATAGTTCTTTAAATGTTTTGCTTTATGACCAACTGAACCACATATATATTGGGAATTCATTACTCGGACCAAGTAAATCTTTGAGCAAAACCCCTACACATCCATGGGGGGAAGATTTAGAACACACAATGGCGTAGCCCCACCTACAGTTAGAAATACTAGTAAGATATTGAAGCAATCTGCAGAGAATGGGAAGGATTTGAATTCTTATAGAAACATTTGATTGCAAAAGAAAACATTCGGAACAAGTGAAGCTACAAATTTATGAAAGGAGATACATATGACAAAAATGACTTCTCCACATTGAGATTGTGATGATTGACATAGTCACCAAAAAATTTTAAACCATATATTTATTTGTAGTAGGAGAGACGGCTTTGCTATTAAAACTAGCAGAACTTTTGTCTCCTCCATTGTAGCGGCTGGAGATAAAGAAAGTAGAGAGATCGTCAACATTGCAAATCAATCGAATCAAATCCCTAAACGAGAAACAACAGACAGTTTTCCACATCTTTTATTTATTTTTCTTTGCCAGCAATCTATCCTTTTGGCCCGGTGGCAAACACCCATGAGTTCCTGATTGAATAGACCAAAATCACTAGGAATAAGACTTTCCCAGCTACTGTTGAGACATGGACCAGCTAGGACTCGAACCTAGGACCTTTCATACGCTGCTGAAGTGCTCTACGACTGAGCTACTGGCCCCTCTTGGACCAGTCCATCGTCGGTCCGGGTGTGGCTTATTTCCAACACCAACACCCATGTTGAGACATGGACCAGCTAGGACTCGAACCTAGGACCTTCCATACACTGCTGGAGTGCTCTACCACTGAGCTACTGGCCCCTCTTGGACCAGTCCATCGTTGGTCCGAGTGTGTCTTATTTCCCACACCAACTGCTACTAGGTCATGTTAGGTACCCTGCAAAAATGAAAATGAAATATCTTATAAAAGAAGAAAAGGAGAAAACTCAATGGGATAAAAATACTACCAAAAAGAGAGAAAAGATACAATCAAGGATGGCATGGAAGAATCAATGATAACCCTAAGAACTACATCCATCATGAAAAGATCTATCATAAATATAATCAATCTCCCTCCATACGAATATTGACAAGAGAGACCATGCAGTCCCCAATAATGAGATAGCCTACTACAAGGAAGCATTCTGTGAAGATAACTCAGAACCCTCAATCTGAGCAACAAAGGACAAGATTTATATATGAAAATAGGCAGACATAATAAGTTTTGTTGTAAAGGAACAACTAGAAAACTCCGAATTTACACACCTTTGGAATCTGATGAAGCAACAGTTGATTTACAAACAATATGAAATTGAATTGAAGTGCAATGATTATAGAAATATCTTCACCAATGATAGTATGTCCAAGAAACACTTTGGGATACCCATGGGGCAAGAACTAATATCTGATTTACCTAGGTCCAAAACTAGAGCTCCTCAATACATTCCAATGCTATAAGAATTCTAGAAATTAGACATCATGGGAAAAGTTTATGAGTTTGGGACCCAAAAATAAAGATCTAACTTCAACAAGGAAAAAATGATGCAAAATAGTAGAACTTGCAAATGATACTCCACAAGAAAGAACACTGAACTAGTTTTCCAACTATATCTCATTTAAAAAAAAGTATTTTTATATGAAAGTTATGTCCATTTTACCGAAAGGGCATTATTGAGAAGAAAAAAGTTTTCCCTTGCGTGCCCATGTGACCCCAGCTTGTGGCAAGGGAAAAATGTTGAACACACCACAAGACTAAGAGGGGAGTGAATCAGTCTAGACCTCAAAGGTACTTAATTTCTAATCTTTAAACTTCAAACAACAACTAGATAATCACAGTAGAGATAAATCATGAAAGCATAAAGCACAACAAATACATGAACACTAGATTTACATGGAAAACCCAAGTAGGAAAAAACCACAGTGAGAACTAGACTCATAATATAAATATAATTTGTTACAATGTTGCCTCCAAAACCCACTACTCCTAAGAGAACTTGTTGAACTAACGTATACAACCTCGGGGAAAGATACAAATGACTTGCAAAGCTAAAACACACTATTTTAGGGCAAGATATAGAAGGCTAGCAAGAGACTCACTTTCTTTCAACAAAGAGAGGAATAGGTGAATTGAGTAGATCAAGACCTCTTGATCATGAAATTGTCCTTGAACCAATGTGTCAAGTGATCAATATCATGGTGAACTTATCTAACTTCAAACATAGTCTTTGAACATTGTCACATTGAGGATATCATCACTAAATTTATTCACAATAGTCTTTCCCACATATCCAATACCAAATATTATTTCCATCCTTCTTTTCCAATATCTCTTTGTTGGATTTCTTCTAATAGTATGTATTGTAGGGTAAAGGTCCAAATACCTTGCCAATTGTTTGGACCAACATATTAATATTTCAGCAATAGATGCCTTAGTTAATTTCTAAGCATTCTTTAGCAGATGATATTATTGATGAGGCAACTTAGCAATTTATCCACAACTTTTGCCAAAATCTACAACTTGAAAGGCTCAATTCCCTTGTTGTACTAACTTCTCTCCTAATAATACAACCTACCACAAAGCCAAATGTTTGCTTAAAAAATCTTTAATGACTATCTCCTCTGCCTTAGCATTCTTAAAGAGAGAGTCGTGAGTGTAGTGATGATTCACTACAATAATATTTAATTTATATTTATAATTTAAATTCTATTATTTTTATAAATATAATCTATTAAAAAAACTTAATTTTATTATTATAATCCTAACTAATAGATATCTTATATTATTTATATAAAGTAGACCATTTAATTTTTGTCATTTATATATCTTTTATTATGTCAAAGGCATTCCCTTTGTGAGCTTTACAAGCTCAATTGGATGATTGACGGTTGATATCATCTTAGAGGCATGCAAGATGTTTGAAACGTTTATAACCATTGGATGGAAAAGAAACAAAAATCTTGTTGACTATGCCTTTGACATGAAACTTTCTATAAATTCATTTATCTAATTATAAAAAAATGTATTTTATTTTATGCAATTGTTTTATAGACATATATTAAATCTTAAAATCTTGTTGGTTTTTCCATATAAACAATTTCATTTGGTAAAATAGAATGTATTTCTATAATTAGATACATAAATTTCTTTTTATTTTAAGTTGATTTTGTGATTAAAAGTGATTTTCTAAATAAAATAGAATATATTTTATTTAAGATATATCTATTTGGTATTTGAGAATTTAATTTTTTAATCATTTAAAAATTCTAATATGAAACGATTTGCATGCAAAAAAGAATAGTAGAATAGAAAATTACTTTTTAATTTAGATTTTTGTCTTTAACTTATTCTAAAATCATAATTAGACAGTGTTGATTTATTATTTAATTTATTTTAATTGATTTGTATTGGATACTAAATATTTGATTAATTTTAAATATTACAATTTATTATAAGTTATAGCTTCTGGTATGCATTTCCCTACTTGTATAGATTTTATGTCCAAAAACAATTAAAATCCTCTCTTCTGAAGATTATCATATACGTGAGTGGCTATAGATTGTTTTGCATCTCTACTGTGGTGATTGATGAAAATATCATATATGTAGTTGGGGGAACAACAAAATAGTTGGGGTGAAGAATGGAATGAATAATATTTCTTATCGCAGAAAGTTGCTTAGCAAGATACATGTGTTTAGAGTGGCCCCTATAAATAGATTGAAGAGTTATATTTTCTGCTTTAGGGAAATTTAATGGGGAGTTGACTACTATAAGAGTTTCATGACGAGTTAAATATTTTTTATTTATTTCTAGTTTGAAATTCAAATTATTTCTATAATTTATACTTGTTGATTTTTTAATTTCTAGATGTTAAACTCATATGCCCAATTAAAATCCAAAAGCTTTCCTAAATTCTAAATCATATAAAAAACATAAAAATATCACATTTCTTATTATATACACTTCTTTACTAATTTTATAAAGTAAATAATTAATTATTCAATCGACAATTTTTTTTTTAATTTGTACAGATAAAATGTAAGATTATTTATTATTTCTATAATAGGAAATTGTGAAAATGAGTGAGAGGGGGAGTACAAGGTTTGTTAAGGTGGGAGAAGGTTGTAGGGAATCAGGTTCAAAGACTGGTGCAGATCAAAAGGAAGGGGTGTCAGATGAAGAACAAAATGATGCTAATTCTAAGGATAGGGATCCACAAATTTTATGCATGTTTAAATTTTTTAAAGGGGACCTAGGAGGTGGGTCTTATGTGCCTTGTTGATTTGAACTTCATCCTGGGGAGGGCTTTGGGGTCCAGAAGGAGTCCAGGTTAATCTTGCTCTGGATCCTGAGTCGAATACTCCATGTGGGAAGGATCTTCAGAATCTCCAGGGCTCTCTGGAGGCTAATGAGAAAGATGGAGTTTTGAGGCAAAAAAGTAATCCATGATCTTCCCTTTTTGGGGTCAAACTTTCGCGCAAATCATCTCTTCCTCCAATTAGTAATACTTAGGATCCAAGCTCAAGTAGGTTTTCCATCTCTATCCTGGATCCAATCATTGACCATAATATTTCACTTATGGCTTTATCTCTAGTGGGTAAATGCATAGGTCCTAGACCCAATATTGAACGTGTTAGGGATTTTGCTAGAAACAAGTGGAGGTTGAAGGGCTAGATCCATATTTTCTCAATGCCAAAAGGTTTCTTTGCCTTTTATTTTTTGTGTGAAGAAGATATTTTGGCAATCTTATCTGGCGGATCTTGGATGATTGGTAAGTCATCCTTGGCTCTTATGAAATGGTCCCCCATTCTGGATCTTTTGGACTCTTTCTTCGAAGTTTTTCTAGTCTAGGTTAGACTTCTAGGTTTGTCTTTGGAATATTGGAATGAGGATGTCTTCTAGGGGATAACAAGTTCTTTTGAGGAGCTCTTATCTATTGACGCTATGATAGTAGCTCGTAAGAGACTGGATTTTGTCAGGATTTGTGTTGGGGTTGTCCAGTAGTCTGACCTCCCCTCCTCCATTGAGATTGACTCCAAACTAGGGAAATGGGTTAAACCCATAGAATTTGAATCTCTATCCTTTGTGTCTTTAATTTGCAAAAAATCTAGGCATTGGGCTAAGAAATTTCCTCTTCAGGATAAAAAACCAAAGGTACAGAAGGAACCTAGCAAGGCTAAGCTCTGGAAAGTTAAAAAATCAAAGGATTTTCAGCAAGCAAGAACCCAAATCATTGTCAAGAAGAGGATAATGATAGAGACAAGAGCATTTTGAGTCTTCAGGATAAGAAAAAGGATGGGTCTTTGGCTGGTGGAGAGGAAATGTCTGGTCACTTTGTAGTAGAATCTATACATCTAGATCTTGTGGACATCAATAAGGAGATTCAGTTGCAAGAAGGTTTGAAAGTGGACAAGGAGAATTTTTTTGCCAATAACGGAATTTTTGCTGAGTTATATAATGATGCAAGGGAAAGAAATGGGAACAACAGGGAGTCTAGTTCTCAACTCTCCCCAAAGATTGTCCCTGATGTACGCTCTCAAGAGACTCAAACCCCAGAAGTGGTTAAGTCTTATTTTCCTTTATCTCATGTTCAAAGTTCTCTGGGGATAGCTAGCCCATCCATTTTAGTGAGGAAAGATTCTAGGGTGGAGCATTCAAGTGCTCTTGCTGCTATAAATCAGAAAATGGAACAAGTTAGGTCAGATATGAAATTGTTCTAGAAGTATAATGAGGTAAGAGGGCTGGATTATGGAAAGGAAAATTAGAGTCTTGAGGATTTTGATTTGGAAGATGAGAGGCCTTTTATTATATTGGAGAAGAAAAAAGGTAAGAAATTGAATATGGTTTTAGGTGTCTCCAATAGAAATATAACAAAGGCTGACAGTGGAGCCAGTAAGAGTGTTGTGGGAAGGAAACCAACTAAATGGTATAGGGATCAAGAATGCCTCCAGAACATTGCGGATGGGACCCAGCGAACCATCACTGAATTTGCTCCCCTGGTAAGAAATGAAGATCATGTCATAGAATTTGAGAGGGATTAATAGCTCTCATAAACAAGATATTTTGCATAATTTTGTTAGGGATCATAAGCCTAATATTCTGTTAATTCAAGAAACTAAAATTCCAAAGGAAAGAGTGGAAAGAATTAAAGAATTGTGGTGTTTTTGGAATTAGTTCGGAAGGTGCTTCGACTGGCTTAGTTACTTTTTGGAACTATAACTATATCCAAGGAACTTGATTTAGGAGGATACTAATCATATTGCCTCTAGATTTACTCACATTAGAGATTATTTTTACTAGATTTTGTCAAACATACATGCTCCTAACAATAAAAATGTTAGAAGATTTTTTTGGAACAATCTTGCTTGTTTCAAAAGACAATTCCCTGAAGAGAACTAGATTATCATGGGGAATTTCAATTCTCCTCTTCATGAAGTGGAGAAGTTTGTTGGATCTCAGATTCATATGGGTAGTAAACTGGACCCGATGGAGTTTATAAATAACAAGGGTATGCATGATGATGATTTAAAGGGAGTTTCTTTCACTTGGACCAATAGGAGGGCTGGAAATGATGTGATTCAAGTTCATTTGGATCACTCCCTTATATCCAATGAGTGGTTAGTTAAATATTTGTGTTCCCTAATTGCCCTTTATAGGGTAGGTTCAAACCACTATCCTATAAGATTTGTGGCTAAATCCAGAAATGGGAGAAAGAATTTTCCTTTTAGATTTGAAAAGATGTAACTTTCCCTCCCACTTTTGAGAGATTCTATTAGAGCCTACTAGAACATAAAGGTGATAGAAATGGCTATGTTTAGGGTGGCCAAAAAATTAAGGGAAGTCAAATGCAAAATTAGGAAATGGAACAAGAAAATTTTTGGGGACATTTTTTCAATGAAAATGACTACTCAATTAGATTTAAAAGAAATTCAAGATAGGATCCAAAAAGAAGGGTATATTGATGACCACTTGGCTAGAGAGAATGATATTCTCATCAAATATCATGACATTATCTCAAAAGAGGAAGAATTCTGGAATAGAGATCAAGATCTTTATGGCTGCCTTCGGGGGACATGAATACCATTTTTTCCACATGACGATGTTAAAACATAAGACAAAAAATAGGATCTTGCACGTCTCTAAAGATGGAGTCAAGAATGAAAAGGATGATAGGAGAAGCAGTTCATTTCTTCAACAATCTTTTGTCGGCTAAGGATGGATTAGATGAGAATGCACAACGAATATTTATTGAAGTCATTCCCAGAATATTGAGTGCAAATCAGAACAAAATATTATCAGCTATTTCTTCCTCCGATGAAGTGAAGAGAACAATGTTCTCCTTTGAAAGTAAAAAAGCCCCAGGCCCAAACAGTTTTCCTATGTTTTCTTTCAATTTTTTTGGGATATTGTGGCTGAGGATGTTCTTAATGCAGTTAAAGAATTCTTTGGGCAAAGGAATATCCTAAAGAAAATCGATTCTACCTTTATTGTTCTTATCCCTAAGTTCCCAAGGGCAGATGTCTTTGATGCCTTCAGGGAAATCAGTCTTTGTAATTATTTCTATAAGATTATCTCCAAAGTCCTTACTTTTAGACTCCTGGTTGTTCTCTCGCTTTTAATATCTCTCCAACATAATGGTTTTATTCTAGGAAGGAAAATCCTTGACTCTATTACCACCGTGCATGATAATATCCATTCTCTGGATGTTTCCAAAAAGTAAGGGTTTTTGCTCAAACTTGACCTGTCCAAAGCCTATGATAGGGTGGATTGGCCTTTTTTTCTAAAATTTTTAAGGGCTTTTGGATTTATGGAGAGGGTCCTTCAGCTTATCTGATATCTTATCTAATCTTCTTCAGCTGTTATAGTCAATGGTTCCCCCTCTCATTTTTTTAAGGCTTCGAGGGGCCTTAGACGAGGTGATCCAATTTCCCCAATCCTCTTTATTTTGATGGAAAATTATCTGGGAATGTACATGCAGAAGCTGTTGAATGATGGAAACCTAAAAGGCCTTAAGCCTTCCTTAGTGGTCTCGGTTTTCTCTCATCAACAATTCATTGATGATACCATTCTGATGGGAAGTTCATCCATAGGGGAAGAAAGATTTTTCAAGCAAACTCTGGACCTGTATGAAAAGGCGTTAGGCTAAAAAGTGAATTTGAGGAAGAGCTCTCTATATGTTTTCAACACCTCGGAAGATAGACAGAAGAATATTGATTCCATCTCGGGATGCCCAATTGGTATTCATCCCTCTTCTCATCTTAGGCTTCCTTTGTGTTCTAAAACCACTTATGCCTTCTAGAATTCTCTTATAGGTAGGTTTAATAGGAAACTGGCTGGATGGAAGGGTTCTCTTCTCAATCAAGCGGGGAAGATTGAGCTTCTTAAATCGTCCCTTCAAAATCTGCTACTATATGCTCTCAGCCTATTTAAAATCCCTTCCAAGTTTGTTGACATCATTGAGAAGATCCAAAAACATTTCTTATGGTTTGGTGTAGAGGAAAGAAAGAGAGTTCAACTTATTGATTGGGAAGCTATTTGTAGACCAAAAAGATTGGGAGGCCTTGTCTTGAAGAATATTAAAACTTTCAACAAAGCCCTCCTTGTGAAATAGATTTGGAGATCGTTTTCTAATTTAAGAGAATGGAATTCCATCTGGCATAACAAATATTTGCACAACATCAGGTCTCTTAAAGATTTTCTCCATTCTCACAATCTCCCCATGGGATCTACTTTTGTGGAATGATGTAATTAGAGCCAAGGAGGTTGCTGCGAGGGATGCGAGTTGGAAAAAGGATGGAAGAAAAGCCTTGTTCTGGGAAGATATCTATCTTTTTCAAGAACCTCTCTGCAATTTTTCTTCTTTTCTCCCTTTTATTGAAGATTGCAAGGTCAGATTTGGTCAGTTTATTGGAGACTATTGGTAGGGAGGTGAATGGGTTAATCTTGGTCAAATCAATGAATCTCTTCATCCCCTTCAATTATCTCTCAATTCTATTGCTTTGGATCATTCTGGAGTGGAGGATTGCTTGGTATGGAGATTGACTTCTTCTGGGGTTTTTCTAGACTCTTTTGTTGTTTCTCTTTTGTCTCAATCGAACTCTCCTCTGCCCCTATGGGCTAAGGATTGGGTGAAAATTTGTATTCGTAAAGTTAACATCTTCTTTTGGATTCTCCTTCAAAACAAGTTGTTAACAATGGACAATTTATGCAAAAGAGGTTTTTTGCTTCTTAATAGGTGTTACCTTTGTCTGGTTGAGGTTGAATCTTCTTCCCATATTTTTCTTCACTTCTCCTTTGCTTGGGATATATGGGATCATCTTTTAAAGTGGTGGAATCACTATTGGTTCTTTTCTGAGTCTATTCTTGACTTTTATTGTCAATGGAAAGCACCCTCAACTAATCAAATTATTCAATTTTTGTGGTCATTTATGTTTCCTCATGTGGTGTGGGTATTTGGAAAGAAATAAATAAAAGAATTTTTTGGGAAGCTGCTCTTGGACAGTGAATATTGTCTTTCAAAAATTCCTAAGGGCCATTGGAGAGAACATGAATGCTTTAGATAATCAGTTCATGAGAGGGAGAAATAGGAATGTTAGGCCTATGACTATGAGGTATCTAAAGATTGGCAATTAAAAATTAACATCTCAAAAGATACAATGTTTGTTAAAAAATCTAGAGGGTGTGTCCTAGAGCTTTCCTCCTAAGGGCTGGATTAAAATTAACTTTTATGGGGCAGCCAAGGGAAATCCTAGGTTGGCTGGGTGTGGGGGAGTGATTAGAGACGAGAATGGTAGGTTCATATCAGTAGTGGCATCCCCTTGGGTACCCAGACCAACCACCTTACTAAAGCCATTGGGGCCTATCAGGCCTTATTGCTAGCCCATCAAATTAATTACAAGAAAGTTTGTATTGAAGGGGATTCAAACAATATTATTCAGTGCTTACATGGGAATAATAAGGCTTTATGGACAATACAGAGATGGATTAATTTATCATAAGAAATAATACTTTCTTTTGATGAATGTTTATAGCCCATTCTTTCAAGAAGTCCAACATGGTGACAAACTTATTTGCCAACAAGGGGGTGACAGTTAAGGAGAGGATGACACGGACTTACGAAAATAGCTTGGAGGACGATGCTAGGCTCTTCTTTGATATAATAGATCACATGTGATACGTGGTAGTATCCCATTACATTGATAATTTCAATGATGGACAGGGCCATTATTACTATTCATGGAGGCTATCATGACAAGGCTAGAGGAGGACTTTCTCATTATTGCTCGCACGATTTTTGGGTTATTTGTGAGCTCTTCTAGTTTTGAACTTGCTTGCACATTCTACTAAACCACTCTTCTTGAGGACTCTGTTAATTTTAACATGGGAGGAGAAAGATGTCATGCTGAACCTGTGGACTATATAGGGCTAAGGACCAACCTGACTATTTAGAAAATTCTGGAGAAAGGGGAATAATGCCCTACATTGATAAGTTGCATGGATGGGATCCTAAAGTTACTAATATTTTTGCTAAAGGGTGGAATGAGGGAAAAGTTACTCTGTTTGGGAGGTCTGTGGTGGTTGATGAGAGCATAATTACAGAAGTTACTAGTTTATCTACTAAGGGGCTCAAGTTCTATAGAGACAAAAAATAATTTGGCCTCACGGTGAAGAAATTTCCCAAAACTGACAAGGAGAGGAAAATGTTGGTCAAGAAAAACAAAAGTTGCTATGATGCAGCCACTATCAAGCTACTTTGGAGGCATGTGCTAAAGGTGATAATGTAATATATCACCATGGATGGTCAATACTCAAGGGTTTTTATGCATCATTTCATCTTGCTCAATCATTTCAGACACCAGGTTATGGTTTCTTTCCCTTTCTATCTCTTGTCTTTCCTTAATGCTACTATTTATGATCATAAAGAAAACCCTAGTTTTAATTTTATTCTTTATAAGGGGTTATTGGTCTTGATTTATGAACATTTTAAAGCCAATTCTGCTAAGCCCAATTCTCTCCTTATTTTCATTTCGGAGGATGAGGATTCAGAAACCCATAGTTCCAATGATGCTGATTGGAATATGGATATGGAGGATGAAAGCTTTGTCCCTCCTAAGAAAGGGAAAAACAAAAATAAGCCTAACAATCCCCCACCTTCTAGGAAGGGGAAGTTAAAGGACTTGGAGATTGCCCTCCCCCTGGCTCTAGAACCAAATGTGGCAGTAAGTTGTCTAAGGTCTGTCCTCTACCAAAGGATAAATCTTTGGCTTTTGAGGAACCCTCACTTGAACATGCTAATCAAGATTCCTCATCTCCCCTGAACTCGTTCAATTCTTATCCCTCTATGGATAGGGAAAACAGACACGTTTTCCTTCCTAGCTGAACCCAGATTCTCACCTCTTGAATTTGGACTAGGAGTTCCCCACTAACATTCTAGCCATCGCAAAAAATTGGGCAATGGATTATTTCCAGATAATGAAGTGGGCCTTCCATGAGATTAAGAACCTCAATTTAAAACAAAAGGCTATTAACAGTAATGTGGAAATGCTAGAAACTGAAGGTGAAGGTCCACATGGCAAACAAGGCACTAAAGACAGTGGGCTATGGATAGAGGAAGAAAAAAATTTAGTTGTGGATTGCCTTACTAAAACTGTCAAAGCTTTGGATAATCTCAAAAATTACTATGAGTATAAGATTGCGGCCTTTGACAAGAAAATCAAAAGCATTAAATATTCTCTCCACTCCATTATGTCTCTAGTCACATTGTTATCAAGACCACGACAGATTGCATGAATACCATGGTAGTGAATATGGAAAAGGGCTATCAGAGTAATTTAGTGGTGGAGTTGGATCTGGACAAGTAGAAAGACAATGAGTCAATGGGTCCTAGCAAGAGGACTCAGGCCAACTTGAAGAGGAAGGCAGACAAATCCTTGCAGGAGATCCAAGACTTCAAAAAAGTGGCTCAGAATATAAACCAGTTGGAGGCGGAGGTCACTGAGACTTTGAAGATTTTGGTTTAGACTTCTTTCGCCGGTCTCTATCTGGTTTTTTGTTAGTTTTTTTATGGTGTTGGGCTGTTGTTTTCTTTGTTTTTGTCTTTTGACAATGTTTTGTTTAATTGTTATGTTTTTCTTGTCTTATTCTGATTTTGATCTATTATAAAAAGTTTTGGATCCCTTCAAAACCTATTTTTTCTGTAATCAAAAACATCATTATTTATTTTATTTTTTTAAAATTTCCACTATCTTATTTCATTTGAACTATATTAGTTACTATCATCTTCCATTATTTCGTTTGAACTATATTAGTTACTATTATCTTCCAGACAAAGACCTTCACGTAAATGTCTGAGAAAAACCAGCATGCATCCATGGAAGGAGGATTTAAAACATATAATGGAGTAGCTCCACTCCTAGTGAGAAATACAGGAAGGATTTGAATTCTTCTAGAAACTTTTGATTACAAAAGAAAACATTATTATTATTATTATGGTAGAAAGATAAAATCAAATTGACAATTTTAAGATAATCATAGCTCTCAATAAAGTACGAAGAAGAAAAACTATCAAATTTTGCAAACATAACAATCTTTTATTAAAAAATGAGTGGGAGGATTTTGTGTGTTGAATCAATTAAAGAAAGATCTTGGATTTAGCTAAGGGCAAGGAACCTTAATGAGAGACATTCCAATTACTAGTATTTTAAATTTTTATTTAGTCAAACAGTCAACCATCATATTTTATTTCTTATAAATATGGATAAACAAAATCGAATCAAAATCTAATCATTCGAAGAGCCCAACTACTACAGAGTCCACTTTAATATATATAACTTGTTTCTATTTCAATTTACAAGCTTTAGTCAATGCCACATGAAGAGCACAAGCCCGCCTTTGCCTATTAGTAAAGTATTCCATATAAATACTAAAAGAAATAAGTTCAACCTTGACTATCACAACCTATTCCACCAATCCTAGGTACCCTTGGGTTACAGCTTAATAAGCTATAAGTATTAATTTTGGAGAAAATTAGAGTGGGAGGAGAAGAATTACTCATCATGTTCACCTTCTTAGAAATCTTCCCTTGAATAACATTCTAAATATTTTTAACTAAAGAGGGGGATAGGCCTAAGCAATAGAAAATATGAGAATCGAGAGGGAAGAGAGATTTTTGAAGGGAAAACTCAACCTGGATAGTGTTCTCAACTGAAATCTTTATCATTTATTAAAGATGAATGAGAAGAGTTTGATTCTCTTGTAAAATTCATCTATTTCTATCTAACCAAAACCATCACAAAATAAAAATGGAAAAGATACCAGGCAATAACTATATATATTTTGTAATGTAGATAAATGTCTCATGCTATCCCAAAACTCAAATAAAGAGGTGTGAATAATAGGCATATTCCAAATTCTCCATCATAAAATCCATATTTCTAAGAAAAAAGGGCACAAAAAGGAAATGTAAACATTTTCTTCACTAATACCTCACAAAACACATTTAAAGAGTCTAAGCAACTCTCTCATTATTATTACTCAAAGTGATACATTTTTTTCAACTTAACAACCAAATACAAATAGAATAATTTATTGGGAAATGTGTTTCAACCTTGTTCCCAATGATAATATTATAGAATGTGTGATTTTTGGGTCTAAAATGAAAAACTTGATTACGTGCTATAGACTTAGTTTTTTATCAAAATAGAACAATTTGATTACTCGAACCACCTATGGGATCATCTATTATGCAGATCTCTTTGAGTGCTTCAATTTTAAAAAAGGCCTAGTTGAACAATCAAATCAAAAGTTATGGATCTCAAAATTTTGTGTAAAAATTACAAAAGGTTGTTTGATACATAAAAGAGTTATACAGGGGAATTACACCTACTAACAAACTTATGATACATGTTATGACACATCATAAAGCATCTTTTGATTGGAGGATAACAATTTTGGTTAGTTATAGGTCATAGATTCTAATTAATAATTAATGGTTTCAAGTTTTGTATATCCTAAATATTAGGCGTTTTATATGGAGGTTGTTTGTAAAGTTTTACACATATAGTTTAAAATATAAGAATTCCTATAGATCTCTAGATGGTGATATCACCATGAAGATTTTCTCTACAAGTGTGTTATAATAATGGTTTACTTAATAATATATTGAATTGCTTTAGAGTGGGTTTTTTCTTTCAAAAGAGCTTTCCCTATGCACATCTATGTTTTTTATTAAAGTAAAATAGGTTTTACAAGGACTCAAAACCCAAACAAAAAAATGAGTCACGAGGATGAACTAAATGCTAAGCCATAGTGGGATAGTAGTTAGAAAAATAGACCAAAATAGGGTCCAACGACCTAGGGACTACATAATATTGTTCAACATTTGGATAGTCTTAACATTTTTATCTATAAAATTTCTATTAATATTAGATAAGTCCTCCATTATGTTGGCATTCACCAGTTTACCTTTGTCCTTGCTATGGGTGAGTGTCAATGGTCCTAGAAGGATCTCAGTATCATTCTTTAGATTAAACGCCTTTTCCTTCCTTCCTTTACTGCAGACCGATATGGAGGGGCAGGCATCAGCAGTCGAGGGGGAGACATTAAGGGATTGATATTTCTTGTTTAGTCTTCTATGTCCCTCTGTGTTGTTTGTCATGGATGTCCTACTGACAACAATAACTACCCCCAGGTTTTCACTAATCTTTTTCATCGATATCTCTAGGTTCTTGACTTTCTCCTCATGGTCAATTTTCATGGCCTTCACATCCATAGCCAATGTCTTACTGAGGTCTAGTAGCTTATCCATATTATCCAAGGAAGGGGTATTCATAGTGCTCTGTGCAGGAGCCAAATCAGCGATTCTACATTTCAACCCTAAAATCTCTTACACCATCCATTTGAAAAATTTGTTCTGTCCATCCACCATTTCCTTCCCTACATTTTCCACATCCCCTACATCTACCATTAAGGATCCCATGTCCTTACCCATCGGGGATCCCTTTTCAACATCAATTGGGAAATCAATTCAGATGTCCAAGTCTGGTTGTTCAACATCAATCATTGGTTGGCCATTATTATCTTCTTTGCCCTCCTATTTCTTCTTTTTGATAGCCTTTTTGTCTTGTTTGAGCACTAGAGGGGGGAATTGAATTTTTTTCCCCTCTCAACGCAGGGCTCCTCTTTTTTCTTTCTCTCACCCAAGGTGCTCAGGGAAACATGTTCTTTTCCTTTCTTAATAGAGCCAGGGAATAAGTCAATGAGGGACAAACTCCATAGATGGGGTGTAGTCAAAGTCCCCCTTATCTAAGTTCTCCTTGTCAATTTCATACCCATTACCCTAGGCAATGTTCTCGTTAGTTTATTTATGGGTACCTAGGTGAAAACAAGCCTCATCATCAGAAGGGGTAGACTTTGACTCCCTGGACTCATTAGTATAATGCCAATGAACATTCTAAGAATAATGAATACTAT